>NW_026652287.1:50882848-50914287 GCF_009828535.3 Hylobates moloch | reverse complement strand
GGAGTCTCGCTCTGTCGCCCAGGCTGGAGTGCAGTGGCCCGATCTCGGCTCACTGCAAGCTCCGCCTCCCTGGTTCACACCATTCTCCTGCCTCAGCCTGCTTTTTCTTTTCTTGTTACAGTGGCTAACATCACCAGAACAATGTTGAATAGAGGTGGTGAGAATGGACATCCTTGTCTTGTTCCCAATCTCAGGAGGAAGTTATTCAGTCTTTTACCATTTTTGTTTTTGTTTCTGAGATGGAGTCTCGTTCTGTCGCCCAGGCTGGAGTACAGTGGCACAATCTTGGCTCCCTGCAACCTCTGCCTCCTGGACTCAAGCCATCCTCCCACTTCAGTCTTCCAAGTAGCTGAGACTACAGGTGCACACCACCATGCCTGACTAATTTTTGTATGTTTTGTAGAGACGGATCTCACCATGTCGCCCAGGGTAATCTCCAACTCGAGCTCAAATGATCCTCCCACGTTGACTTCCCAAAGTGCTCAGATTACAGGCATGAGCCACCGCGCCCGGCCCTGCCTCACTGTACTCTTAATTTTCATTTGGCAAGTGAAGCTGAGGAACTTTTTCTGGGTTTAAGAGCTATTTGTCCTTCATTTTCTGTGACTTCTGGATTCATATCCGCCTAAGTGGTTGGCATTTTCTTACTGCTTTCTAGATGTTCCTTA
The DNA here is from genome assembly GCF_009828535.3 of Hylobates moloch. NCBI lineage: Eukaryota > Metazoa > Chordata > Mammalia > Primates > Hylobatidae > Hylobates > Hylobates moloch. The sequence continues at coordinate 50,913,619 of NW_026652287.1, read as the reverse complement.
TATAACAAGGATATTTTATCCATGAATTCAATTTTGTTTCCAGTTACACTTTGATTGTATTCTTTGATTGTATTTATGGACTTCTTGTCAGCAGAAAAATGTGGGTGTTTGCATCACTGACATGCCCCATTTTTCTTGGGCAAGTTCTGGGTTCTGTCCCCAGAACTTCCTTTTTTTAAAAAATTATTTATTTATTTATTTATTTTTTTGAGATGGAGTCTCGCTCTGTCGCCCAGGCTGGAGTGCAGTGGCGCGATCTCAGCTCACTGCAACCTCCGCCTCTCAGGTTCAAGTGATTCTGCCGCCTCAGCCTCCTGAGTAGCTGGGACTACAGGCGCCCGCCACCACACCCGGCTGAGTTTTGTATTTTTAGTAGAGATGCGGTTTCACCAGGTTAGCAAGGCCGGTCTCGAACTCCTAACATCAGGTGATCCGCCCACCTCGGCCTCCCAAAGTGCTGGGATTACAGGCGTGAGCCACTGCACCCGGCCAGAACTTCCTTTTAGAGCTTTCACATGCCCTTCTCTGGGGCTGAAGGTACCGCTTTGGTCTTCACCCCAGTCTCCTCTTACGTATTCTCAAAATATTGCAGAAACCATCACACTGGAGGTAGCAGAGACCCAGAAACTCACTGTACTTCCAGAAAGCAGAGGCTTCAGTCTCAGGCCAAGGATGAGAACATAAGGTTGCATTCCTGTCTGCTGAAGCCACCCAGGAAGTGAAAGAAAACACTACAGCTAAGCTTCTGCTTGGCACTTCCTGCCGCAGGTCAGCTGTGGCTCCACTAAGCTCCACTAAGCTGAGGACATAATCTATATCTCTTTCCCTTGACCCATGCGGCCCTACCCACGCCATCAAATGAGTCTCAGCCCCCCGTGTCCCTGACATCCTGCTCTTCCCAGGAACACTGTGAATTCGTGAAGCCTCCCGGCCTTTGCCTGGGCTGTTCTGCCTGCCAGAACTGCCCACACTCCCACACTCTCAGGTCACTCTCTGGCTAGTCCCACTTGTTGTTGGATTTCAGTATCAAAGCCACCTCCTCCAGGAAGCCCTCCCAGATCCAGTCATTTCTCTTAGCAGCCTGGACCCAGGGGCAGCTGATATAATTATTGGGCAATAGCTTGTTTATTGCCATCTCCCCTGCTGGACTGTCAGCTCCACTGGACAGGGATTGGGTCTGCATTTTCCCTGATTCCCTGCACACAGGCTGGACCCAATAAGCATCTCTGGCTGATTGAACAGTTAAGATCAACAAAATACTTACCAAACCATTTTGTGTTAAGACTTGTGATGGTGATACAGAGATGAGAAGTCTTTTTTTTTTTTCTGTTTTTGAGACAGGGTCTCACTCCCATTGCCTAGGCTGAAGTGCAGTGGCATGACCACAGCTAACTGCAGCCTCAACTTCCTGGGCTCAGGTGATCCTCCCACCTCAGCCTCCCTAGTCTAGTAGCTGGGACTACAGGCACATGCCACCACACCCAGGTTATTATTTTTTGTTGTTGTTGTATTTTTCGTACAGACAGGGTTTCACCATGTTGCCCAGGCTGGTCTCGAAGCCATCCTCCTGCCTCAGCCTCCCAAAGTGCTGGGATTACAGGTGTGAGCCACTGCTCTCGGCCACAACTTCTTAATTCCTTTTTTTTTTTTTTGAGACAGTATCGCTGTGTCGCCCAGGCTAGAGTGTGGTGGCATGATCTCAGCTCACTACAACCTCCGCCCGCCTCCTGGGTTCCAGTGATTCTTCTGCCTCAGCCTCCCAAGTAGCTGGGATTACAGGCGCATGCCACCAGGCCCAGCTGATTTTTATATTTTTAGTAGAGATGGGGTTTCACCATGTTGGCCAGGCTGGTCTCGAACTCCTGGGCTCAAGCAATCTTCCCACCTGGGCCTTCCAAAGTGCTGGAATTACAGATGTGAGCCACTGCACCCGGTCACCACTTCGTCAGTCTATTCCTGAAGCTCTACTTCCAGGGCTGTGATCCTATTATCCTAAGAACACTGGCCCAAGTCTCTTTGCATTTGGATGCTGCCCCGGCCTTCTGCCTCTTCCATTTATAACAGTCCCTACTTCCAACACTCCTATGGCTCCAGATTACGCTCCGGGCAAAACTCACCCTTCTCCCAAAGACCCTGATCCCCCTGTCCCCCCACGATCTTGCCCCTGTTGACCGCCCTGCAGTCCCCTTCCCCCTCATCTCACCCCTGCCCCTGGCCTCCTGACTGCGCTTCAAGCTGCTAAGATCACTGCCCTCTCAAGGTCTTTGCCCATCCTGTGCCCTCCTCCTGGAGCGCCCTTTCCCTGGCCAGCTCCCTTTCCTGCCTCGGGTCCAAGTTCCAGTCTGTGCCTGTCCTGACACCCTGGCTTTCTTTGTGGTCTGCAATGATTTGGCTCCTTCATTTCCTCATTGTCTCGGTGCCAGGTCACAAGTTCCAAGAGGCCAGGCCGGATCCACCTGGTTTTTTTTAGGGCTGGGGCCAGGGCACCCCAGGCAGAAGTGGGTCATTATCTCTCCCTGAGTCTTTTCTTTTTTTTTTTTGAAACAAAGTCCCACTCTGTTGCCAGGCTGGAGTGCAGTGGTGCCATCTCGTCTCACTGCAACCTCCGCCTCCTAGATTCAAGCAATCCTCCCACCTCAGCCTCCCGAGTAGCTGGGATTACAGGCATCACCAGGCCTGGCTAATTTTCCTATTTTTAGTAGAGACAGGGTTTCATCACGTTGGCCAGGCTGGTCTCAAACTCCTGACTTCAAGTGATCCGCCCGCCTCAGCCTCCCAAAGTGCTGCGATTACGGGCCACCACACCTGGCTAATTTTTGTATTTTTAGTAGAGACGGAGTTTCGCCATGTTGGCTAGGCTGGTCTCAAACTCCTGACCTCAAGTGATCGCCCGCCTCAGCCCCCCAAAGTGCTGGGATGACAGGCGTTAGCCACTGCGCCCAGCGTCTCCCTGAGTCTTAACGGAGAAATACCTCAAAGAAGAACTTGACCTTCCTCTGGGGCAACTTCCCTGCTTCCCTCCTGGGCAAATTCAGCCAGGTTTCCTTCCCTGGGTGCAAAATTAATTCCACTGGGTGCCCAACTCACACGTTACAGATGGGTAAACTGAGGCAACAAGGGCCGGGCCAGAGCCCCACTTAACAAGTGGGTCTAGAGTCAGCTGAGCCCCTGGTGTGACCCAGACCCTTCTCTGTGCTATCATCAGTTCCTTTGGCTTAGGGATCTCCAGCAGCCTGTCTGAGCGGGGCGGCTGATGCAGAGGCTTCCGGAACTTTCTGCCCCTCCTTGCCCGCCTCCCCGCCCCCGTCTCCCACAGGGCCCTGACTTTCGGTAAATGACAGTGGCTCAGGAAACCAAGGGGCCCACACAGGAAGGAGCCGAGTGGGACTTTCCTCTCGCTGCCTCCCGGCTCTGCCCTCCCTTCGAAGGCCCAGGGTCCCTGCCCGTTAGGTAAGAGCTGGCGATGCCGCAGGGCTCTGCCCAGACACTGGGGGAGGACGGTGGTGGCTGGGGATGGCTGGGCTGGGGCAGGGTGCTGCCAGGGCAAAGGCGAGCTCGCCTTCCAGGCCTCAGAGGAAAGCTGTGACACAGACGTGAGCCCAGACACGCATCCTCCGATCGCCCGCTTCTCTGGGCTTCGGCTTTGACTAAGGCCCGGAGTTGTCTACCTTGCGGACCTGGAGGAGTCACTGCGCATGCGCGATGGGGGCTGCGGGGTTGGGAGGGGGGAGGTGGGATTGGGGGCGGGGAGGAGGGATTGGGAGGCGGGGAGGAGGGATTGGGGGGCGGAGTTCCTAGCCCCGACCCTCCAAGCCTTCCCGGTCCAGACACAGGGTGCCCGACCATGCCAGGATGCAGAACGTTGGGGATTATAAACAGGGGATGCCGAGGCGGGAGGAGAGCTTGAGGCCAGGAGTTCAAGACCAGCCTGGGCAACATAGCCAGACCTCCATTTTCTACAAACATTTTTAAAAAAACAAAAAAAACCATGGCGTTTTCGGGGACCAAACATCACCTCTGACTTTTCTTTTTTTTGTTCAATATTACAAAATAATAATATTTTGTTAAGTTTTTTTGTTGTTTTGGAGATGGGGGTCTTGCTATGTTGTTCGGGCAGGTCTCTAACCCCTGGCCTCAAGCTATCCTGCTGCCTCAGTCCCCTGAGTAGCTGGGATTGCAGTGGAGTGCCACTGCCACCGAAGCTTTATTTTAAACTCGATTGGGGCTGAGCACAATGGCTCATGCCTTTAATCCCAACACTTGGGGAGGCTAAGGCCAGCGGATCACTGGAGGTCAGGAGTTCGAGATCAGCCTGATCAACATGGTGAAACCCTATCTCTACTAAAAACATAAAAATTAGCCAGGCTTGGTGGCGGGTGCCTGTAATTCCAGCTACTCGGGAGGCTGAGGCAGGAGAATCGCTTGAACCTGGGAGGTGAAGTTGGCAGTGAGCCGAGATCATGCCACTGCACTCCAGCCTGGGAGACAGAACGAGAATCTGTCCTCCCCCACCCCCCCGGGGGAAAAAAAAAAAAAGGCTGGGCAACGTGGCTCACGTGTGTAATCCCAGCACTTTGGGAGGCCAAGGCGGGTGAATCACCTGAGGCCAGGAGTTTGAGACCAGCCTGGCCAACATGGTGAAACTCCGTCTCTACTAAAAATACAAAAATTAGCTGGGCGCTGTGGCGTGTTCCGAAGTGAGGATGAGAATCGTGGACCACGAGGCAAAGGTACAGTGAGCCAAGACGTGGATGTCTCCAGCCTGGGTGACAGTGGAGATCCGTCTCACTTGATTGGCTGATGTTGAGAGGACGAGAGATAGGACATGCTGTGTGATTTTATTTCTATAAAGGGCGAAGCTAGGCATCATCTCTCTGTAGGAGAGGTGGGGCTCCTCCAAGGTTCCTGGGACTAGGAATGTGCTCATTCTTGGTCTGGGCATCGGTGACATCAAAGTGTCCCTTTGGTAAAGTTCTTTCCCCCACAAGACTTCCCTTCCCACAGTAACCACCACGCCACTGTGCCAATTGCCCTTCCTGTTTGGTTTAACAGGCGTTTGTTGATCACTTACCGGCACATCATCAAGAAATATACAAATTAATGCAGATTAATTGAGTTGACACTAGGCCTGGATTGGGCTCAGCAAACCACCTCAATGAGGATGCTTGAGGAGTCAGCCCATTTCACAGCCGCAAAAGCTGAGTCCTAGGGGTCCTAGTCCTCTGATTGTCTTAAACCTCATTAGGCCGGGCGCAGTTTCTCACGCCGGTAATCCCAGCACTTTGGGAGTCCAAGGCGGGAGGATCACTCAAGGTCAGGAGTTCCAGACCAGCCTCGCCAACATGGTGAAACCCCATCTCTACCAAAAATACAAAAATTAGCCGGGCATGGTGGCGTGCCCCTGTAATCCCAGCTACTTGGGAGGCTGAGGCAGGAGAGTTACTTGAACCCAGGATGCAGAGTAAGCCGAGATTGTGCCACTGCACTCCAGCCTGGGCGACAGAGCTAGACTCTGTCTCAAAAAAAACAAAAACAAAAACAAAAAAACCCTCATTAATGCGGCCCCACCCCAGCCCCGGGGCATTATTTTGGATCATAGTTTTGTATTGTGTTTTTTTTCTAGAGATAAGGCCTTGCTCTGTCGCCCAGGCTGGAGTGCAGTGGTGTGATCATAGCTCAATGCAGCCTCAACCTGCAGAGCTGAAGGCATCCTCCCGCCTCAGCCTCCCAAGTAGCTGGGACTATGGGGGTGTGCCACCATGCCCTGCTAATTTTTTAGAGATGAAGTCTCAAAATCCTAGCCTCAAGTGATCCATCCGCCTCGGCCTGTCGAAGTGCTGGGATTACAACGCTTTTTTTTCTTTTTGAGAGGAGGTCCCACTATATTGCCCAGTCTGGTTTCAAACTCCTGGTCTCGGCCAGGTGCGGTGGCTCACACATGTAATCCAGCATTTTGGGAGGCTGAGGCAGGCAGATCACTTGAGGCCAGGAGTTTGAGGCCAGCCTGGACAACACAGTGAAACCCCATCTTTACTAAAAATACAAAAAAATTAGCTGGGCGTGGTAGTGCCCACCTGTAATCCCAGCTACTGGGGTGGCTGAGGCACGAGAATCTCTTGAACTTGGGAGGCGGAGGTTGCAGTGAGCTGAGATTGTGCCACTGCACTCCAGCCTGGGTGACAGCGCGAGACTCTGTCTCAAAAAAGCAAAAAACATAAAACAAACTCCGGGTCTCAAGTTATCCTCCCTCCTTGGCCTCCGGAAGTGATGGGATTACAGGCACTCTGAAAAGTTTTGCACTTTTTAGAGGCAGGGTTTCGCCATATTGGCCAGGCTGGTCTCAAACTCCTGACCTCAAGTGATCCCCCCGCCTCGGCCTCCCAAAATGCTGTGATTACAGGCATGAGCCACTGCGCCCAGCCTCCAGCACTCCTTTCCATGCCCTCCCTGCTCAGAAGTCCAATCCCCTCTGACCAGGACTGAGGGGCTTTTTCTCTCTGTGCCCCAGGCAAGTTGCACTCATGGCACCTCCAAGTGAAGAGACGCCCCTGATCCCTCAGCGTTCATGCAGCCTCTTGTCCACGGAGGCTGGTGCCCTGCATGTGCTGCTGCCCGCTCGGGGCCCCGGGCCTCCCCAGCGCCTGTCTTTCTCCTTTGGGGACCACTTGGCTGAGGACCTGTGCGTGCAGGCTGCCAAGGCCAGCGGTGAGTGCATCCCTAGTGGATCGGGCCAGAGGGAAGGACAGGGCTGTGTGGGGCCAAGATTAGAAGCTGGAATAGTTGCCTGCAGAAGTCAGCATTGGAGCTGGGGCTTTGGGGGATGAGTAGGAGTTTGGTAATGGAGAAGGGTGTGCAGGGTGGCCTTCTGAGGCAGAGGGAATGGCCTATGCAGACTGAGAAGTATGACAGCACATGAAGGGAACAGCTGGTCATCCCTTGAGGTATGGAAGAATCTGGACGGTTGGGTATGATGCTGGCACTCCTGAAGGGCACAGATGGGGTGACTCAGGAGGGAGCTGACGGGACTGTCCCCTGTAGGCATCCTGCCTGTGTACCACTCCCTCTTTGCTCTGGCCACGGAGGACCTGTCCTGCTGGTTCCCCCCAAGCCACATCTTCTCCGTGGAGGATGCCAGCACCCAAGTCCTGCTCTACAGGATTCGGTAGGAAGTGCCCCCCCATCCCCCAGGGATTGTACAATTTTATCATCTCCTTGCATTTCGAGGTGCCCACACCCCTACCCCAGGGAGATATGATCACTACCCATTTCTCAGATGAGGAAACAGACCAGAGAGGGTGGGTCACTTGCCCAAGGTCACACAGCAAGTTAAAGGTACAAGCTGGGCTCTGTGAGGCTTCTGCGGAATCTGTCCCTCGCCCCCACCATATTGTCACTCCTACTGAGGCTGGGTTGCACTTTCATCCCAGGGTTCTCTCCTCTCTTCACAGCTTTTACTTCCCCAATTGGTTTGGGCTGGAGAAGTGCCACCGCTTCGGGCTACGCAAGGATTTGGCCAGCGCTATCCTTGACCTGCCAGTCCTGGAGCACCTCTTTGCCCAGGTGTGGTTCTGCCTGGGGTTTGACCCAGGGGGTTGGGGGCCCGAGGGGCAACACCAGAGCTGGCTTGCAATCAGGTGGGGCCTCGTCTGACCCTCCGTGTGGCAGTCCAGGGCTGGGGGTCAGCCCAGGATTGGGGAGGTCTGCAGGTTAACATCAGGGCTTGAAGTTGGGTGGCCTCAGCTGATGCTCCCTGTGGCGGCCCCCCAGCACCGCAGTGACCTGGTGAGTGGGCGCCTTCCCGTGGGCCTGAGTCTCAAGGAGCAGGGTGAGTGTCTCAGCCTGGCCGTGCTGGACCTGGCCCGGATGGCGCGAGAGCAGGCCCAGCGGCCGGGAGAGCTGCTGAAGACTGTCAGGTGAGAGCCACCAGGCTGTGGGGATGGCCTCTGCTTGGGAGTGAGCAACGTGGGCTCCATCGGGGCTTTGCCGGGCTCCCACCATGGCGTTCTCCTGCAAGCTTTCAGGGTGTTCCTATGACCCAGGGCCTCCCACGAACCCAGCCCTCTCCACCCCCAGGCTCCAGCTGGACAGACACCTGACCTCCCCCAGCTAAAAGGCCTGTGGGGTCCCTGTCCGACCTGTGGGCGCCAATGGCCCTCCCCTACTCTGAGGTCCGGTCCTCATACCTGACCCTGAATGAGAGTCTGTGTGTGCCTCGTGCCCCAACTGGGGCCGCACCCCAGCCCCTGGGCTAAAGCCTGGGTTTGTGTGTGTCCCCGCGGGGACCCGTCCAGACGCTGAGGGCCGGCTCCCTCCCCTCCAACCCCTGCAGCTACAAGGCCTGCCTACCCCCAAGCCTGCGCGACCTGATCCAGGGCCTGAGCTTCGTGACGCGGAGGCGTATTCGGAGGACGGTGCGCAGGGCCCTGCTCCGCGTGGCCGCCTGCCAGGCAGACCGGCACTCGCTCATGGCCAAGTACATCATGGACCTGGAGCGGCTGGATCCAGCCGGGGCCGCCGAGACCTTCCACGTGGGCCTCCCTGGGGCCCTTGGTGGCCAAAACGGGCTGGGGCTGCTCCGCGTGGCTGGTGACGGCGGCATCGCCTGGACCCAGGGAGAACAGGAGGTGAGGGCGGCCCCCCGCTGGGCGGGGCCAATGTGGGGGCGGGGCTCGGGGAGGGGCCGGAGAGTGGTAGGGGATGTGGGGCGGAGCCAAAGCGAAAGAGTTGGGGATGTGGGCGAGGCTTAATGAGGGGCGGGCCTTAGGAAGGGAGGAGACTACGAGAGTGGGAGGGGCAAGAGGGTTGGGCTGAGCGACCCGGGAATGAAAATGGGAGGGGCTGAGGAGTGGGTGGGTGGGCGCTGGAACGAGGCAAGACTAAAAGACAGAGTGAGGCTCTGAGAGCTGGGAGGCTGCGAAGCGGGGCAGGGATCAAGGGGCGGGGTCCGGCCGAGAGAGGGAGACGGGGGTTGGCAGAGGGGGTGGGAGATGTTTGGGGATGGGTAGGGGAGGTGTTGAGAGGGTTGGAGTTGATAGGAGGGGGCGCGGCTTGGAAGGGTTGAGTGGGAAAGGGGTAGGGAGTGGATGGTGTGGCTTGGGGGTGGGTTCATGGGCGTGGTTTGGCGGGGTCCAGCAGGGCCCCTACTTCGGTACTCCCCCTCTTTCCCAGGTCCTCCAGCCCTTCTGCGACTTTCCAGAGATCGTAGACATTAGCATCAAGCAGGCCCCGCGCGTTGGCCCGGCCGGGGAGCATCGCCTGGTCACTGTTACTAGGACAGACAACCAGATTTTGGTGGGTGCAGGATTCCCCTCCCCTCCAGCCTTACCCCGAGGGCAGGACCGGCACCCTCGGGTTTCATTGGGCCCTGACGCTTGTCCCTCGCAGGAGGCCGAGTTCCCAGGGCTGCCCGAGGCTCTGTCTTTCGTGGCGCTCGTGGACGGCTACTTCCGGCTGACCACGGACTCCCAGCACTTCTTCTGCAAGGAGGTGGCACCGCCGAGGCTGCTGGAGGAAGTGGCTGAGCAGTGCCATGGCCCCATCACGTAAGGACCTGCCCCTCCCCTTCTCTATGCCTCAGTGTCCTCACCTTCCAGGAGCCCTGGACAGGGGTCTAGTTTTCAAACCACACCTGCCGCACAGTCAGCGCTCAGTGAAGCTGAAGTATTGCTTCTGCTGCACAGGGCGACCGCTACTCTCTCTCTCTCTGACCCCAGGGCCATTTCCTGGAGATGGACAAGTCGCCCACCTTCACCTACAGCCTCTTGTTTAATCTCCCAGGAAGGGCCAGGCATAGTGGTGCACACCTGCAATCCCAGCGCTTTGAGAGGCCAAGGCAGGAGGATTGTTTGAACTCAGGAGTTGGAGACCAGTCTAGGCAACAAGAGAGGCCCCATCTCTACAAAAAAAGAAAAAAAAAAAAGCTGGGTTTGGTGGTTGACCTGTAGTCCCAGCGACTCCGGAGGCTGAGGCAGGAGGATCAGTTGAGCCCAGGAGTTGGAGGCTGCAGTGAGCTGAGATTGCACTCCAGCCTGGGCAACCAAACAAGACCCTGTCTCTATTAAAACAAACAAACAAACAAACAAACAATCTCCCAGGAACAGGCCAAGACTTATGGCTGATTTTTTTTTTTTTTTTTTTTTTTGAGACGGAGTCTTGCTGTAGCCCAGGCTGGAGTGCAGTGGTGCGATCTCGGCTCACTGCAGGCTCCGCCCCGTGGGGTTCATGCCATTCTCCTGCCTCAGCCTCCCGAGTAGCTGGGACTACAGGTGCCCGCCACCTCGCCCGGCTAATTTTTTTTGTATTTTTAGTAGAGACGGGGTTTCAACATGTTAGCCAGGATGGTCTCGATCTCCTGACCTCGTGATCCGCCCGCCTCGGCCTCCCAAACTGCTGGGATTACAGGCGTGAGCCACCGCGCCTGGCCTGATTTTTTGGATTTTCAGTAGAGACGGGGTTTCACCATGTTAGTCAGGATGGTGTTGATCTCCTGACCTCGTGATCCACCTGCCTCGGCCTCCCAAAGTGCTGGGATTACAGGCGTGAGCCACCGCACCCGGCCCATGGCTGATTTTATAAATGGGGGGAGGGTGTCACCTGGCAAGGATCCCAGGGCTACAGAGGTACCTGAATTTGAGCCCAGGTCTCTCTGTCTTCTTCTGTCTCTGACTCCTCTCCATTCCCTCTCACCTTCCCCCACAGTCTGGACTTTGCCATCAACAAGCTTAAGACTGGGGGCTCACGTCCTGGCTCCTATGTTCTCCGCCGCAGCCCCCAGGATTTTGACAGCTTCCTCCTCACTGTCTGTGTCCAGGTCGGTCTACTGCTAGGGTGGGTAGTGGAGGGCTTCCTGGAGGAGGTGACATTTGAGTTGAGATTTAAAAGATCAGTCAGCATTTGGTTCCTGAAGAATAGGAGGGAAAAGACACCCCCAGTGAACAGAACAGCATATTCAAAGGTCTAGAGACTGAAATGAGTTCATGGTGCTTTAGGAGGAAGGACTGAGGCTGGGCACGGTGGCTCACGCCTGTAATCCCAGCCTTCGGGAGGCCAAGGCGGGCAGATCACTTGAGGTCAGGAGTTCGAGACCAGCCTGGCCAACATAGTGAAACCCCGTCTCTACTAAAAATACAAATATTAGCTGGGTGTAGTGGCGCAAGCCTGTAATCCCAGCTACTTGGGAGGCTGAGGCAGGAGAATCGCTTGAACCTGGGAGATAGAGATTACAATGAACAGAGATCGCGCCATTGCACTCCAGCCTGGGGCAACAGAGCGAGACTCTGTCTCAAAAAAAAAAAAAAAAAAAAAAAAAAGAAAAAAAAGGAAGAAGGACTGAGAGGGAGAGTGTCGCTCACTCCCACTCAGGGGCCACTCTTCTTTGCAGACCCCCCTTGGTCCTGATTATAAGGGCTGCCTCATCCGGCGCAGCCCCACAGGAACCTTCCTTCTGGTTGGCCTCAGTCGACCCTACAGCAGTCTTCGAGAGCTCCTGGCAACCTGCTGGGATGGGGGGCTGCACGTAGATGGGGTGGCAGCGACCCTCACCTCCTGTTGTATCCCCAGACCCAAAGGTGAGCCCCTTCCTCCCCTGAAATGAGTGGCTGATCTGGGACCCTGGCTTTCTATGTCTGTGACAGCTCCTGTGTGAGTGGCAAGTGGCAGAAACTGCAGGTCAAGGTGGGTTAGGGAAGAAAAGGTGATTTGTTGGCTCAGGAAGTTAGAGATATATAACCTTTAGGTCTGGCTTGATCTAGGCACAGCTAGATGTGAGCCATGTCATCTGCACCTAGTCTCTCTCCAGCTCTCAGCTCTTCCTCTGGGTGAATTTCACTCCTGGACAAACCCCTCTGATGGGACAATTCTGAGATGTGAGTTCTTCTGAGTCTCCCAGAATCCCTAGTAGAACCGATCCCTGGTTGTCCACAGCGCCACTTGGCTCATTAAAGCCGCCTGCAGGGCTCCTTCCTTCCTTGTCGCTCATCCCAAATCCCTATGGGGGCTTTCTGGATCTCCTTTCAAATAAACCATGTGCCAGCCAGGCACAGTGGCTCATGTCTGTAATACCAGCACTTTGGGAGGCTGAGGCAGACGGATCACTTGAGGTCAGGAGTTCAAGACCAGCGTGGCCAACATGGTGAAACTCCATCTCTACTAAAAATACAAAAATTAGCCAGGTATGCTGGCACATTCCTGTAGTCCCAGCTACTCAGGAGACTGAGGCAGGAGAATCACTTGAATCCAGGAGGCAGAGGTTGCAGTGAGCCGAGATCGCACCACTGCACTCCAGCCTGGGTGACAGAGCGAGACTCTGTCTCAAAAAAAAAAAAAAAAAAAAAAAAAAAAAAAAATTAGCCGGGCATGGTGGCACACACCTGTAGTCCCAGCTATCCGGGAGGCTGAGGCAGGAGAATCGCTTGAACCTGGGAGGTGGAGTTTGCAGTGAGCTGAGATCGCACCACTGCCCCCCTAGCCTGGGTGACAGAGTGAGACTCCGTCTCAACAACAAAACAAAAACAACAACAAAAAACCATGTGCCCTGGAGTCTTCATCTCAGGGTCGGCTTCTAGAGGGTACCTCAAACCAAGGCATGAGTTAGCTAACCCTTGGGGACTTTTCACCTCTGAGTTTTGGTTTTTCTCCCTCATCCTCTCCCCATAGAAAAGTCCAACCTGATCGTGGTGCAGAGAGGTCACAGCCCACCCACATCATCCTTGGTTCAGCCCCAATCCCAATGCCAGCTGAGTCAGATGACGTTTCACAAGATCCCTGCTGACAGCCTGGAGTGGGTAAGAGGCCCTGGGAAATGAGGCGATACCTCAGTCTGGGGTCCAGAGACTCAGATTTGTGGCCTCAGGCATATGCTATAATTTTACCTTACCTTGGTTTTCCCATCTGTAAAATGGGGCCAGCAGCTATGTCTCGCTTGGGCTGGGATACTGCAGGAACCCCCTCACTGGCCTCTTCTGCTGTCCCCTCACCATTCAGCATGAGAACCTGGGCCATGGGTCCTTCACCAAGATTTACCGGGGCTGTCGCCATGAGGTGGTGGATGGGGAGGCCCGAAAGACAGAGGTGCTGCTGAAGGTGATGGATGCTAAGCACAAGAACTGCATGGAGGTGAGAGCGATGGGAACCAGACTTTTGGAGTCGGGGCTGGCTGGAGAGGGGGTCGTGGATGCAGAGAAATTTAAAAACACACAGGGACCTGGGCGTGGTGGCTCATGCCCGTAATCCCAGCACTTTGGGAGGCTGAGGCAGGAGGATGGTTTGAAGCCAGGAGTTCAAGAACAGCCTAGGCAACATAGCGAGACCTCGTCTTTACAAAAAAATTTTAGGCTGGGCGCGGTGGCTCATGCCTGTAATCCCAGCACTTTGGGAGGCTGAGGCGGGCAGATCATCTGAGGTCTGGAGTTCGAGACCAGCCTAACATGGAGAAACCCTGTCTCTACTAAAAATACAAAATTAGCCAGGCATGGTGGTACATGCCTGTAATCCCAGCTACTCGGGAGGCTGAGGCAGGAGAATCACTTGAACCTGGGAAGCGGAGGTTGCAGTGAGCCAAGATCGTGCCACTGCACTCCAGCCTGGGTGACAGAGGGAAACTCTGTCTCAAAAAAAACACAAAAAACATAGATGATAGTGGGAACTTCTGTCCCGTATCAGAAAATCATGCTAGTGCTGTGTGCACTAATGGCAGACTCCAGGGCCAAAGGTGACCTGTGGCCAGGTGTTCCCCTAAGGCAGGTTTGTGAGCACAAAATTTGGGATTATTGGAGTGGAAGAAACCCACGCATCTTCTCTCCCTTCCCACCTTCCCCAGTCATTCCTGGAAGCAGCGAGCTTGATGAGCCAAGTGTCATACCGGCATCTCGTGCTGCTCCACGGCGTGTGCATGGCTGGAGACAGTGAGAGCCCCCCACCCACCCACCCCACCTCTGCCTCACCCAAGTCCAGACTGTTCTTCCCACCTCTGTTCTGAGCCTCTATATGACAGCACCAGCAACACACTGGGCCACCCTGGATGGGAGCCGTGTTCATTACCCTTTATTTATGTCTCTCCATAATCACTCCTTGGAAAGTGGCTCCAGGTTCCTACCCATACCCAGCCCCAGAATGATCTGAAGTCAGACAAACCTGGCTTTCTAATCTCCGCAGCTTTGTACGGGTCACGTAACCTTTCTGAGCCTTGGTTTCATTGGTTGGGAGTCCAAGATGGGCCAGGAGCTGGGGACAGAGCCTAGAATGTGACAGGCAGGGTGTGAGGAGGTGGGAGGAGGGCAGCAAGGGGCACTGTGGATGGTCAGAGAGGCTGCTGGGCCAGCCTGGGGGTTGGGCAGTGCTTGTGGGTAGACAGAGATGCATTCTAACCTGGAAAGATAAGGACAAGTGTGGATTAGGAAAGGAAGAGAGGTGTTCTAGGCAGAGGACACAGAACATGCAAACGGTTAGAAGTGAGATACAGAGGCTGGGCATGGTGGCTCATGCCTGTAATTGAAAAGCCAAGGCGAGTGGATCACCTCAGATCAGGAGTTCAAGACCAGCCTGGCCAACATGGCAAGACCCCGTCTCTACTAAAAATACAAAATCAGCTGGGTGTGGTGGCATGCACCTGTAGTTCCAGCTACTTAGGAGGCTGAGGCAGGAGAATCGCTTGAACCCGGGAGGCAGAGGTTGCAGTAAGCCGAGATCGCACCAATGCACTCCAGCCTGGGCAACAGAGTAAGACTCTGTCTCCAAAAAAAAAAAAGAAAGAAAGAAAGAAAAAAAAGTGAGATACAGATACAGAGAGGGCTTAGCACCTTCCAGGCATTCCAGGCAAATCATTCAGAGATGGAGGTGGGAGGAGAGGGTGAGTACGGTATGAACAGAGGCCGCAGGGGAGGGAACAGACAGAGATGAGAGAGTTTGAGAGACCCTGAGAGCCAGGGTGTTGGCAGAACCTGCTCAACACAAGTGCAGTTCAGTCTCCCAACCCCGCCTCTCCCTGCTGCCAACCAGGCACCATGGTGCAGGAATTTGTACACCTGGGGGCGATAGACATGTATCTACGAAAACGTGGCCACCTGGTGCCAGCCAGCTGGAAGCTACAGGTGGTCAAACAGCTGGCCTACGCCCTCAATTATCTGGTGAGTGCTCCTCTACCTGCTCCACCCTCCATTCCCAGGGAAGGTTTTCTCTGGGTGGAAAAAGGAATTGGGAGTGGGCTCTGTAGTATGCATAGGAGTTTGGTAAGGGTTCGAGGGGAGGGCATTTTAGGTTGAGGTTGTGAGAACACTAGAAGAGAACAAGTCATTCTTGGATGTCAGGGGGTGTAGTGAATGACGAGGCTGGGCAGGGAGAAAGGCTTCCTAGAAGAAGGGACATTGGAGATAGGGCCTTGAAGGTTGAGTAGAAGTTCATCAAGAGAAGAAAGGAAGGAAGGAATGTCAGGCTGAGGGAACAGCCTAGGCAAAGGCCTGCAGGCTAGATAGTGTGTTGCATCCCCTGGGGCCTATAAGGCAGTTCTGTTGGCAGGAGACCAGGGTGCAAGTGTGGAAGGGAAGTCATTGGAAGCTTGAGCAAGGGTCTTGAATGCCAGGCTGAGGAGCTTTCACTTTGTGTCAAAGGCACTGGGGAGTCACAGGATGGGGTGGTGTTTGAGGAGGGGAGGGACATAGCCAGGTCAGTGTAGGGGGTGAACTAGAGGGGCAAGACAGGATGCCAGGAGTCAGGGAGGATGCTGGACCATGTCTGAGAAGTACCAAGTGGGTTTTGAAGGATGTATAGGAGTTTGCCAAACAGACTCTTCATTCATCAAACCCTCCGGGCATTTCCCTATGCCTGGCCCCTTAGGAGGACAAAGGCCTCCCCCACGGCAATGTCTCTGCCCGGAAGGTGCTCCTGGCTCGGGAGGGGGCTGATGGGAGCCCACCCTTCATCAAGCTGAGTGACCCTGGGGTCAGCCCCGCTGTGTTAAGCCTGGAGAGTAAGTTCCTGGAGGTGGAGGAGGGAGGGGCTGAGCAGGGCAAGGAAGTGGATCCCTGATCCCACTTCCATTCCCTCAGTGCTCACCGACAGGATCCCCTGGGTGGCCCCCGAGTGTCTCCGGGAGGCCCAGACACTTAGCTTGGAAGCTGACAAGTGGGGCTTCGGCGCCACGGTCTGGGAAGTGTTTAGTGGCGTCACCATGCCCATCAGCGCCCTGGATCCTGCTGAGGTCAGAGCCCCTCACCTGGCATCGGTCTCCGAGCCCCCACTTTGACAGAAGGGCAGACTGACATCCAGTCTGGGGAGATTGGGGTGGGTCTGGTGGGTTGGGGATTACCGACTTCTCCTCTCACCCTCAGAAACTCCAATTTTATGAGGACCGGCAGCAGCTGCCAGCCCCCAAGTGGACAGAGCTGGCCCTGCTGATTCAACAGTGCATGGCCTATGAGCCGGTCCAGAGGCCCTCCTTCCGAGCTGTCATTCGTGACCTCAATAGCCTCATCTCTTCAGGTGCCCACTGGGCCGGGTTGGGTGGGAAGGGCTGTGATGTCATATTGGGCCCAGTGGAAGGAGCGTGGTTTGCAGCAGCCACGCCCTGTGTGTCTGGCAAGGTTGGAGGGGTTGGTGACTGTGACAGTCAGTGTGAGCTTCAACAGCTACTGTAACGAACAGTCCCCTCAGTTCAAGGTTCAACATGATGATATTTTATTTGTTTGTTTGTTTGTTTGTTTATTTATTTATTTTTGAGACAGAGTCTTGCTCTGTTGCCTAGGCTGGAGTGCAGTGGCACAGTCTCGGCTCACCGCAACCTCTGCCTCCTTGAACCTCTAGTTCAAGAGATTCTCCTGCCTCAGCCTCCTGAGTAGCTGGGATTACAGGTGTGTGCCACCACGCCCAGCTAATTTTTGTATTTTTGGCAGATATGGGGTTTCACCGTATTGGCCAGGCTGGTCTTGAACTCCTGACCTCAGGTGATCCGCCTGCCTCTACCTCCTAAAGTGCTGGGATTACAGGCGTGAGCCACTGTGCCTGGCCTATTTCATTCCTTTAAAAAAATGTTTGGCTGGGCACAGTGGCTCATGCCTACAGTTCCAGCTATAGGTAGGTGGATCGCTTGAGCCCAGGAGTTCAAGACCAGCCTGGGCAGCATGGCAAAACTCCATCTCTACAAACAAACAAACAAACAAACAAAATTAGCCAGGCATGGTGATGCATGCCTGTATGCATTTTTATTTTATTTTATTTTATATTTTTGAGACACTATCTCCTTCTGTCACCTAGGCTGGAGTGCAGTGGCATGATCATGGCTCACTGCAACCTCTGCCTCCCTGGTTCAAGCAATTCTCGTGCCTCAGACTCCCAAGTAGCTAGGATTACAAGGGTGTGCCACCAAACATGGCTAAATTTTTGTATTTTTTAGTAAAGACAGGGTTTTGTCATGTTGGCTGGGCTAGTCTCGAACTCCCGGTCTCAAAGAGATCCGTCCACCTCAGCCTCCCAGTGCTGGGATTACAGGCATGAGCCACCACGACTGGCTGGATTTTTTTTTTTTTTTTCTGTGTTGGGGTTTTGCTGTGTTCCCCAGGCTGGTCTTGAATTACTGGCTCAAGTAATCCTCCTGCCTTAGTCTCCCAAATAGCTGGGATTACAGGCACACAAGCATGCCCAGTGTGATATTTAGTCTTCATTCAGTGAGGGTGTCCAGGCCCACAGGAACCTCTCACTTAGTGGCTGCACTCACCTCAGGCATTGGGTCCCCGTTGGATCCTCTGCAGATAAAAGAGAGAGTGTGGAGGGCCCCATATTAGATTTCCATGGGCCAGGACTGGAGGGGCACCCAGCATATCTTGTCCATCAGCCTGAGCTCAGTCATGTGGCCACATTTCATAGCAGTGGAACTGGGGAAATGAGTTCTCATTATGTCCTCCATCTTTGTAGCCATGTGGAGTTGCACAGGGTGTGCACTGCACAAGGAGGCTTCCTTTGCCTGGGATGGAGTGGGAGACACCTTTTTCCAGTCTCCACAAGGTACCCTTTGGCTTGCAATGGCCCTGCCATAATGCACAGAGAGGGTCAATATGCAGATGGAGGTTGCACAGCAAGTCAACTCAGGAGTGGGGCCCAGGATGAGAGGCGCTGCTTACCACTGCCCATGCCCCCACCCCAGACTATGAGCTCCTCTCAGACCCCACACCTGGTGCCCTGGCACCTCGTGATGGGCTGTGGAATGGTGCCCAGCTCTATGCCTGCCAAGACCCCACGATCTTCGAGGAGAGACACCTCAAGTACATCTCACAGCTGGGCAAGGTAAGGTGGGCAGGGCCAGGGTGGGTTGGAGAGGGCAGGGCAGCATCCAGGTGCCTGGACATCAGTCCCGCTATCCCCCAGGGCAACTTTGGCAGCGTGGAGCTGTGCCGCTATGACCCGCTAGGCGACAATACAGGTGCCCTGGTGGCTGTAAAACAGCTGCAGCACAGTGGCCCAGACCAGCAGAGGGACTTTCAGCGGGAGATTCAGATCCTCAAAGCACTGCACAGTGATTTCATTGTCAAGTATCGTGGTGTCAGCTACGGCCCGGGTGAGCCAGCTCCCGGATGAGTGAACCAAGACGTATGGGTACTTTTCAAAGTGCACATTCTTACCCTCCTGCCAGGCCACTTTAGGTAGGCTGGGAACGTGATTATTGATCCAGATTCACATGGGTTACATGTTTGAATCCTGACTCTACCCCTTACCAGTTGTGTAACCTTAACTTTTCTGAGCCTCAGTTTCTCCAGCTGAAAAATGGGTCATTGTGATATTTACTTTGTTATTGTTGTTGTTGTTTGTTTGTTTTTTTGAGACGGAGTCTCGCTCTGTCACTCAGGCTGGAGTGCAGTGGCTCGATCTCGGCTCACTGCAACCTCTGCCTCCCAAGTTCAAGTGATTCTCCTACCTCAGCCTCCCGAGTAGCTGGGATTACAGGAGCGTGCCACCACACCCGCCTAATTTTTATGTTTTTAGTGGAGATGGGTTTTCACCATGTTGGCCAGGCTGGTCTTGAACTCCTGACCTCAAGTGAGGCTTCCAAAGTGCTGGGATTACAGGCGTGAGCCACTACGCCTGGCCGTGATATATAAACATATCAATGTATGTTGTAGAAAGTACTCAAGAGATATAAGCAATGTGTCATTGTCGCGGTTCCCATATTACAGTCAGCAAAACCGAGGTCGAGAGGGACACAAGGTCCCGCTATGAAAGGGGGGAGGAGCAGGGCTGGGCCCTGCTGTGACAGTTCCTGCCTTCTCCAGGCCGCCAGAGCCTGCGGCTAGTCATGGAGTACCTGCCCAGCGGCTGCTTGCGCGACTTCCTGCAGCGGCACCGTGCGCGCCTCGACGCCAGCCGCCTTCTTCTCTACTCCTCGCAGATCTGCAAGGTGCGAGGGGGCGCCCCGGGACTTGTGGGGATTCAGCTGGCTCGGCCTGGGCAGGGGTCTGCTTGGAGGTCGCGGTGAAGGCTGAGGAGTGGAGTTTGGGGTCCAGGTCTCGGGGGTGGTGGGGTTGGCTTAGGGCTCAGGATTAGAACTTCAGTGGAGGATGGCTCGGGGGTAGGGCTAGAGTTGGGGTCTGGGTTGGGGTGCCAGGTCAGGCTTGGGGTGCCTGCCGGATTATCCTGGGATCCTCTCTGCACGCTCACATCGCCCGCCCGCAGGGCATGGAGTACCTGGGCTCCCGCCGCTGCGTGCACCGCGACCTGGCCGCTCGAAACATCCTTGTGGAGAGCGAGGCACACGTCAAGATCGCTGACTTCGGCCTAGCTAAGCTGCTCCCGCTTGACAAAGACTACTACGTGGTCCGCGAGCCAGGCCAGAGCCCCATTTTCTGGTGGGGAACCCGCGCCCAGGCTCCGCCCCTACTCCCCACGGCTCTGGCTCCGCCCCCAGCCATGCCCTCGCCCCCTCCCGCTGCTTTGCTCCCCAGCCTTAGCCCCGCCCTTCCTCCGCTGCAGCTTTGGCTCCTCCCACTCCCCAGAGCCCCGCCCCCTCAACAGCACTGGCTCCCTCCGTCTCCCGCTGCCCGGCTGTCAGCGGCCCCCAGCCTTAGCCCCGCCCTTCTCTAAGCTCTCGCCCCGCCCAAGCTTCAGAGCCCCACCCCTCCAACACCCTGGCTCCGCCCCTCAGGGCTGGCCCCATCTTAGTTCCGCCCTTCCCCCAGTTCTGGCCCCTCCCCCTCCCGCGTCCCCGGCCCCGCCCCATCTCCGCCCCTCTGTGCTGGCCCCGCCCCCTCCCCACAGCCTTAGCTCTTCCCAGGCACCTCCCAGGGCTGGAGAATCCACCTATCCCACAGCCAGGGAAACCGAGACCCTGGAGACGGGACCGACCTGTTCACAGTCCCCACCTACCCTGACCAGTTCCCCATTCCAAGGCTACCCTCTCTTCCTGTCCTTTCCCCACCCTCGCATCTCAAGACCTCCCTGTCCCCTCTCCAGGTATGCCCCCGAATCCCTCTCGGACAACATCTTCTCTCGCCAGTCAGACGTCTGGAGCTTCGGGGTCGTCCTGTACGAGCTCTTCACCTACTGCGACAAAAGCTGCAGCCCCTCGGCCGTGAGTCGGCTACCCTGGGCCCCCAGCCTCCTTCTCCCTCCACGCCCCTCGTGGCCAATCTCCATCCTGTCTGCGCCTGCGTCCCTCTTTAGCATGGGGTCACCTGGTCCCAGCATCATAGGCCCCAGTGGGGAGGACCCTTCCTCACCTTTCTGACCCCTTCACGGTGCAGGCAGCCCCTCCCCGCTCCATCACAGATGGCCCCTCCCCTCACCACGGGTGGCCCCTCCCCCTCCACCCACGGAGGCCCCTCCCCCACCACCTACGCTCCTCCCTGGCTCCAGGAGTTCCTGCGAATGATGGGATGTGAGCGGGATGTCCCCGCCCTCTGCCGCCTCCTGGAACTGCTGGAGGAGGGCCAGAGGCTGCCGGCGCCTCCTGCCTGCCCTGCTGAGGTGAGTGCCGCAGGGCTAGCCTCAGTTTCCCAGTCTGTAGATTGGGCTGGGGTCTCGGGCAAGCCAGCTGGCGCCTGAGTCTCTGTACTGAGAATAAAGGCTAGAGTGTGAGGCTGATGAGGATCCTGGCCCCCACTTGGCTACTCTCTCACTGTGTGGCAAGTCAGAACACTTTCAGAGCCTCAGTTTGCCCTTTTCCAAAATGAGAATAGTAATGCCTTATAGGGTGAGGGAAGATCAGACTCCTGAACACCTGTGCCTATGAGGGCTCAGCTCAAAGCCGAGCACACAGTTGATGCTCCATAAATGGTGGTGACGTTCATGGTTTTTTTTTTTTTTCTTTTTTTTTTTTTTAGAGATGGGGGCTCACTCTGTTGCCCAGGCTGGGCGCAATTATAGCTCACTGCAGCCTCCAACTCCTGAGCTCAAGTGATCCCCCTAGTTCAGCATCTGTAGTGGCAGGGGCTACAGGTGTACACCACCACGCCTGGCTAATTTAAAAGTAATTTTTTAGAGATGGGAGCCTCACTATATTGCCCAGGCTGGTCTTGAACTCGTGGGCTCAAGCGATTCTCCTGCCTCAGCCTCCCGAAGTGCTAGGACTATAGGTGTATACCACCATGCCTGGCTAATTTAAAAATAATTTTGGCCAGGTGCAGTGGCTCACACCTGTAATCCCAGCACTTTTGAAGGCTGAGGCGGTCAGATCACCTGAGGTCAGGAGTTCGAAACTAGCCTGGCCAACATGGTGACACCCTGTCTCTACTAAAAATACAAAAATTACCTGTGTGTGGCGGTGGGTGTCTGTGATCCCGGCTACTTGGGAGGCTGAGGCAGGAAAATTGCTTGAACCTGGGAGGGGAAGGTTGCAGTGAGCCAAGATCATGCCACTGCACTCCAGCCTGGGCGACAGAGTGAGACTCCATCTCAAAATAAATAAATAAAATAAAAATAATTTTTTTAAGAGACAGGGTCTCGCTATGTTGCCCAGGCTGGTCCTGAACTCCTGGGCTCAAGCGATCCTCCTGCCTTGGCCTCCCAAAGTGCTGGGATTTACAGGCATGAGCCACTGTGCCTGGCTAATTAAAAAAAAAATTTTTTTTTAAGAGATGGGGTCTCTTTGTGTTGCCCAGGCTGGTCTTGAGCTCCTGGGGTCAAGTGATCCTCCTGCCTCGGCCTCCCAAAGTGCTGGGATTACAGATGTGAGCCACCACATCCCACCCTGTCATGGTTTATAATCATATAATCATAACCTTTGTGGAAGTGTCTGACATGCAGTTGGTCATTGATAAATTAATTTGCTCAAGCCAAAAACATTTATTGAGTGCCAACTATGTGCCAGGACTTGTTGGGTGCTGAAGACCCTGTCCTCCCAGTAACTAGCAAAAGCTGATAAGAACATTCTAGGCTGGGCACAATGGCTCATGCCTATAATCCCAACACTTTGGGAGGCTGAGGCAGAAGGATCACTGGAGCCCAGGAGTTCAAGACCAGCCTGGGCAACATAGTGAGACCCTGTCTCTACAAACAATACAAGCATTAGCCGGTGTGGTGACATGCACCTGTGGTTTCAGCTACTAGGGAGGCTGAGGCAGGAGGATTGCTTGAGCCCAGGAGGTCAAGGCTGCAGTGAGCCATTATTGTGCCACTGCACTCCAGCCTGGACAACAGAGTGACACCCTGTCTCAAAACAAAACAAAACAAAACAAAATTCTGGTAGTGATAAGTGCCTTGAAAGAGATGAACAGAGGGAAATGGTGGGGTGAGGGTGGTCAAAGAGGGCCTCTTACGGGGCTGATGCTGGAAGGAGGAGGAGCCTATGCATGAGTAAAGCCAGGAGAAGAAATTTCCAGTGGAGGACACGGAAGGGACAAAGGCCTTGGGGAGGTAATGAGCTAGGTGCCTTTAAGCACCAGTGCGATGGAGGCAGGTGTGACTGCCTGGAATAAATGAGGGAGGGAGTGATGGAGATGAGCGAAGGAGGGCATCAGGGAGAGGTAGTTTTTTTTTTTTGAGACGGGGTTTCGCTTTTGTTGCCCAGGCTGGAGTGCAATGGCACAATCTCGGCTCACCGCAACTTCCACCTCCCAGGTTCAAGCAATTCTCCTGCCTTAGACTCCCGAGTAGCTGGGATTACAGGCTCACGCCATCACGCCCAGATAATTTTTTTTTCTTATAAGTTAAGATGGGGTTTCTCCATGTTGGTCAGGGTGGTCTCGAAAGGAGAAGGGTGTTCTAAAATCCATAGGGGCTGGGCGCATTGGCTCACACCTGTAATCCCAGCACTTTGGGAGGCCGAGGTGGGTGGATTACATGAGGTCAGGAGTTCAAGACCAGCCTGACCAACATGGTGAAACCCCATCTCTACTAAAAATACAAACTTAGCCAGGTGTGGTGGTGTGTGCATGTAATCCCAGCTACTTGGGAGGCTGAGGCAGGAGAATCGCTGGAACCCAGGAGGCAGAAGTTGCAGTGAGCCGAGATCACACCACTGCATTCCAGCCTGGGCAACAAGAGTGAAACTTTATCTCAAATAAATAAATAAATAAGATCCATAGGGAGCCATGGGAGGTTTTGGAGCAGAGATGGGATGGAATTTAATTTGTATTTTAAAACTGAATGGGGCCAGGTGCGGTGGCTCATGCCTATAATCCCAGTACTTTGGGAGGCCGAGACAGGTGGATCACCTGAGGTCAGAAATTTGAGACCAACCTGGCCAACATGGTAAAACCCCGTCTCTACTAAAAATACAAAATTAGCCAGGTGTGGTGGCACGCGCCTATAATCCCAGCTACTCGGGAGTCTAAGGCAGGATAATTGCTTGAACCCAGGAGGTGGAGGTTGCAGTGAGCCGAGATCATGCCATTGCACTCCAGCCTGGACAACAGAGCTAGACTCCATCTCAAAAAAACAAAAACGAATACACTGAATGGGAGTTGTGTCCTTCAGACTGCTCAGACACGACCCCATTATCTGTCCCCCACCCCTCAGGTTCACGAGCTCATGAAGCTGTGCTGGGCCCCTAGCCCACAGGACCGGCCATCATTCAGCGCCCTGGGCCCCCAGCTGGACATGCTGTGGAGCGGAAGCCAGGGGTGTGAGACTCACGCCTTCACTGCTCACCCAGAGGGCAAACCCCACTCCCTGTCCTTTTTATAGCTCCTGCCTGCAGACCTCTGGATTAGGTCTCTGTTGACTGGCTGTGTAACCTTAGGCAGGGAGCTGCCCCTCTCTGGGCCTCAGAGGCCTTATGAGGGTCCTCCACTTCAGGAACACCTCCATGACATTGCATTTGGGGGGCTCCCGTGGCTTGTAGAATAGCCTGTGGCTTTTGCAGTTTGTTAAGGTTCAAGACAGATGGGCAGATGTGTCAGTGGGGCTCTCTGAGTCCTGGCCCAAAGAAGCAAGGAACCAAATTTAAGACTCTTGCATCTTCCCATCCCCTCAAGCCCTGGCCCCCTGAGTTTCCTTTTCCCTCTCTCTCTTTTTATTTTTTTACTTTTATTTTTATTTTTGAGACAGACTCTTGCTCTGTTACCCAGGGTGGAGTGCAGTGGTGTGATCTCGGCTCAGTGCAACCTCTGCTTCCCAGGTTCAAGCGATTCTCCTGCCTCAGCCTCCCGAGTAGCGGGGATTACAGGTGTGCACCACCACACCCGGCTAATTTTTTTTATTTTTAGTAGAGATGAGGTTTCACCATGATGGTCAGGCTGATCTCGAACTCCTGACCTCAAGTGATCCTCCCACCTCAGCCTCCCAAAGTGTTGGAATAATAGGCATGAGCCACTGCACCTGGGCTTTTTTTTTTTTAATTTATTATTATTATTTTTAAGAGACAGGATCTTGCTATGTTGCCCAGGCTGGTCTTGAACTCCTGGGCTACAGTGATCCTCCTGCCTCATCCTCCCAAATAGCTGGGACTACAGGCACCTAGTTTTGAGTTTCCTGTCTTATTTCCAGTGGGGACATTCATGTAGCTTTTTTTTTTTTTTTTTTTTTTTTTTTTTTGAGACGGAGTCTCGCTCTGTCACCCAGGCTGCAGTGCAGTGGCGCAATCTCGGCTCACTGCAAGCTCCACCTTCCGGGTTCACGCCATTCTCTCGAATCAGCCTCCCAAGTAGCTGGGAGTAGAGGTGCCCGCCACCACACCTGGCTAAGTTTTTGTATTTTTATTAGAGACGGGGTTTCACCGTGTTAGCCAGGATGGTTTCGATCTCCTGACCTTGTGATCCACCCATCTCAGCCTCCGAAAGTGCTGGGATTACAGGTGTGAGCCACCACGCCCGGCCCTCATGTAGCTTTAAATGTATGATCTGACTTCTACTCCCCGATCTCTGTTTCTCTGGAGGAAGCCAAGGACAAGAGCAGTTGCTGTGGCTGGGACTCTGCCTTTTAGGGGAGCCTGTGTATCTCTTTGGGATCCTGAAAGGGGGCAGGAGAGGCTGGGGTCCCAGTCCACCCTAGTGGTACCTGAGTGTCCTAGGGCTTCAGCTTTCCCACCTGTCCAATGGGACCCCTTCTGTCCTCACCCTACAAGGGGCACAAAGGGATGACACCAAACCTGGCAGGAACTTTTCCCGCAATCAAGGGAAGGAAAAGCATTGCTGGCAGAGGGAACAGCATGCCAAGCGTGAGAAGGCTCAGAGTAAGGAGGTTAAGAGCCCAAGTAGTGGAGCCTATGGTTTTGCCCCTTCCACGCAGTGTGACAGTGGGCAAGTTCCTTTCCCTCTCTGGGTCTCAGTTCTGTCCTCTGCAAAATGGTCAGAGCTTACCTGTTCGCTGTGCAGCGTCAACTTTCTGACTGGTGAGAGGGATTCTCATGCAGGTTAAGCTTCTGCTGCTCCTCCTCACCTACCTGCAAAGCTTTTCTGCCACTTTTGCCTCCTTGGAAAGCTCTTATCCATCTCTCAAAACTCCAGCTACCACATCCTTGCAGCCTTCCCTCATATGCCCCCACCACTATTGCAGCCCTGTCCTTCCCTCGCCCCACTGTGACCCTGGGGCTGGGGAAGTGTCTGTGTCCAGCTGTCTCCCCTGACCTCAGGGTTCCTTGGGGGCTGGGCCGAGGCCTCCACACAGAGGGGGCTCTGGGAATGTTTGTTGACTCAATAAAGGAATTCAGTGGAAAAGATGGTTTGTGCTGGACTTGGGGCGATGGGGAGCCTCAGAGGGTGTGTGAGCTGGGAGGGATGCGGTTAGAGCTGTGGGCCAGAGACCTCTCAGGGAGCCACTGTGGGGGCCCCAGAGCAGGCTAGTGGAGGAGGACCACTGGGTGGGGCTTGGCTGGAGCCCTCGGACAGAGCCCCCTCACTCCCAGCCCCAGCTGTTGGCCTTGGCTGCAGCCTGGGGGAGCTGATTATAGGCTCTCTGTGGGTGGGGAAGGAACAGGCTGCTCTCCCGGTGGTCAGAGGACAAGGCCAGGTTGGGGGAGCGAGGCTGTGGGGAGGGCCCAAAATCACTGGGGCCAGATCACCTCCCCCCCACCGGCCCCCGTCATGTGCACCTCATAACTGCTAGAAATATGTGGAGAGTGGCCAGGCTCAGTGGCTCCCGTCTGTAATCCCAGCACTTTGGGAGGCCAAGGCAGGAGGATCACTTGAGGTCAGGAGTATGAGACCAGCCTGGCCAACATGGTGAAACTGTCTCTACTAAAAATACAAAAATTAGCCTGGTGTGCTGGCACATGCCTGTAATCCCAGCTACTCAGGAGGCTGAGGCAGAAGAATTGCTTGAAACTGGGATGTGGAGGTTGCAGTGAGCTGAGATCATGCCATTGCACTCCAGCCTGGGCAACAGAACGACTCCGTTTCAAAAAAAAGAAAGATGCAGAGAGAGACAGACAGACAGAAGGAAACTGAGAGATGAAGGCCGAGAGAGACTCAGAGAGAGAAAGAGAGAGAGGGATCTCTGTCCCTGCTTTCTTAGTCCCAGAGAGCCCCCTAATTTGGTAGAAATGAGGAGGGAGCTGCTCTGGGGTCAAGCAAGACCCGAGTTCCAGCCCAGGTTCTCTCCTGCCTCGGGTCAAGCATCCTTCCCTCTCTCAGCCTCAGATTCCCTCCTTTGTAAAACAAAGCTATAAGACCCCCTAGGCACGAAGCTGGGGCCAAGCATCTGCTGAACAAATAAATCCTGCTCTATTCTGGGTCCCCTAGCCCCTGCTCACTTAGAGGGGACCACCGTGTTGGGGAGACAGAGCTTCGGATGGGACACCCCCAGCCCTGCGTGTCAGGTGCCTTGAGAAGACCTGGGCTCTGCTCAGGTCTCCTGTGACCTTGGGCAAGTTTGGGGTCCTTTCTCTGTGCCTCAGTTTTCTTTTTTTCTTTTATTTTCTTTCTTTTTTTTTTCTGGCAAGGGGATGGAGTCTCTGTCCCCCAGGCTGGTGTGCAGCGGCACCATCTCTGCTCACTGCAATCTCCTCCTCCTGGGTTCGAGCGATTCTCCTGGCTCAGCCTCCCGAGTAGCTGGGATTATAGGCATGCACCACCACATCTGGCTAATTTTTTTTTTTTTTTTTTTTTTTGAGACGGAGTCTCTCTCTGTCGCCCAGGCTGGAGTGCAGTGGCGCAATCTCGGCTCACTGCAAGCTCCGCCTCCCGGGTTCACGCCACTCTCCTGCCTCAGCCTCTCCGAGTAGCTGGGACTACAGGCACCCGCCACGATGCCTGGCTAATTTTTTGTATTTTTAGTAGAGACAGAGTTTCACCATATTGGGCAGGCTGGTCTCGAACTCTTGACCTCAATTGATCCACCTGCCCCATCTTCCCAAAGTGCTTGCATTACAGGCATGAGACACTGTGCCCGGCCTGTGTGCCTCAGTTTTCTTATTTGTACAGTAATAGAAACAACAAAATTCTGAACATTGCTGGTCTTGGAAGATGCCTGCTGTCTTCCTCCCTTCCCCCCACAAAATGCAGCATTATTACTTTTCAGTTGATCTGTTTCATCTCTTTAAAATGGTTAAGACAATAGCGAAGACTTGGCCGTGTGTGGTGCCTCACACCTGTAATCTCAGCATTTTGGAAGGCTGAGTAGGGAGAACCACTTGAGTTCTAGATGAGCCTGGGCAACTTAGCAAGACCCCCGCCTCTACAATTAAAAAATTAAAAATGGACGGGCGAGGTGGTTCACGCCTGTAATCCCAGCACTTTGGGAGGCCGAGGCGGGTGGATCACTTGAGGTCAGGAGTTTGAGATTAGCCTGGCCAACATGGTGAAACCCTGTCTCTGTTAAAAATACAAAAATTAGCCGGGCGTGGTGATGGGCACCTGTAATCCCAGCTACTCAGGAGGCTGAGGCAGGAGAATCGCTTGAACCCAGGAGGCAAAGGTTGCAGTGAGTCGAGATTGCACCACTGCACTCCAGCCTGGGTGACAGAGTGAGACTCTGTCTAAAAAGATAAAAATAAAAATAAAAAAATTTAAAATTAGCCAGGCATTGTATTGCAGGCCTGTAGTCCCAGCTACTCAGGAGGCAGAGGCTGAAGGATCCCTTGAGCCCAGGGGAACGAGGTTACAGTGAGCTATGATCCTGCCATTACAGTCCAACCCAGAGAGATCCTATGTCAAAAATGAATAAATAGCCTGGTGTGGTCGCTCTCACCTGTAATCCCAGGACTTTGGGACGCTGAGGCGGGAAGATGACTTGAGTCCAGGAGTTTGAGACCAGCCTAAGCAACATGGCGAAACCCCATCTCTACAAAAAAATACAAAAAATTAGCCGGGTGTGGTGGCGTGGGCCTGTAGTCTCAGCTACTCAGGAGGCTGAGGTGGGAGAATTGCTTGAGTCAGGGACAGGGAGGTGGCAGTGAGCCCATATCGTGCCACTGCACTCCAGCCAGGGTGACAGAGCAAGACCTCATCTCAAAAATAAAAAATAGGCGGCTGGGCGTGGTGGCTCACACCTGTAATCTCAGCTACTTGGGAGGCTGAGGTGGGAGAATCACTTGAACTCAGGAGGTGGAGGTTGCAGTGAGCCAAGATCACGTCACTGCACTCCAGCCTGGGCGACAGAGCAAGACTTTGTCTCAGTAATAATCATAAAAATAATAATAGTCCAGGCACAGCTCATGCGTGTAATCCCAGCACTTTGGGAGGCCGAGGCAGATGGATCGCTTGAGGTCAGGAGTTGGAGACCAGCCTGGCCAACGTGGCAAACCCCCATCTCTACTAAAAAAAAAATGCAAAAAAAATTAGCCAGGCATAGTGGTGCACACCTGTAATCCCTGCTACTCAGGAGGCTGAGGCAGGAGAATCGCTTGAACCCGGGTGTCAGAAGTTGCAGTGAGCCGAGATCAAGTCACTGCACTCCAACCTGGGTGACAGAGCGAGACTCCATCTCAAAAAAAAAAAAAAGAAAAAAAGAAAAAAGAAAGACTCCTTGCCCAGTGCTCCCTGTGGGAGAAGTACATCCAAGGCCCTGGCCCTGGGAGAAAGGCCCTGGCCCTAATCCCACCCTTGACCTTCTTCCTGGGCGGTCCTGAAGAATGTTCTGTCCCTTCTCCAAGGTCCCCAGCTGGGGCGGCCCAGGCGCCTATAAAGGGGGTCCCCGCTTGGCCCAGGCGCCACCCACCGCCATGGACCCCCGTCTGCCTGCCTGGGCGCTGGTGCTGCTGGGCCCTGCCCTGGTGTTCGCGTTGGGCCCCGCGCCCACCCCAGAGATGCGTGAGAAGTTGTGCGGCCACCGCTTCGTGCGCGCGCTGGTGCGCGTGTGCGGGGGCCCCCGCTGGTCCATGGAGGCCAGGAGGCCTGCGGCTGGAGGCGACCGTGAGTGGGGACGGGCAGGGGCAGCGCTCTGGGAAGTCGAGGTGGGGCAGGTGCACGCAAGCGCAGATGCACATGTGCAGGGAGGTGGGCAGGCTTGCATGCGTGTACCCAGGGCTCACCTGCCGGCTGCGTGCACACATCGTGGGTCCGCACTGGAGTGTGTGTGAGCGCGCGTGTGAAAGTCCCCAGAGCCATTAGCCAGGCGCGGTGGCTCACGCCTGTAATCCCAGCACTTTGGGAGGCTGAGGCGGGCGGATCCCCAGAGGTCAGGATTTCGAGACCAGCCTGGCCAAAATGGTGATAGCCAATCTCTACTAAAAATAATTTTTAAAAAATTAGCTGGGGGTAATGATGCACATCTGTAATCCCAGCTTCTTGGGAGGCTAAGGCAGGAGTATCGCTTGAACCCGGAAGGCAGAGGCTGCAGTGGGCCGAGATCATGCCATTGCACTCCAGCCTGGGCGACAGAGCAAAGCTCCGTCTCAAAAAAAAAAAAAAAAGAAGAAGTCCCCAGAGCATGAGTCCCCTGAGGGGCCAGAAACAGAGTGAGGCAGGAGAGGTATGAGATCCTGTCTTAAAATTTCAATATTTTGATCTTCATGAATTTTTGCCTTAATTTTGCTTTGTTTGTTTGTTTGTCTGTTTTTTTGAGACAGGGTCTCACTCTGACGCCCAGGCTGGAGTGCAGTGGTGCGATCTCGGCTCACTGCAGGCTCAGCCTCCTGGGCTCAAACCATCCTCCTGCCTCAGCCTCCGGAGTAGCTGGGATACAGGTGCTGCCACCACACCTAGCTAATTTTTTTTTTTTTTCTTTTTCGTAGAGAGGGAGTCTCACTCTGTTTCCCAGGCTGGTCTCAAACTCCTGAGCTCAAGTAATCCTCCCACCTTGACCTTCCAAAGTGTTGGGATTAGGGACGTGAGTCACTGTGTCCAGCCTTAAAAGTATTTAAAAGTATTGCTTTTGAAAAGTATTGCTTTTTAGGCCGGGCGCGGTGGCTCACGCTTGTAATCCCAGCACTTTGGGAGGCCGAGGCGGGCGGATCACGAGGTCAGGAGATCGAGACCA
>NW_026652287.1:50707833-50882448 GCF_009828535.3 Hylobates moloch | reverse complement strand
GAGTGCAGTAGCGTGATCTCGGCTCACTGCAACCTCTGCCTCCCAGGCTCAAGCAATCTGCCCACCTCTGCCTCCTGAGTAGCTGCGACCATAGGCACATGTCACTATGTTTGGCTAATTTTTATATTGTTAGTAGCGATGGGGGTTTCACCATGTTGCCTAGGCTGGTCTCAAACTCCTGAGCTCAGGCAGTCTGCCTGCCTTAGCCTCCAAAAGGCTTGGGATTTCAAGGCCCAGCCACCAAGTTTTCTTTTTCTAGATGGAGTTTCGATCTTGTTGCCCAGGCTGGAGTGCAATGGCGCAATCTCGGCTCACCACAAACTCTGCCTCCCGGGTTCAAACAATTCTTCTGCTTCAGCCTCCCCTACTAGTAGCAGGGATTATAGGCATGCGCCACCACGCCTGGCTAATTTTGTATTTTTAGTAGAGAAGGGGTTTCTCCATGTTGGTCAGGCTGGTCTTGAACTCCTGACCTCATGCCTGTAATCCTAACACTTTGGAAGGCTGAGGCAGGGGGGTCACTTGAACCCAGGAGTTCAAAAGCAGCCTGGCCAACATAGGGAGACCCCATCTCTATTTTATTTAAAAACGCTAATGCTGGCTGGGTGCAGTGGCTCACGCCTGTAATGCCAGCACTTTGGGAGGCCGAGGCAGGCAGATCTGAGGTCAAGAGATTGAGACCATTCTGGCCAACATGGTGAAACCCTGTCTCTACTAAAAATACAAAAATTAGCCGGGTGTCGTGGTGCACGCCTATAGTCTCAGCTACTTGGGAGGCTGAGGCAGGAGAATCACTTGAACCCGGGAGGTGGAGGTTGCAGTGAGCCGAGATCATGCCACTGCACTCCAACTTGGCGACAGAGCGAGACTCCATCTCAAAAAAAAAAAGCTGATGCTGACATTTGGGGATGTATATGGTAGTGGGGGCTGTCCTGTATATTGTAGGGTGTTAGATAACACCTCTGTCTTCTGCCCCCTAATGCCATGAATAGCCTCACACCCCACCCAAGTTGTGACATCTAAAACTGTCCCCAGACAAGTATCCCCTGGAAACAAAATCACCCTGGTTTGAGAACCACTGGTGTCAATTGTAAACCACAGATTGGGTAGAGGGTAAACGACCCTCTAAATTTTCATAAGTCTTTTTCTTTTTCTTTTGAGACAGTCTTGCTCTGTCACTCAGGCTGGAGTGCAGTGGCACGATCTCGGGTCACTGCAGCCTTGCCTTCCCAGGCTCAAGCGATCCTCCCACCTCAGCCTCCCAAGTAGATGGGACTACAGGCATGCAGAATCATGCCCAGCTAATTTTTGTATTTTCTGCAGAGATGAGGTTTTGCTGTATTGCCCAGGCTGGTCATGAACTCCTGGGCTCAAGCAACACACCCACCTAGGCTTCCCAAAATGCTGGGATGACAGGTGTGAGCCACGGTGCCTGGCCTCAAAAAAATATCCTGATGGCTTCGTGCCTCCCTGTCCGTACCCTAGTCCTGGCCCTGGTGCAGGTATATAAGACAAGTTTGTGCAGATGTGTTAACATGTGTCCACATGTCTCTGTGTGCCACTCCACTTGCGGTGTTAGGGATCCAGGGGAGGCAGTCTGCAAGGGTGTGTTCACGTAGGGGTGTGTGTGTGTCTGTGGGTCCACCACACATGCGTGGGTGACCAGGAAGTGGACCCACAGACGCATGTACACCCCTGCATGTCTTTGTGCCACGAGGAGTCTGTGGGTGGGTCTCTGACCTGCTCTGGGTGTCTCATGGACCATTGGACCTGTTGGGGAAACTGACACCATCTGTAGCTCCAAGACCCCTGACACTCCCTGGGCAGGGCATGGGGCACTCAGGTGGCATATGGGGACCCACGCAGCTGGGGATGTGAGTGTGGACATGAGTTGAGTGAACTGAGAGGATTAACCGGGTGCCTGGCATACAGTAGGTGCTTAATAAGTGCTCGCTTTTTTTTTTTTCGAGATGGAGTTTCATTCTTGTCACCTAGGCTGGAGTGCAACGGCACGATCCCAGCTCCCTGCAGCCTGCACCTCCTGGGTTCAAGTGATTCTCCCACCTCAGCCTCCCCAGTAGCTGGGATTACAGGTGCCTGCCACCACGCCTGACTAATTTTTGTATTTTTTAGTAGAGACAGGTTTTCACCATGTTGGCCAGGCTGGTCTCAAACTCCTGACCTCAAGTGATCCGCCCACCTCGGCCTCCCAAAGTGCTGGGATTACAGGCGTAAGCCACTGAGCCCGGCCAGTGCTCACTTTTTTTTTTTTTTTGAAACAGAGTCTCACTCTGTTGCCCAGGCTGGAGTGCAGTGGCGCGATCTCAGCTCAGTGCAAGCTCCACCTGCTGGGTTCATGCCATTCTCCTGCCTCAGCCTCCCGAGTAGCTGGGACTACAGGCACCCGCCACCACGCTCGGCTACTTTTTTGTATTTTTTTTTTTTTTTAGTAGAGACGGGGTTTCACTGTGTTAGCCAGGATGGTCTCAAACTCCTGACCTCGTGATCTGCCCAGCTCGGCTTCCCAAAGTGCTGGGATTACAGGCATAAGTCGCTTCACCCGGCCAGTACTCACTTTTTATTTGCATGCATGATGAGTGTTTGGTGGGTCACTCAGTGGGATGTGTGTGGATTCGTGCACATGCAGCACGGGGTAGCATGTCCTCTGTCGTTTCTGTTCCAGCTGAGTTTCACTCTGTCCCCAGGTGAGTTGCTACAGTGGCTGGAGAGACGACATCTGCTCCATGGGCTGGTGGCCGACAGTAATCCCACGCTGGGACCTGGCCTGCAGCCCCTGCCCCAGACCTCTCACCATCACCGCCACCACCGTGCAGCTGCCACCAACCCTGCACGCCACTGCTGCCTCAGTGGCTGTACCCAACAAGACCTGCTGACCCTCTGTCCCTACTGATTCCTCCTTGGGTGCAGCCTCAGAGTGGCCTGAGGCCCAGAGGGTCTGGTCTGGTGAGCTCCTGAGGCCACACAGCACCATAAAGTCTCGCGTCTGCAGGCCTTTGATTACCTCCTGGGATGGGGTGCTCACTATCTACCCCAGACCAATGCCACCTGCAGCCTGTGGAGTCAACTGCAGAATAAATCACACCCTAGCCCTGGCTTGGAGGATCCCCGCTTTCACAGATGCTGGACACTGACAGCCAAATGTCCTCACTCCAGAGAAGCCCCAGACACTCCGCTCCCTGCATGTGTAACACCCCTTCTTGCTGTCTCTTAGTAAATAAACGACCCAAAGCAGCTTCCTGCATTTTCTCTAGAAAAAGGGACAAGCCTCAGTCAGTTCCTGTGTGAGCTTGTCCCCCAGCAGCCATGGACCCACTGGCACTTCCAGGAGCTTGATAACTAGAGAGGCATTGCAACGCAAAGTGGGGAAACTGAGGCCCAGGGAGAGGGCTGCTTGCCAAGGTCAGACAGGGAGGGAAGGGTTAAGTGCAGGACTTGAGCCGAGGTCTCTACCAAGGCCCATGGGAGTCCTTAGCATTGAGGACTTAGAATGGTAGATATTAGACACAAAACTAATGTCTGAAAATGATCAACACAAAACACATTGGGTTTTTGTTTTTGTTTTTTTTCTGAGACAGAGTCTCACTCTGTCACCCAGGCTGGAGTGCAGTGGCACAATCATAGCTCACTGCAGCCTCCAACTCCTGGGCTCAAGTGATCCTCCCACTTCAGCCTCCTAAGTAGCTGGAATTACAGGTGCCTGCCACCACACCCAGCTAATTTTTGCATTTTTAGTAGAGACAGGGTTTCACCATGTTGGCCAGGCTGGTCTTGAACTCCTGAACTCAGGTGATCCGCCCACCTCGGCCTCCCAAAGTGTTGAGATTACAGGCGTGAGCCACCATGCCTGGCCCAGTCATCGGATTTAGGGTCCACCCTAATCCATGATAACCTCATCTCTGTCTACAAAGACGCTATTTCCAAATAAGCCCATATTCTGAGGTTCCAGGTGGACATGAATTCTTGCCAGACACTACTCAATCCAGTGGAGCAGGGGAGCTGGGACTCTCCCCTGATGGCAATAGGGAGCCACAGAGGGTGTGTGAGCAGGGGCAGAATGAGGTCAGATGTGCCTGTGTGCCTGTTAGAAAGCCCTGCAGCTCCATCTCGTCCAGGCCTGATTTGCAGGATGATGTCTCAGCCTCCCAGCTCCCTCTAGTCCCCAGAGCAGCCATTTTTAACCATCTTTTTTTTTTTTTTTTTTTGGAGACTGAGTCTCGCTCTGTTGCCCAGGCTGGAGTGCAGTGGCATGATCTCGGCTCACTGCAACCTCTGCCTCCTGGGTTCAAGCGAATCTTTTGCCCTCAGCCTCCTGAGTAGCTGGGACTACAAGTGCACACACCACGCCAGGCTAATTTTCATATTTTTAGTAGAGACGAGGTTTCACCATGTTGGCCAGAATGATCTCAATCTCCTGACCTCGTGATCCACCCACCTCGGCCTCACAAAGTGCTGGGATTACAGGTGTGAGCCACCACGGCTGGCCTATTTTTTTTTTTTTTTTTTTTTTTTGAGATAGATTCTCACTCTGTCGCCCAGGCTAGAGTGCAGTGGCTAAATCTCAGCTCACTGCAACCTCTGTCTCCCGGGTTCAAGTGATTCTCCTGCCTCAGCCTCCCAAGTAGCTGAGATTACAGGCATGTGCCATCACACTCTGCTAATTTTTGTATTTTTAGTAGAGACTGGGTTTCGCCGTGTTGTCTAGGCTGGTCTTGGACTCCTGACTTCAGGTGATCCGCCCGCCTTGGCCTCCCAAACTACTGGGATTACAGGCATGAGCCACCATGCCCAGCCTCATTTTATTTCTGAAACAAGGTCTCCCTCTCACCCAGGCTGGAGTGCAGTGGCATGGTCCTGGCTCACTGCAACCTCAACCTGGGAGGTTTCCGAGTAGCTGGGACCATAAATGGGCACTACCACATAGGGCTAATTTTTTTTCTGTACAGACAGGGTCTCACTATGTTGCCCAGGCTGGTCTCGAACTCCTGGGCTCAGGTGATCCTCCCACCTCGGCCTCCCAAAGCCCTGTAATTATAGGCATGAGTCACTGTGTTTGGTCCTGTCACCCCATTTAAATTCTGCTCAGGCTGGTGCAGTGGCTTATGCCTGTAATCCCAAGACTTTGGGAGGCTGAGGAAGGTGGATCTCTTGAGGCCAGGAGTTCCAGACCAGACTGGACAACATGGTGAAACCCTGTCTGTACTACAAATACAAAAATTAGCCAGGCGTGGTGTCACATGCCTGTAATCCCAGTAACTTGGGAGGCTGAGGCATGAGAATCGCTTAAACTCAGGAGGCAGAGGTTGCAGTGAGATGAGATCGCGCCACCACACTCCAGCCTGGGCA
Organism: Hylobates moloch; assembly: GCF_009828535.3. Classification (NCBI taxonomy): domain Eukaryota; kingdom Metazoa; phylum Chordata; class Mammalia; order Primates; family Hylobatidae; genus Hylobates; species Hylobates moloch. The sequence continues at coordinate 50,877,084 of NW_026652287.1, read as the reverse complement.
ACAGAGCGAGACTTGGTCTCAAAAATAAATAAAATTAAAGTAAAATAAAAAAAGTATTCTGCTCAAAGCTCTTATTGCTCCCGGGAACTTCCCATTTGATCATTTTCAGGTTTGTTTCCTTGCCATAAGGTGGGTCTGTATCAGCTGACCCTTCCCACGGGAGGGAGGAGGAGTACAGGGCAAGGCGTGTAGCACACGGCAGGTGCACAATAAATACTTGAAGAGGGGAGGAAAGGATGAGCTACAGAGAGCAGCAGATCTGAGGTTCCAACCAGGGAAGGCAAGCCTGGTAAGGAGAGGGAGACTGCTGGTGGCTGGGATGAGATTCAGAGGGGGCCTTGCTGGAAGCAGGAGGCCAAGGTGGGCCCAGCGTCCAATCCAGCTAAGAGCATTTCACCCTGTACTTCCCACTCCTGAGTCTGCTGACAAGCTGGAAACAAGAATCTATCTTTGGCTGGCCAGGCACTGTGGCTCACGCCTGTAATCCCAGCATCTTTGGGAGGCCAGCGGGTGGATCACTTGAGGTCAGGAGTTTGAGACCATCCTGGGCAACATGGTGAAACCCCGTCTCTATCAAAAATACAAAAATTAGCTGGACGTGGTGGCACATGCCTGTAACCTGTAATCCCAGCTACTTGGGAGGCTGAGGCAGGAGAATTGTTTGAATCTGGGAGGCGGAGGTTGCAATGAGCCGAGATCACGCCACTACACTCCAGCCTGGGTAACAGAACAAGAATCCATCTTAAAAAAAAAAAATCTGTCTTTGGGGATATGTGGGGATATGAGCTGAAAGCAATAAGGAGCTATGAAGGGCATCTGAGCAGGGGGTGAGTGGGATGAGGTCAGATCTGCCTGATAGAAATTCCTGCAGCTTTTGCCTCACCTACGTCCTGTTTTATGTTTTTGTTTTCTTATTGCTGCCCAGATTGGAGTACAGTGGCGCAATCATTGTTCACTGCAGCCTCCAACTCCTGGGCTCAAGGGATCCTCTCACCTCAGCCTCCCGAGTATAGCTGGGACTACAGGCATGTGAGCACCACCACACCCGAGTAATTTTTTATTTTGTGCAGAGACAGGATCCAAAACTCCTGGGCTCAAGTGATTCTCCCACTTTGGTCTCCCAGTGTGCTAGAATTACAGCCCTGAGCCACAGCCCCATGCCCTGTTTTTACTAGTGTATATTTTCTACTGGAAAATAAGACTTTTAGGGATGAATGTGGACTTGTCTGTTGAGACTTGTAAATTTGCTTAAAAAAAAAAAAGATCTCCAAGTCTTCACAAAACTTTTATTCCCCAAGGCTGCCCCATCGCAATGCCTGTGAAGCTTGAGCGACAGACACTGAGGCCTGAAGCTGGTGGCTGCAGGGGGTCACTGGCTCACTCAGTCCCCCCGTAATATGTAAAACATAATGGGTGGGGGGGCCGCTGGAGGATCTGAATCTCTCCCTTCTCCAGGCAGTAGTGGGACATATGCCTGTTGGCCTTGGGCCCATTAAAGATCATTCCAGCCCCAGTGCTGTTCTCTGAATTCTTGGGGAACACAGGGATGGGGGCTCCCAGTGAGGACCCCAGAAACTCTGAGCTCTCACAACTTTCGAAGGACACTTGCCTCCCTCCTCTGCCCACACCTCCACCATTACAGCATTTGATCCCACAATTAAGGAGGGGGCGGTCCTATTCCACCACCTCTCTGGTATCCCCCCAACCTTCTGAGTTGTCTGAGACCCAAGAAAGGGTTAAGATCAGGACCCCTCTCTCCTGGGATGAAAGATATTTCTTATGTCAGCTCTATGTGGACACAGGAGTTTCTGGCTGGCCTGGAACTGCAGACGGAGCTTATCTGCCATTAAACCACTGCCAGGTGCACTGCTTAGCATCCTGTCTGTGAGTAGGTCAGAGCAGGGAAGTAGGACTTTGACTCAAACGGGATGGATGCATCCACAGTTGGAACTCTAGCAGAGGCACTTCTGCCATTAGTTGCCACAAAAAGAAGACGCATATTTTCTGGAGTTCCTCCAGCCATCCAGGGAAGATGCTGGAACAGTACCAGGTGCGTTTTGAAGGATGTGTAGGAGTTCACCAGCCAGAATATTAACTCATCAAACCTTCCCTGGCACTCCCCTATGCTCAGACCACAAAAGTCTCAGCTTCCTAGGAGGAAGGTGTTGCCCCTTCCTATGGAAAGAGGAGCCCAGAGGCTGGGGACTCTGATGCTGACTCAGTAGATCCGTGTCTGATTGCCGCAGGTGAGGTTGGGCTGGTTCAGTGCATCCCACATGAGCAGCATCTCATAAGGCAGGAAGCGGTGCACCAGCAGCAGGTGCCGGTAGAAGCAGGGGTCAAAGGAGGACAGGCGTTGCGATGGAACATGCATGCCAGCCGTGCGGATGCCCCTGTGGGAGGCAGGCTTCAGTCCCTCACGCTCCAGACACATACCCAGGAAGACATCATCAATGGGGAAGATGTCCAAGACATGGGCAGCACGGCGCAGGGCAGCGGCCGTGAAGCGGGACAGCAGGAAGCCACCACCTGCACAATAGGGTGGGTACCGCTCGTTCTGAGTCACCACCTTCGGCACATAGTACTTGCTCCACGAAGCCCGGATGGGGCCCACGTTTTGGATCAGTTGCCCCACGAAGAGGTGGCGGCCAGGGTCATGGTCCTGTAGGTAGGAGACCATGTTGTCTGTGTGTACAAAGACGTCATCATCCCCGTTGAGCATGAAGCTGGCGTTGGCGCACCTCGTCTCCTGCCACTGTAAGAACAGCACCTGCAGGCAGGGTGGACAGGGCATGCTTGCTTGAGGGCTGGAGAAACTGGCCTTGGGTCTCTATTAGCCACTCCAGCCCAGTGAGCCCAGGAAAGGAAGTGTCCACAATCCAGCCCGGGTTTGAGCCCCTGCCGGGTTACTTGGGAAACCCTCTCTGTGCCTTGGTTTCAACTCTCCAAACAGGCCTTATCATGTGCCTCTAGGAGTGTTGGGGAATCCATGGAGACCATGCTCCATGAAGCACCAAGAAATGCTGGAAAATTGTTACATTTACATTTATTGCTATTCCTTCCAACTCTGCCTGGCCAAGCCCTGTTGTTAAATAATCATTTGTATGAATTTTGTTTCTGAGACAGGGTCTTGCTCTATTGCCCAGGCTAGAGTGTAGTGGTACGATCACAGTTCATTGCAGCCTCAAATTCCTGGGCTCAAGTGATCCTCCCACCTCAGCCTCCCAAGTAGCTGGTACTACAGACACATGACGCTACTTACTCCTGGCTAATAAATTTTTTTTTAAGAGATGGGATCTTGCTATGCTACCCAGGCTGGTCTCAGACTCCAGACCTCAAAGGATCCTCCCACCTCAGCCTCCCAAAATGCTGACTTTACAAGCATGAGCCACGACTCCTGGCCTTTGTGTGATTTTTATTTTATTTTTTATTTATTTTATTTTTGGAGATGGAGTTTTCACTTTTGTTGCCCAGGCTGGAGTGGAGTGGTGCAATCTCGGCTCACTGCAACCTCCGCCTTCCAGGTTCAAGCAATTCTTCTGTCTCAGCCTCCCAAGTAGCTGGGATTACAGGCATGCACCACCACAGCTGGCTAATTTTTTGTATTTAGTAGAGACAGGGTTTCACCGTGTTGGTCAGGCTGGTCTTGAACTCCTGACCTCAGGTGATCCACGTGCCTCAGCCTCCCAAAGTGCTGGGATTACAGGTGTGAGCCACCGTGCCCGGACTGTGTGATTAACATCCACCTCTCCCACCAAACACTGGGGTTCCCTCCTTGGGCCTGTGTCTCTCTCTTTCCTATTCATGCCATCTCCCTCAGCACCCAGCATAGTGCCAGTGCTTCATGGGTGCTAGGTTCATATTTGTCAAGTTAATGTTTATCACACACTTTAAAAGGATTTTTTGTTTTTATTTTTGAGACAGAGTCTCACTCTGTCACCCAGGCTGGAGTGCAGTGGCACGATCTTGACTCACTGCAACCTCCGCCTCCAGGGTTCAAGCGATCCTGCTGCCTCAGCCTCCCAAGAAGCTGGTCTCGAACTCCTGGTCTCAAGTGATCCGCCCACCTCGGCCTCCCAAAGTGCTGGGATTATAGGCATGAGCCACTGTGCCTGGCCACTTTTGTGTTTTCAGAACACAGCACATTAAGAGGCCATGGCCCCTATCTTCCTCAGCCTCAGTTTCCCCTACGGTAACCTACACAGGCTGGGTATCTGTTTGTTGCTGGGCGCTGTGCTTGGTGCTTACCCTACCTTGAATCCTGAATGCACCCTTAGGAAGCAGAAGTGGTCCTCAATCTTATTTACAGACGAGGGAACAGAGGCTCCCCAGAGAAAACTGCAGTGAGGTCATCCGCAGAGAAACGGCTAACAGAGGCCTTGAACCCAGGCCTGTCTGTACCTCCTATGGGCAGGAACCTGCACAGTTCCCTGTTCCTCCTTGAAAATGTTGTCTCTACTTGTCTTGCTCTACTCAATGACCTAGGAGGGGTTCTTAGAGCCCCTCCATTTCCTCATCTGCAGATGGGCAGGATTTTCTCACCTCTCATGGCTTCTTTTTTTAAAAAATAGAGACGAGGCTGTGCGTGGTGGCTCATGCCTGTAATCCCAGCACTTTGGGAGGCCAAGGCAGGAGGATCACTTGAGGTCAGGAGTTTGAGACCAGCCTGGCCAACATGGTGAAACCCCATCTCTGCTAAAAGTACAAAAAAATTAGCTGGGCATAGTGGCGTGCGCCTGTATTCCCAGCTACTCAGGAGGCTGACGCAGGAGAATCACTTGAACCTGGGAGGTGGAGGTTGCAGCGAGTCGAGATTGTACCACTGCACTCCAGCCTGGGGGACAGAGCCAGACTCCATCTGAAAAAAAAATTAATTAAAAAAACATAAACATTAATTAATTAAATGTTTTTTTAAAAAAAGATGAGGTCTCACTATGTAGCTCAGGCTGGCCTCAAACTCTTGGGCTCAAGTGATCCTCCCTCCTCAGCTTCCCAAAGTGCTGGGATTATAGGCATGAGCCACCATGCCTAGCTACCTCTCATGGGTTCTTGTCCATCAAAAAGGTCTTAACTGAGCACCTGCTGTGCACCTGAATCTATTCTAGGCATTAGGGACACAGCAGTGAGTGAAATAGACATGGCCCCCAGCCTCATGGGGAGACAGAACCAGAACAAATAAACAAGGAGGTGTTGGCCGGGTGCAGTGGCTCACGCCTGTAATCCCAGCACTTTGGGAAGCCGAGGCGGGAAAATCACCTGAGGTCAGGAGTTCGAGATTACCCTGGCCAACATGGTGAAACCCTGTCTCTACTAAAAATACAAAAATTAGCTGGGTGTGGTGGTGAGTGCCTGTAATCCCAGCTACTTGGGAGGCTGAGGCAGTAGGATCGCTTGAAACCAGGAGGCAGAGGTTGCAGGGAGCCCAGATAGCACCACTGCACGCCAGCCTGGGCAACAGAGCAAGACTCCATTAAAAAAATAAATAAATAAACATAAAAATAAACAAGGAGATGTGTCCCGTGTCATTGCCAAGTTGAGTTGGACATCCAGCACTGGTCTGGGTGCCTTACAAACACCATCTCCTGTAAACCTCACACCAGCCCTCAGAAGTGGGTGGGACTCATTCACATCCCATTTTCCAGGTGAGAAAACTGAGGTACAGAGTGTTGAATGAACTTCTCCAAGGTCGAACACCAAGTAAGAGGCAGAGCTTGGATTCGAACCCGCATCATCAGGCTTGAGCTGTGTGCTAGTAACCTACCTCCTCTGCCCTTCCCCATAGCCTCCCCTAGAAGAAGACGATTTTGGGTCACCACGAGGCTGGTGAGGACAGCAGAAGGGCAGAATGGGCTGTGATGGACTGAGGAGGGTTTCTGGTCCCCTGGGTTCCTCAGGAGTGGGTGGTAATTTGGACAAGAAGGACACGTGGCCCCGATCAGGTGACCCCAGTCCAGCGCACCTGCTTGAGCGTGAGGTTGAAGAAGGAGTCGTGGAAGTCCCATTGCAGGATGTCTCCGTGAGTCTGTGCCTCCAGCTCCAGCAGCCGGTTGACCTTGCGGGCCTCGTGCGGGTTAGAGGCTGTGCCCACCAGGAAGAGGAGGCGCAGCTGCAAACCCCGCACCTTGCGCTCGCGGCCCCACGTGCGCCGCAGCATCTCGCGGCGCACATAGTTGCTAGGGGAAGACTTGATCACCAGCAGCAGGAAGACCGGCTGCGCGCACTTAGACGGGGGCACGTCCTGCAGCAGGGGAAAGGCGCGGCAGTGTTTGTACAGGAGGAAGTTCCGAACGTGCTGCGGCTGCGTGGCGAAGCCCGGGTGGGCGACTATAGAGGTGTTGGCATGGCACCGGGCCGGGGCTGGGTGGGTGGCTGGAGTGGGCCAGGCCAGGGCCTCGGGGATCGCCAGTGGCTGCTCCCGGACCTTGCAGGTGGGTGGTAACACTTGCAGACTGAAGAGGAGGAGGGTGAAAGCGCCGATGGCCAGAATGAGGGTGGCATTGGGCCGCAGGTGCCGGAGATACCTCATCCTGGCCAGCCTGGGTCTGGGGTTGGCCTGAGGAGCCCCCTGGGCGGCTCCTGTGGAAAACAAAACTCACTGAACACTCACCATGAGCAAAGCGCTTTTCCTGTGGCCCCCAACACCTGGTTGCCCTGTACAGTTGCTCAGGTTGGCAAAATATTGAAATTCACCCCCCACTTAACTCCTCCACCTCTTGCAAGACTCATTTCAAAGCACTACAACCCCTACTGGCTCTGACAGGTGCCCTGGCCCTCCCTGCTGGGGATTAATTTTTTTAATTTTTTTTTTTTTTTTGAGACAGCGTCTCTCTCTCTCTCTCGTTCTGTTGCCCAGGCTGGAGTGCAGTGGTGTAATTTCAGCTTACTGCAGCCTCCACCTCATGGGTTCAAGCGATCCTCCTGCCTCAGCCTCCTGAGTAGTTGGGATTACAGGTATGAGCCACAGTGCCTGGCTAATTTTTGTATTTTTAGTAGAGACGGGGTTTCACCATGTTGGCCAGGCTGGTCTTGAACTCCTGACCTCAAGTGATCCACCTGCCTCGGCCTTCCAAAGAGCTGAGATGACAGGCATGAGCCACCGTGCCCTGCCTTTCCGTGTGAAGTCTTAGTTTCCTTATTAGGACATGGGGGTGCTGAGGTTCCCTGCTCCACCTGCTCCAATACACACACACACACACACACACACACACACACACACACACTGGGGCCACTGCTCCCTGACTGCAAAAGGGCTTGATGCATATTAGCTGTGTGGTGACTGCCTCAGTGACTGTCAGTACACCATCCTGGTTACCTTGATTCCCCAGCTATTCCCCACTTACAGACAGGGACATTGAAGCTCAGCATGCAGCAGTATCAGAACCCAGGACTTTTTTTTTTTTTTTTTTTTGAGATGGAGTTGCCCAGGCTGGAGTACAGTGGCGCAATCTCAACCTCTGCCTCCTGCATTTGAGTGATTCTCCTGCCTCACCCTCCAGAGTAGCTGGGACTGCAGGCACGCGCCACCACACCCAGTTAATTTTCATATTTTTAGGAGAGACAAGGTTTCACCATTTTGGCCAGGATGGTCTCGATCTCCTGACCTTATGATCTGCCTACCTTAGCCTTCCAAAGTGCTGGGATTACAGGCATGAGCCACCATGCCCAGCCAGAACCCAGAACTTTGATGGGTGCAGTATGCCCACCTCATACATCCCTCAACTCGGGGTCACTGGGAGACTCCCTTCCCAGACCTCAGGGCCTCCCAGAATCTATCACAAGGGACTGCGTCATGGATGGCACCAAACATCCCTCAAAGAGAACCTGGCCAACTCTCGGCCACCTGGGGCACAGACAGGTGAATATCCGTGAACGTGCATGAGTCCAGTCCTGTTAACTGTCACAGTGACTCATCAGCCCCAGAGTGTTAACTGAGCACCTACTGTATGCTAGATGCTGGTGATGCAGCCATGACCAAGCCAGCCCTGCCCTCAATATAATAATAAGTAGAAGAGCTTGGGCAGCATGGTGAAACCCCGTCTCTACAAAAAGCACAAAAATTAGGCTGGGCGCAGTGGCTCACACCCATAATCCCAACACTTTAAGAAGCCAAGGCAGGTGGATTACTTGAGGTCAGGAGTTCGAGACCAGCCTGGCCAACATGGGGAACCTCACTCTCTACAAAAAAAAAATATACAAAAATTAGCCAGGCATGGTGATGGGCGCCTGTAGTCCCAACTACTCGAGAGGCTGAGGCAGGAAAATCACTTGAACCCAGGAGGTGGAGGCTGCAGTGAGCTATGATGATCACACCACTGCACTCCAGCCTGGATGACAGAGCAAGACTCTGTCTCAAAACAAAACAAAACAAAACAAAAAAATTAGCAGGCTGTGGTAGCATGTGCTTGTGGTCTCAGTTACTTGGGAGGCTGAGGTGGGAGGATCACCTGAGCCCAGGAGTTCAAGGCTGCAGTAAGCTATGATCACACCACTGCACTCCAGCCTGGGCAACAGAGCAAGACGCTGTCTCAAAAAAAAAATTGTAAATGATATTAACAATTAGTGACAGCCATACTAATTGCTACTGAGGCAGGTCCACAGGGGACCTGAGCAACCTAGGATCAGGGAGGTCCTGAAGGATGATGGGAATTCACTTGGGCAGACTGCGGGGAAAGGCATTCCAGACAGAGTGGAGCACGTGCAAAGGCCCTGAGATGGATACAAATTTAGGGTGTTGGTGGCAGAGCGAGGAGGCTGATGTGGTTGGGACAGGGGGAGAGAAAGGAGGTGATGATGGAATTATGGGACCCTGCTGAAGTACAAGAATAGAATGAGCAGGCCAGGAAGAACGTCTTATGTTTTCTGTGAGAAGCAATGGGGAGCCATGGAGGGTCTATGAGCAGGGGAGGAATCAGATTGATTTATACCTTTAAGAAGTCCCCTGTGGGCTGGGCAAGGTCGCTCAGGCCTATAATCCCAGCACTCTGGGAGGCTGAGGTAGAAGGATCGCTCGAGCTTAGGAGTTCGAGACCAGCCTGGGCAACATGGTGAAACCCCGTCTCTACCCAAAATACAAAAGTTAGCCGGCACGGTGATGCATGCTTTTAGTCCTAGCTATTCGAGAGGTTGAGGTGGGAGGATTGCCTGATCCCAGGAGTTTGAGGCTGCAGTGAGCTATAATCACACCACTCCAGCCTGGGCAACAGAGAGAGACTGTCATTTCAAAAAAAAAAAATTCCCTGTGGTCACTAAGGGATTAGGGACATTTCAATCAGGGCAGGGCAACAAAGGGAGACCCTGTCTCTGCTAAAAATAAAAAAAAGAAACAAAATTAGCTGAGTGTGGTGGTGTACACCCGTAGTCCCAGCTACTCGGGAGGCTGAGGTGGAGGGAAATTGGGTAACATGTAGGTGGAAGAGTTTGGTGGCCTAGACAGAGGCTGGCTGCTGGGGTATAGGAGAGAAGGCAGGTTTAGAAAATAAGGTGAAGGGCTGGGCGCAGTGGTTCACAGCTGTCATCCCAGCACTTTGGGAGGCCAAAGTGGGTGGATCACCTGAGGTCAGGAGTTCCAGACCAGCCTGGCCAACGTGGTGAAACCCCCGTCTCTACTAAATACAAAAAATTAGATACAAAAATTAGCAGGGCGTGGTGGCTCATGCCTGTAATCCCAGCTACTCCGGAGGCTGAGGCAGGAAAATCGCTTGAACCCAGGAGGCGGAGGTTGCAGTGAGCCAAGATCGCGCCATTGTACTCCAGCCTGGGCAATAGAACAAGACTGTCTCAAAAAAAAAAAAATAAGAAGAAAAAGAAAAACAAAAGAAAATAAGATGAAGAAAGTCATCAATGTTTTGATTACAGCCCAGATGTTAGGGGGTAGAAAAAGGACCAGAAGGAACAGAATGTGAGGAAACTCTGGGCAGTGGGAGGCTCAGTCTGGTATCCAGGTGAGAGCTGTTGGCCCACCATGGCCTATGAGCCAGGAAGGCCCAACAGGTATTGATTGTGTGTGCTGTGTTTTAAGAGACAGGGTCTCACTATGTTGTCCAGGCTGGTCTTGAATTCCTGGCCTCAAGCAATACTCTTGCCTTGGCTTCCCAAAGTGCTGGGATTACAGACATGAGCCACCTTGCCAGCTAATTTTTTAAGTTTTTTTTTTTTTTTTTTTTTTTTTTTTTAGTGATAGGATCTCACTTGCTCTGTTGCCCAGGCTGGAGTGCAGTGGCAATCATAGCTCACTGCAGCCTCCAGCTCCTGGGCTCAAGTGATGCTCCTGCCTTAGCCTCCTGAGTAGCTGGGACCACAGGCACCAGTCACCACGCCTGGCGCCAACAGGCAATTGTCATATGTTCCCTGCACGTTACAGTGCCTCCCCTGCACTCCTGTTCAAGGTGGGTGAAGAAACCACCCCAAGCCAGACACGGTGCCACCAGTGTCCAGCAGTGACATCCAGGCTGACTCTTGGGGACCCTCACCTGGCCGCACGCTGCCAGACCAGCTGGTCCTGCCTGGAGCTGTTTGCACTTCACATGCCAGTGCGATTTTGCCATCCTCCAGAACCCGGTTCCTCAAATGCACAGAAAAGCCATTTATTTCCTCTGCCAAGACCCAGAAGCCTCCGCCTGGGGTGTGGCTGCAGGATGTGGGTCCTCTCTGCTGCCATCTTTCCCACACAATCTCTGCCCTCACTCATCTGCTCCAGCTGCACCAGCCTCCTTAAACATGGCCGGGCGCGGTGGCTCACGTCTGTAATCCCGGCACTTTGGGAGGTTGAGGTAGGCGGATCACCTGAGGTCAGGAGTTCGAGACCAGCCTGCCCAACATGGTGAAATCCTGTCTCACTAAAAATACAAAAATTAGCCAGGCATGGTGGCACGCACCTGTAATCCCAGCTACTCAGGAGGCTGAGGCAGGAGAATCTCTTGAATCCAGGAGGTGTAGGTTGCAGTGAGCCGAGATCGTGCCACTGCATGCCAGCCTGGGCAATATAGCCAGACTCTGTCTCAAAAAAAAAAAATCCCTTAACACCCAGGCTCAGGCTGGATGCAGTAGCTCATGCCTATAATCCTTGCACTTTGGGAGGCTGAGGCTAGAGGATTGCTTGAGCCCAGGAGTTCAAGACCAGCCTGGGCAAAAAAGAGAGACCCTGTCTGTGCTAAAAATAAACAAAAATGTAAAAAAATTAGCTGAGTATGGTGGTGTATGCCTGTAGTCCCAGCTACTTGGGAGGCTGAGGTGGGAGGATCACTTGAGCCCTGGAAGTGGAGGCTACAGGGAGCTGTGATCGCACTTCCAGCCTGGCAACAAAGCGAGACCCTGTCTCAAAACAAACAAAAACCACCCAAGCTCAGCCCTGCCTCAGGGCCTTTGCACCTGCCACTGCCTCCACCTAGGACCCCCTTCCTTTCCAGCTCTTACCCTACTAGTCTTCATATTTAGGCTTCCCCTGAAATGTCACCTCCGAGACGCTTAACCTCCCGGCTAAAACACCCAGCCCCAGCACTGCTGATGTCTGTAGGATTTACCACCATCAGACACGAGAAATCTCTTCGCTTCTCTCCTGTCCGTCTGCCCACCCAGCCTGAAGCCCCAGGGCTGGGCATCTTATCTCCTGCAACTGTGCTCCCACAGGATGCTACCTAGTTTGTTGCAGAAGGGAAAAAAATACGATAACCATCACCTCCTATCTCACTGCAGCCTCACCCTCACTCCACGAGGCAGCAGCCACAGTCCCCTGCCGCACAGGTTCTGCCTCAGGAGACAAACAGATTTATAGCTTGGGAGACTAGTAAGCCTTGGGCACCCGTGATTCAGTCAAGATAAGTCACCTGTAATCCCAGTGATTTAGGAGGCCGAGGCAAGAGGATCACTTGAGCTTAGGTGCTCAAGACCAGCCTGGGTAACACAGCAAGACCTTGTCTCTACAATAAATTTTTTTTTTTTTTGGAGACAGAGTCTTGCTAGTTCACCCAGGCTGGAGTGCAATGGCATGATCTCAGCTCACTGCAACCCCCGCTTCCCGGGTTCAAGCGATTATCCTGCCTCAGCCTCCCGAATAGCTGGGACTACAGGCACGTGCCACCACGCCTGGCTACTTTTGGTATTTTTAGTAGAGACGGGGTTTCACCATGTTGGGCAGGCTGGTCTCAAACTCCTGACCTCAAGTGATCCGCCCAACTTGGCCTCCCAAAGTGCTGGGATTACAGGCGTGAGCCACCATGCCTGGCCAGAAAAATTTTTTTTTTAATTAGCCTGGTGTGGTGGTGGTGAGTGCCTATAGTCCCAGCTACTCAGGAGGCTGAGGTGGGAGGATCACTTGAGCCCAAGAGTTCAAGACCAGCCTGGGCCACATGGTGAGACTCCGTCTTTACAAAAAGTTTAAAAATTAGCCAGGTGTGATGGCTAATTAATTAGCCAGGTGTGGGCCAAGTAGTCCCAGCTACTTGGGAAGCTGAGGCAGGAGAATCGCTTGAGCCCAGGAGTCGGAGGCTGCAGTGAGCTACGATAGCACCACTGCACTCCAGCCTGGGCAACAAAGCAAGATCCTGTGTCAAAACAAAAAAACAAAAAACAGCTGGGTGTGGTGGCTTGTATCTGTAATCCCAGCTGTTTGAGAGGCTGAGATGGAAGGATCACTTGAGCCCAAGAGTTTGGGCAAGATGGCAAAACCCCATCTCTACAAAAAATACAAAAATTAGCCAGGCATGGTGGTGTGCGCCTGAAGTCCTGGCTACTTGGGAGGCTGAGGTGGAAGGATCACTTGAGCCCAGGAGGTCAAGGCTGCAGTGAGCCATGATCTCGTCACAGTACTCCAGCCTGGGGAACAGAGCAAGACCCTGTCTCAAAAAAAAAGTGCTGCCTGTTAGTGAAGTACTGAACATTAACAATCCATTAACTACAGAGGAGGTGCCTAGTATTTGTAATATACAAAATAGTTGCAAAGCAATAATGAAAAGTTGCAAGTTGTGTCCAAATATACTTTCCGAATTTTTTTAAAGTTGCAAGTCACATACATGATACATGAACATTAATAGTATCATGAGGAATATAAATATATATATTTTTAGATAGAGCCTCTGTCACCCAGGCTGGAGTGCAGTGGCGTGATCTCGGCTCACTGCAACCTCCACCGCCTGGGTTCAAGTGATTCTCCTGCCTCAACCTCCTGGGTAGCAGGGATTACAGGTATGTACCACCACACCTGGCTAATTTTTGTATTTTTAGGAGAGACGGAGTTTCGCCGTGTTGGCCAGGCTGGTCACAAACTCCTGATCTCAGGTGATCCACCCGCCTCAACCTCCCAAAATTCTGGGATTACAGGCATGAGCCACCTCGCCTGGCCTAATAGTATCATGAGTAATATTAACAAGCCACAAACAGTCTTCAGATACCAAATATTCATGGTCACTGAATATTCATGCTCCAATGCACAGATGATACTAAGTATTAATGACTCATTAAAAATTAATGACCACTAAATATGCAGAAGGGTTTTCTGCTCAGCAGAATCGTAGGCATTGGCAGCTGCACCCTGGCCCCATGTCCTCTGCCACTCCCAGGGGGCAGTCAAGGCTGGGCCCTTGCTCCAGGTGCGAGTGGTTCCAGGCACCTCTGTCGCCCTCAGCCCTGTTTTTTTGGTTTTATTTTGGAGACAGAGTCTCGCTCGCTGTGTTCCCCAGGCTGAAGTGTGGTGGTGTGATCTTGGCTCACTGCAACTTCCACCTCCTGGTTTCAAGCGATCCTCCTGCCTCAGCCTCCCAAGTAGCTGAGATTACAAGTGTGCGCCACCACACCCGGCTAATTTTTGTATGTTTAGTAGAGACAGCATTTCACCGCATTGGCCAGGCTGGTCTCAAACTCCTGACCTCAAGTGATCTGCCTGCCTCGGCCTCCCAAAGTGCTGGGATTACAGGCGTGAGCCACTGCGCCCAGTCTCAACCCTGTTCTTTTCACTGTCTGCAAGAGACGTGGGGCATGTGAAAGTCATCAAGGACCCTGCTGGCACCACCCGGGGCTAGATCTGCCCCCCTCACTCCCAGGACTATTTGGAGACCACGGGTGATGGGGAGTGGCACAGGGGGCCGGGGGATGTCCTGCCTGACACTGACTCAGAGGTCTCCATAGCATTAAGGTAATTCTCCCTGTGAAACTCCCACTTTCCAGATGAGGAAACTGAGGCCCAGATAGGGCTACTTCTGGATCCCTCTTTAGGGACTCCCAGGCCCAGATACCCCTAACCAGCCTGGTCGCTGGCTCTCAGTCTCTGCCTTGCCTGCAGCTGGGAGGACTGGTCTGTGAGCTGATGCCTTTGAAGCAGCCGTGGGGACCCCCAGCAGCCCTTGAGGAAGGGCCTTCTGACCCAGCTACTGACCATCCCTGGGACCTGGGCCGAGTAGCTGGGGCCACCCAGACCTTAGCATCCTCCTCTGCAAAGCTGGGATGTCAGCCGGGCTCGGTGGCTCACACCTGTAATCCCAGCACTTTGGGAGGCAGAGGCGGGTGAATCATGAGGTCAGGAGTTCGAGACCAGCCTGGCCAACATGGTGAAACCCCATTTCTACTAAAAATACAAAAAATTAGCTAGGTGTAGTGGCGGGCACCTGTAATCCCAGCTACTCAGGAGCCTGAGGCAGGAGAATCGCTTGAACCCAGGAGGCAGAGGTTGCAGTGAGCCGAGATCGTGTCACTGCACTTCAGCCCGGGTGAATGAGACTCCGTCTCAAAAAGAAAAAAAAAAAAAGCTGGGATGGTGGCAGAGCCACCAACTATCAGCATTGTTGTGGCCGCTGTTTTTCCAATTCTCACCAATCCTAAATTGGGATTTGGATGGAGGTGTGGATCATTCTGAGGCTGCCAAAAGGCAAAGCAACTTCCTGTTGCTTCTGGAAGAATCCTGTTTGAATACATAAGGACTTGAGTCCTGGGAAAGGCTAGAGGGTCAAGTGGTAGCTCCAAGCAGTGGCCTTTGCTCCAAGTGGCACATATGTGAAGCGCCAACAATGAGATTTTTTTTTTTCTTTTCTTGAGACGGGATCTTGCTCTGTCGCCCAGGCTGGAGCGGTGCAGTGGCGCGATCATAGCTCACGGCAGCCTCCAACTCCAGGGCTCAACTGATCCTCTTGCCTCAGCCTCCTGAGTAGCTGGCTCACCACAGGTGTGCATCACCACCCCTGGCTAATTTCATTTTTGTAGAGACATGTCTCGCTATGTTGCCCAGGCTGGTCTCCAACTCCTGGGCTCAAGTGATCCTCCCACCTCAGCCTCCCAAAGTGCAGGGATTACAGGTGTCAGCCACTGCACCCAGCCACAGTTAGATTGTTTTTTTGTTTTTTGAGACAGAGTCTCACTCTGTCGCCCAGGCTGGAGTGCAGTGGTGCTATCTTGGCTCACTGCAATCTCTGCCTCCAGGGTTCAGGCGATTCTCCTGTCTCAGCCTCCAGAGAAGCTGGGATTACAGGTGTGCGTTACCATGCCCAGCTAATTTTTCTAATTTTTGTACTTTTAGTAGAGATGGGGTTTCACCACGTCACCCAGGCTGGTCTCAAACTCCTGACCTTAGGTGATCTGCCCACCTCGGTCTCCCAAAGTGCTGGGAATACAGGTGTGAGCCACCACGCACAGCCACAATGAGATTTAATAGCAGCTGCCACCACCCTTATCATCTGCATAGTTGTGACTGCTCTGAGCAAGTGCTGAACACCTAGTGTATGCCACATCTGGGTCTAGGTTCCGAGGACACAGCCAAGATGATGGAGAGAAACACTCGTGTGCCTAGGATGCTGATACACTAACAGGGGACAGAGAAGTGGCAAACAGGACAATTTTCCAGAGGAGTGCAACCTCTGGGGGTGAAGAAACTCCAGGGTGCAGTTGGGGACACTAGCAGGAGAGGGTGTGAGCCCCTGGCCTGTGGAGGAACCCGAGGAGTTTCACTGAGCCTTGCAGAGGGGAGCCTAGAGTCCAGGTGGCGATCTGTGCAGGGAGGGTGCACCTCTGTCCAAGGTCACACAGCCGACTGAGGCCAGGGCGGGTTGGTGGGATTTGAACCCTGATCTGCCAACCCCTGAGGGTGGTTCCTCACCAGTTCTTACCAGTTTGGGTTTCCCAGTAATGATGGGCTGGTCCCTTTTTACAAGGAGCAGGAGTTGCTTTTGCAAACAGAAGGGGAAGAAAAGAAGAAGAAATAGCCCAGTAAATCCTTTAGGTTCACAGTGGCCGGACGCTGCTTTAGTGAAACCATGTGTGCTAGTGAGTTCTGTGTCAATATATACTCAATATTTGCACCGGGAAGTGCCTGGGTATAGAAAAAGGGGTGGGGTTGGGCAGGGTGACATGTGCACTTCAGACCTTGGTGTCCCAGGTTTCTAGGTCCCGAGGCTCTGTCATGGATGACTCATTGTATGTCATCCATGCCAGCCCTACCCCAGTGCAGGAACTGCCTGGGGCACCTGTGTGAGACTGGAAAGGGGCCCCTGAATAAACACCAGCCCTGGCCCAGTGGAGTCTCAAAGGGCATCTCTGGGCTCACTCCATAGATGGGGAAACTGAGGCTGGGAAGCCAGGCCGTGCATCGCAGTTCAACCTCAGACCCTTCGCACAACCCAGGAGTGATGGGGAACTGAGGTCTCCTGGGCCCCTCCTCTGGGGACTTCCTGGACCCCCACGCCCTCAGGCTGGTCAGGGCTCTTCTCCAAGCCTTGTACTTAGAGCTCAGAAATATTCATGATATTATTTCTGTGTGCAAAGATACATGTTATAAATGAGAACATAATAAGCTGCATAATTAGGACTAGAATCAATATGCCAGGTCCTGTGTGCAGCCTGGCCACCATCTGTCCATCTAAACTCCATATCTGTGCTGAGAAGTAGGGCTGCATTAGCTCCATTTTTATGGATAGGAAAATCGAGGCACAGAGAGGCCTAGAAATCCACCTAAGAAAGGTTGGGTGGCCGGGTGCGGTGGCTCACGCTTGTAATCCCAGCACTTTGGGAGGCCGAGGAGGGCAGATCACGAGGTCAGGAGATAGAGACCACGGTGAAACCCCATCTCTACTAAAAAAATACAAAAAAATTAGCCGGGCGTGGTGGCGGGCGCCTGTAGTCCCAGCTACTCGGAGAGGCTGAGGCAGGACAATGGCGTGAACCCAGGAGGTGGAGCTTGCATTGAGCCGAGATTGTGCCACTGCACTCCAGCCTGGGCGACAGAGAGAGACTCCGTCTCAAAAAAAAAAAAAAAAAAAAAAAAGAAAGGTTGGGTGGGAGCCTAGTTCCTGTCTTTAACTCCCAGCTGAGGAGACTTCCTTTAGTTTGCCATGTCGGTAGTGAGCTCACCATCATGAGGAGCAATCAAGGCAAGCCAGATTCCCACCAGGAAGAGGGTCCACAATAGGCATCCTCCCTGGCTCATGGGGTTGGGGGAGTGAGCAAATTCCTGCTTGCTCTGGGCCTCAGAGGCTGGTGGCAGGAGGAAATGTCACTCAGTGAGCCCTTACTTGCTCCTCCTGGGCTGACCTGGCTTGTCTGGATTCCTGAACTCTGGCCTGGAACAGAGAAGCATCAAGGCCCCCTTTTGGTTCCCCCACACCCAGAGCACCTGCCAGGAACTGCCACACCCTAGGGGTGAGGGTGAGGGAGGGTGTCCAGGCTGGACTGAGCAAATACCCAACTGCTCACCTAGGCCATGTGGAGGCCCAGCTGCCTGACCTGGGGGCCACACCTCTTCCTCCTGACACCAGCCCTGCCTGATGTCACCTTGAGAACAGGCCAGTGGGAGGAAGTGATGGCCCCCAGGTCTGGCCCCAGACCTAGACAGCCAGGTGGCTTCCCCTGGGCCCTGAATCCGAGATCTGGACTGCAGGAGTCCCCGGTCCAAGTTAAGGGGGGAACTCAGTTTCCTCTTGAGAAGTGTCCATTTAAAAAAAATCAGATCTGGGCATGGTGGCTTATGCCTGAAATCCCAGCATTTTCGGATGCCAAGGCAGGAGGATTGCTTGGGCCCAGGAGTTTGAGACCAGCCTGGACAACATAGTGAGACCCCGTCTCCACACACACAAAAATTTTAAAATTAGCTGCACGTGGTGTGCACCTGTAGTCCCAGCTACTCGGAAGGCTGAGGTGGGAGGATCACTTGAGCCCAGGAGGTTGAGGCTGCAGTGAGTACAGTGCATCGAGCCACTGTACTCCAGCCTGGGTGACAAAGTGAGACCCCCACCTCTACAAATAAAACAAACAAACAAAAAGTTTAAATCTGACCCAGAGGAAAAGATGGTCAGGATTCTTGGAACAAGAATGAATCTGAACAGTGGCTACAGACATTATTATTATTAATATAATTATGATGACAGCTGACTGTCCCTGGGCACCCACTGAGTGGCCACAGCTCTTATCCTCTCAACTCATCCTCGCCAAGGTCCCATGCCATGAGATCCCCCCTTGACACACAGGGAAACTGAGGCTCAGAGACCTAACGCCACTCACGCAAGGGCCCCCAGTGGCCAGCAGTACACCTCATCACAAAAATTTCCTTTGACTGAACGTTTCGGGCATATTCATCCCAGCTGGGTCATTGTTCCACCTCACGGAGGAGAAACTGAGGCCGGTTCAGAGACCAAGAGCAATGTGTCCATGCCACACAGCCAGGGCCCCTGGAATGCCGCCCAGCACCTGGCATTCCAGTCCCCAACCGGGGGCTCCAGCGCTGGCTTGCCCAGATACTCCCAACCAAGGGGCCAACAATCTCAGCAACACAGGTAACAGTAACAGCCAAGGCTGACTAAGCGGCATCCGCCTCGGGGGTCTGATCCTGCCCAATCTGGGAGGGGCGCCGGGATCCCCGGGTCGCCAGCTGTGGAGGAGGCCTCCTCCCCGACCCAGGTCCGAGCTGGCCTTGGGAACGCCGGAGGAGACAATTACGGATGGGTGAGGGCAACGGGGTTCTCGAGGCTCGGGGCTCCTGAATGTTCCCACATCTGCAGGGTATGCGCGGTGGAGACCGGCAAGGGCTTCTCCAGAGCCCCAACTTCCCCACCCCCAAACCCCCACCACTGGGGTCCGCCAGATCCTCCGGGGCCTGCCGACACTCACCCCCAGACGACAGTCCCGCCTCTGCCCCTCTACGTGCTCCTCTCCGCTCGCGAGCCGAAGAAAGAGTTTTCACCTGAGCCAGAGCTCCCGCCCCTCTCCCGCTTCCTCCCTCCCACCCGGCCTCACGCCTTCCTGCCTCCCTCCGCCTTGGCCGCTTGCCAGTCCCCCTCTTCCCAGCGGGGCTGAGTTTCCCTGTGGCCCAGGCGAAGTTCTCCGCCGGCTCCTCCCTCCCCGGCCACGCCCTTTCCCCTCTCCGGTCCCGGCTGCCACCTCTGCCATCCCGCTCTTGCCACCCTTGCCCCTCTCGGGGCTCACGACCCCACCCTGGGTCTGGCCCGCTGCTAGGGAATGAGCTCCTCGTGGCTGGAGATGAACAAGCAGCGCCTTGCGGGTTCGTGGCACAGAGACCGGTCAGCGTGGGCCCAAGTGTGTTCCGTGAAGAAATGATTAGATAAGGCCGTGGGAATAAGGAGTGAGGGAGGCAGGTTAAACCTTGCTGCACCTCTGCTCTCTGCAGTGGGTTCAAAGATTCCTGAACCTGGGGCCGGCGCAGTGGCTCACTCCTGTACTTCGAGAGGCCGAGGGGGGGCGGATCGCTTGAACCCAGGAGTTTGAGACCAGCCTGGGCAACATAGTGACATTCCATCTCTATATTTAAAATAATTCCAGGACCCGAAAACCTACGATGTGCCCCCAGACATCCAGATGCCACCTGCTGGCATTTGGAAAGGTTCTGGAAGTCCAAAATCAGGCAGATTTGTAGTCTTTTTCTTTTTTTCTTCTTTTGAGAGACAGGATCTCGCTTTGTCACCCAGGCTAGAGTACAGTGGTGTGATCTCGGCTCGCTACAATGTCGACCTCCCCAGTTCAAGCGACCTCCCCAGTTCAAGCGATCCTCCCACCTCCCAGCCTGAGTAGCTGGGACTACAGGCACCCGCCAGCATGCCTGGCTCATTTTTGTCATTTTTCTAGATAACGGGGTTTTGATATGTTGCCCAGGCTGGTCTTAACTGTGGGCCTCAAGTGACCCGCCTGCCACAGATCCCCAAGGTGCTGGATTATAGATGTGAGCCACTGCACCCGGCCTCAGATTTGTAGATTTTTAGGGTTGGGGTTGGCTAGGATTTGAACCCTGCCCTGTGCTGCCTCTGAATCTCTAGGAGATTCTAGCCTGGACCCAGCGTTGGGAGCTCTGGGGTTGGGGAAGTCCAGGTGTGTGAGCTGGGCTATGGTTTCAGGAAACCCCTCCTTCCTCCTTCATCCCTGTTTCTTCCCGAGGAGGAAGCCGAGGCGTATACGTGGCCTGGCTGTGCCTCAGTTTCCTCTCCTGTAAAATGTAAGAAATAGCTCCTGGGTCCTCTAGATGGGAGAGGTCTGGAGAGTGAACCCTCAGGGCAAATGCATGATTAAAACTGTATGGAGGGCAATTACCAGAAATCTCATAGTGTCAAATGTGGCACTACTGGCCTCGGTTCCGGGTGCACACACTTTCTTACTGTGATAAATCCTTGGACTTTGATTCAGAGTCCATGCTCACCCTATTGGGTCCCTGGGTTCCCCAAGTCATTGCCCCAGGAAGGGATTTGTCGGCCAGGAAGGAGCAGGAACCAAAAGTTCCATCCTGGGCAGGCGGGGTGGCTCACCCCTATAATCTCAGCACTTTGGAAGGACGAGGTGGGCGGATCATGCCAGTAATTCCAGCACCTTCCAAAGGCCGAAGTGAGTGGATCACCTGAGGTCAGGACTTCCAGACCAGCCTGGCCAACATGACGAAACCCCGTCTCCACTAAAACATACAAAAATTAGCCAGGCATACTGGCGGGCGCCTGTAATCCCAGCTACTCGGGAGGCTGAGGCAGGAGAATCACTTGAACCCAGGAGGTAGAGGTTGCAGTGAGCAGAGATCATGCCACTGCACTCCAGTCTGGGAGATAGAGTGAGACTCCGCCTCAAAAAATACCAAAAAACAAAAAAATTAGCCAGGCGTGGTGGCGGGTGCCTGTAATCCCAGCTACTCAGGAGGCTGAGGCAGGAGAATCGCTTGAACCTGGGAGGCGGAGGTTGCAGTGAGCCAAGATCGTACCACTGCACTCCAGCCTGGGCGACAGAGCGAGACTCCATCTCAAAAAAAAAAAAAAAAAAAAAAATACCATCCTATGACAGGGTCCCCGCCCATCCCCTCCTCCACCAGGTACTGGCCCTCCAGAATTCAGGGTGCTGGGAGGATGTGAGCTCTAGCCCCACCTCACTCACCCAGGGAAACTGAACCCTCCCATCCTTTTCCCATGCGTAAGACATACAGACACCCTGAGCCCCCAATCCTTTTAAACCGGGTGCTTCCGGGGTTCACTGGACGCAATAGACTGAATTCTGGTGCTGGAGGGCCTGAGTTCAAATCCGGACTAGAATGACCCTATGATCCCGCCATTGCCCTCTTAGGTATCTACCCAAAGGAGTTGAAAACAGGTGTTGAAACAAATGCTTGCATAGGGATGTTCATAGCGGCATGATTCACAGTGTTCTTTTCAGCTGCTTGGGTGGAGATAACCCACCCAAGTGTCCAGTGGATGAATGGATAAACAACATTCCATCAGTGAAATCTTGAGGGTTTTTTTTTTTTTTTGAGACAGAGTCTCGCTCTGTTGCCCAGGCTGGAGTGCAGTGGCAGGATCTTGGCTCACTGCAAGCTCCACCTCCCAGGTTCAAGCAACTCTCTTGTCTCAGCCTCCCGAGTAGCTGGGATTACAGGCACCTGCCACCACGCCTGGCTACTTTTTGTATTTTAAGTAGAGACAGGGGGTTTCACCATGTTGGCCAGGCTGGTCTTGAACCCCTGACCTCAAGCAATCCACCTGCCTTGGCCTCCCAAACTGCTGGGGTTATAGGTGTGAGCCACTGTGCCCTGCCTGGAGTCTTATTCAGCCATCAGAAAGACTGAAGTCCTGGCCAGGCGCAGTAGCTCACGCCTGTAATCCCAGCACTTTGGGAGGCTGAGGCAGGCAGATCACTTGAGGTCAAGAGTTCTAGACCAGCCTGGCCAACATGGCAAAATCCCGTCTCTACTAAAAATACAAAAATTAGCTGGGTGTGGTGGTGCATGCTTGTAATCCCAGCTACTCGGGGAGCTGA
Source organism: Hylobates moloch (assembly GCF_009828535.3). Taxonomy (NCBI): domain Eukaryota; kingdom Metazoa; phylum Chordata; class Mammalia; order Primates; family Hylobatidae; genus Hylobates; species Hylobates moloch. Next base: position 50,854,878 of record NW_026652287.1, on the reverse strand, counting down.
GGCAGGAGAACTGCTCAAATCCAGGAGGCGGAGGTTGCAGTGAGCCGAGATCATGCCACTGCACTCCAGCCTGGATGACAGAGCGAGACTGTCTCAAAAAAAAAAAAAAAAAAAAAAAAAAAAAAAAAAAAAAAAAAAAAAAGAGATTGAAGTCCTGATAAGAGATTGAAGTCCTGATCCATGCTACAACAGGGATGAAATAAAAAACACGATGCTGAGTGAAAGAAGCCAGACACAAAAGGCAACGTGTTGTATGATTCTATTTATATGAAATGCCCAGAACAGGCAAATCCACAGAGACAGGGAGCAAATTAGTGGTTGCCGGGGGCTGTGGGAAGGGAAATGGGGCATGACTGCTGAAGGCGACGGGGTTTCCTTTCGGAGGGGATGAAAATGTGCTCAAATTAGATAAAGGGTGTGGTTGCACAATATTATGAATATACTGAAACTCACTAAATTGTTCACCTTAAAGTAGGTCATTTTTTGTTTTGTGAATTTCAGCTCAAAAGAAAATCCAATTAGGCCACTTGTCAGCTGGGAGTGGCCTCTGACACGTGACCCAATTGATGGCGCTGTGCCAATGTATCACTCTGTGCCACAGCTGAGGTTTTAAGGCCACCTGGGTGGAAGAGACCAGGACATGTAAACTGCATAATGGCATCACACCTGCCCGGGGTTGGCAGGTTTAACGAGTTCTGCGCCCTCTCTCTTGGAATTCACTCTTCTGAGATAGGTCACGTCCACCTGCTCTGGAAGGCTGGGCAGTTAGGAGGCCACACCTGGGAAAAGTGCCTTCTGTGCTTTTTTGTTTGCTTGTGGGTTTTTTTTTGTTGTTTTTGTTTGTTTGAGACGGAGTCTTGCTCTGTCACCAAGGCTGGAGTGCAGTGGCGCCATCTTGGCTCACTGAAACCTCCACCTGCCGAGTTCAAGCAATTCTCCTGCCTCAGCCTGCCGAGTAGCTGAGATTACAAACACCTGCCACCATGCCCAGCTAATTTCTGTTTTCTTAGTAGATATGGGGTTTCACCATGTTGGCCAGGCTGGTCTCGAACTCCTGGCCTCGAGTGATCCCCTGCCTGGGCCTCCCAAAGTGCTGGGATTACAGGCGTGAGCCAACACGCCCAGCCCTGTTTGTTTGTTTTTTTTTGAGATGGAGTCTCTGTCTTCCAGGCTGGAGTGGTGGCGTGTTCTCAGCTCACTGCAACCTCCTCCTCCTGGGCTCCAGTGATTCTCCTGCCTCAACCTCCCGAATAGCTGGGATTACAGGCGCCCACCACCACGCCTGGCTTTTGTATTTTTAGTAGAGATGGAGTTTTACCATGTTGGCCAGGCTAGTCTCGAATTCCTGATCTCAAGTGATCCGCCTGCCTTGGCCTCCCAGAGTGCTGGAATTACAGGCATGAGTCACCATGCCCAGATGCCTTCTTCATTTTAAAAGGTGCCCAGCCTCATTTGTGTCCCAAGGAAGGCAAGCTAAAGCTACTAGGAGGTGCCACATATCTGCCACTTATCAGACAGGCAAGAACCCACGCCCAGATTAGGCTACATTATGAGGAGGTGGTGGCAAACAGATTTTGATTTTGGCACCTCTATAAAGCTCAGCTCTCTCTGACACCCAGGGCCCTACTGGGCAGGTGTGGTCTCTCAATTTACAGCCTAGGTGCTAAGACCTGCAAGGGAGAAGACATGAAGGGCTGGGAAGTCCCTGGGCTGTTTGTAGCCAGACAGGGCAGGTGCTGCAGCCACCTCTGCCCCCATTTGATGCCCCAACTCCTATAATCATCCTTCCTTCCTACAGCTGACTTTTTTGTTGTTTTTGTTTCGTTTTGTTTTGAAACAGGGTCTCACTCTGTCACCCAGACTGGAATGCAGTGGTGCAATCTGGGCTCATCACAACCTCTGCCTCCCAGGCTCAAGCGATTCACCTGCATCAGCCTCCCAAGTAGCAGGGATTACACATGCACACCACTACCACCTGGCTACTTTTTGTATTTTTAGTGGAGACGGGGTTTCACCATGTTGGCCAGGCTGGTCTTGAACTCCTGATCTCAAATGATCCACCTGCCTCGGCCTCCCAAAGTGCTGGGATTATAGGCATGAGCCACCCTACCCAGCCTATTTAAGAGACAGTGTCTCTCAGCCGGGCGTGGTGGCTCACGCTTGTAATCCCAGCACTTTGGGAGGCCGAGGCGGGCGAATCACAAGGTCAGGAGATCGAGACCACGGTGAAACTCCGTCTCTACTAAAAAAATACAAAAAATTAGCCGGGCGTGGTGGCGGGCGCCTGTAGTCCCAGCTACTCGGAGAGGCTGAGGCAGGAGAATGGCGTGAACCCGGGAGGCGGAGCTTACAGTGAGCCGAGATCGCGCCACTGCACTCCAGCCTGGGCAACAGAGCGAGACTCCGTCTCAAAAAAAAAAAAAAAAAAAAAAAAGAGAGACAGTGTCTCACTCTGTGGCTGCCCAGAGCCTTGGAGAGCACCAGTGTGATCTTAGCTCACTGTAGCCTCAACCTCCTGGGTTCAATTGATCCTTCTGCCTCAGCCTCCCAAGTAGCTGGGACCATAGGCGTGTGCCACCATGCTTGGTCAATTTTCCTATTTTTGTAGAAACAGGGGGTCTTGCTATGTTGCCCAGGCTGGTCTTGAACTCCTGCTCTAAACTGATCCTCCTGCCTCGGCCTCCCAAAGTGTTGGGATTACAGGCGTGAGCCACGGTGCCTGACTCTCAGCCAATGTTAATTATGCACTTGCTTTGTGCCAAGAATGCTCCCTGAACCTCTCCCAACTACAGGATTCCTCCCATCTTACAGACAAGGAAACCGAGGCACAGCCAGAGGCACTCTCTCTTTGGAGGACAGGGTGGGAGGATCAGAGAGAGCGCATAGCAGGTCTCAGGCCAAATCCTGCCTCCTACTTCCTTCCTTTTGAGCTTCGTCCAGTCTGGGCTTGCTCCCTGGGGTCTGTACAGCCTCAAGGTCAGGAACACGGGCCCTGGTTCCCTGAATGTCCATCAGGACCCAAGACTGTCCACTGGGCTCAGACCTGCTCCCTACTGCAGTCCGCTGTTACTGCTTCTGTCCTGCCCTCCCCAGCAGGCCACTCTTGCACACCTGCACCAAAGTCCACCCTCCTCCTGGGGCTCCCAAAGCTGCCTGGTACTACTGGGGGTTTTGCCCTATAGTCGACACTCTTCTAAGTGTGTGACCTCCCACAGATATCCAGTGAGATGAGTTGCAGATGAGCTAACTGAGGCTCAAGTCCTGTGCTCAAAGTCACACAGCCAGTGGCGGCCAAGCAGGCTCCTCACTCAGGCTTCCTATCTCCACTTTCTGGCTTCCAAGAACTTTGTCCTGCTCACAGCTTTCTCCCTGCTACGTGGTATACAGTAGATACTCAATGTTTGTAGGTTGACTAATTGCTTCCTCATTGAACTAACAACCTTCCATCACTTTGCTTGGGATGCCTATTCCTATCTTGCAAACTCCTACTCATACCTCAAAACCCCATTTATAATGCCCCCTCCTTAGAAAGTCTTCCTGACTGCTTGGGAAGACTCCTGGCATCCCTTTCTGGGCTTCTGTAGTCCTCCTCCTCCCTGTAGCCCACCTCTGAGCCCATGGGGCTGGGGTGTCTGTGTCTGGTTCTTTCTCTCCCAGAATGGCCCTGTACAGGTTGAGCGCAGTGCAGGGAGGGAGGTGCATTAGGTCTCTCATATCCATCCACCTTCTCTTCCTCCCCTCTCTGGCAATGCAAAGGATATTTCCTGGAGCAGGAAAAGGTTTTGTTTTTTATTTTATTAGAAAATAAAGTGTTTATTCAAAGAATGTTAAAAGGCCAGGACCTGTGTGGGGTTGGCATGAGGGGGAGGAGCGAATCTCGGGCTCAGCCAGGCTGGGCATGGGGCTCCTCTCCGCGGAGTCTGGGCCTCAGGGAGGCTGGGGTGGGAGGCCCCAGGGTCCGGCAGGAGGGCAGGGAGTGGTCAGCCAGCACCAGGGCGCAGTGTAGAGTTGGGGCGGCAGCATTTGCAGGTTCAGCAGCTCACCAGGTACATCCCTGTGGGGGCGCAGCTGTGAGGGGGAGGGGTGGGGAGGAGGGGTACGGGAGGGGTTCCCCGGCTCTGATCCTGGGATGCTTCAGTCATCCTTGTCCTCTTCAAAACACCCCCGTAACTCATAGTCCCTGCTGCCACTGGGCCCCAGGAGCCCCTTGGTGGGGGCAGGAGAACAGGGCGGGGCTGGAGGAGGGAGTGGCAGGGGGACTTCGGGCTCCCTGGCTGGGATCCTTTCAAGGACGTCCTCCAGGGGCCAGCCCCAGATACACAGGGCCCTGACTCCTTGCCCACCTGTGCCCCCATCTGGGGTCTCCTGGCCCCAACACCCACCTATCCTTCCCAAGGATCCCCATACCCCAATCCCTCCTCATACCCCGGGGCTTGCCCCCGTAAGGTCCCGGCTCCTGAGGTCACCCAGCAGCAGGGCTGGGGAGTACCTGTGGCAAACCTCCTCTTCACCAGCGACATGCGGTAACCGCTGCCCACCAGTTCCAAGTCCACGCCCGACAGAGTGGCCCCCTCGCTGGTGAACTGTGCAGCCACGGGGCTGGGTGTGCTGGGCCCTGAGAGTGGCTCCCAGCTGGCAGAGAGGCGGCCAGAGCCTGGGGAGACCTGCAGTCAGCTGCGCCCTGGCACCAGCCCCCATCCCAGCTGTGAACCATCCTCTTTGGCCCACACCTGAAGCCCTTTGTTCTGTGGCCTTCATGTACCCCATCAGACCTCCCTTCAATCCCCTGCATCCATCTCTCCTGGCATCATTGGGCTTTGGCTGGCAAGGGAGTCCTGCCTCAGGGCCTTTGCACCTGCTGTGCCTGGCCATTTGTCCCTGGGACACCCTCTCCTCCAGTTTTTGTTTTTTTTTTTTTTTTTTTAGAGACAGGGTCTGGCTCTGTTGCCCAGGCTGGAGTGTAGTGAAGCCTCCAACTCCTGGGCTCAAGTGATCCTCCCACCTGGGCCTCCCAAAGCACTGGGATTCCAGACCTATGCCACTGTGCTCGGCCCTCCTCCAGCTTTTTTTTTTTTTTTGAGACAGAGTCTCACTCTGTCACCCTGGCTGGAGTGCAGTGACACGATCTCGGCTCACTACAACCTTCACCTACTGGGTTCAAGCGATTCTCCTGCCTCAGCCTCCCAAGTAGCTGGGATCACAGGTGCATGCCATCACACCCAGCTAATTTTTATATTTTTAGCAGAGACAGGGTTTCACCATGCTGGCCAGGCAGGTCTTGAACTCCTGACGTCAAGTGATCCACCTGCCTCAGCCTCCCAAAGTGCTGGGATTACAGGCATGAGCCACTGCACCTGGCCTTTTTTGTTTGTTTGTTTTTTAGAGACAGGGTCTGGCTCTATTGCCCAGGCTAGAGTGCAGTGGTACGATCATGGGTCACTGCAGCCTCCAACTGCTGGACTCAAGTGATCCTGCAGCCTGGGCATCCCAAAGCACTGGGATTACAGACCTATGCCACCCAGCCCGGCCTCACTCCAACTTTTTAAAGACTTCCTCAATGCCCATACTTGCCGGCCCTCAGTATGTCCCCAATTCTTCCCCAACATAAATAAGTGCCTCCCACCTGACCCCAGTCCCTCCCACCCAGCCCTCATGCACAACCACAGCTCACCCCCTGCCTCGGACACATCTGGAAGCCTCCAAGTGAGCCGCTTCTCCTCCAGGTTCCTGGCAGAGAAAGAATCTTAATCAGGGCTTCCCCAAAGAGGATGCTGAGAGCCCACGGTCCCACTTCAGCTGCCTCCTGGCTGTGTGACCCCAGCAAACCTTCTCCCCTACTTCACCTCATTTCCCCATCTGTGAAATGAGGGTGAGATGTGGAACAGCTGTGGAGCCACACAGCCTTGCAGCACTTTTATGTGTGTGTGTTTTGTTTTTTTGAGATGGTGTCTCCCTCTGTCACCCAGGCTGGTGTGCATTGGTGTGATCTCTGCTCACTGCAGCCTATGCCTCCTGGGATCAAGCGATTCTCCTCCCTCAGCCTCCTGAGTAGCTGGGGTTACAGGCGCCCACCACCATGCCTGGCTAATTTTTGTAATTTAGTAGAGACAGGGTTTCACCATATTGGCCAGGCTGGTCTCGAACTCCTGACCTCAGGTGATCCACCTGCCCTGGTCTTCCAAAGTGTTGGGATTACAGGCATAAGCCACCATGCCCGGCTTCCTTGCAGCACTTTTAGATGACGCATTCTGTCCTATAAGTCTGGCTTCTTCACAGCAGACTACCTTTTTTTTTTTTAATTTAATTTTTGTTTTTTGAGAGACAGTTGTCACCCAGGGTAACTCCCTGAAGCCTCAACTCCTGGGCTCAAGCAATCCTTCTGTCTCAGCCTCCTGAGTAGCTGGGACTACAAGAGCACACTACCACGACTGACTACTTTTTAAAATATTTTTTTGTAAGGCTGGGCGCAGTGGCTCATGCCTATAATTGCAGTACTTTGGGAGGCCGAAGCGGGTGGATCACCTGAGGTGAGGAGTTCGAGACAAGCCTGACCAACATGGTGAACCCTCACGTCTACTAAAAAAATACAAAAATCAGCTGGGTGTGGTAGCAGGCACCCGTAATCCCAGCTACTCGGGAGGCTGAGGCAGAGAAAATCACTTGAACCCGGGAGGTGGAGGTTGCAGTGAGCTGAGATCGTGCCACTGCACTTCACCCTGCACGACAGAGCGAGACTTCATCTCAAAATAAATTAAATAAATAAATAAAATATTTTTTGTAGAGATGATGTCTCACTATATTGCCCAGGCTGGTCTCAAATTCCTGGCCTTAAGTGATCCTCCCACCTCAGCCTCCCAAAGCGCTGCAATTACAGGCATGAGCCACCGCACCTGGCACTCATAATATCACCCTTAGTGCTAAGCAGGGTGGGCTCACAGTTAACGGTCAGGCCGAGGGTGCACCCTTTAATCGTCGCATCAAGGAGAAGGTCTGGGGTTATGGGGGAAACTGCTGAGTCTTCCTTGGCCTCCCGCATGCCCTCACCAGGTGGCAGCCGGCTGCAGGCGGACGTTGGTCACAGGCTCCCCCACAGGCAGTAGGATCTGGACGTTCGTGAGTGGTGTGGGCACAGCCGTGGCACCAGGCTGGTAGCCGTACTCCACTGAGACCTGGGTGAGGGTGGCCCCACACTGCCAGTGGGCACTGAGCTGCAGAGGCACAGACTGGGGACCCGGGCGGGAGAACTAGGAAGAATGAGAATGGGAGAAAGGACACAGCTTGGGCCATCCCATCTTGCCGCACCATGCGCTATTCAACCACCTTGACCCTGCCATGCACGCACCGCCCCAAGGGGGCCCAATCACAGGGAGATTTGATGAATGAGAGGCTATATTACACCAGGTTTCCAGCAGGGGGCAGGAGAGTGCCTCATTCTAACAAAGTCTCCCAGGGAAGTTCAAGTGTAAGGTTCCCGGGCTGGACTGCTGCTATTTCATATAAAGATGCTATCTGCAACAGGGGATGCCTGCTCTCCCACACTGCCTACTCCTCCACCGTTCATTCCCGGCCCACACTGCCTACTCCCTCCAGCTCTTTGGCTCTCACAGATTGGATCTCTTGAGGTCAGGAATTTGAGACCAGCCTGGCCAACATGCAGGCGCCTCCATGTCTGCTGCCGGCTCACCGTGTCCCCAACTCCACCACCTCCTCCCGGCCCCATGAGGGTGGCGCACCTGGTATCGCAGCAGCACCACGTTGTAGTAGGAGGCGGTGGGGTTCTGCTCTGCCTGGCGCTGCAGGGCCTCGGTCAGAGCTGCCATGTTGAGCCAGAAGTCTTTGGTCTCAGGGTCACTCTGGGAGGGGTCACTGCAGAGACCCGGACTGATCACCCCAATCCTCGGGACATGCCCTCCCAGGGCTCCCAGCATTCAATCTACCCCTTCCTAAAGATGCAATTTCCTGGCCCACCCTGGGCCTAGCAAAGCCCTACCTGGGTGGTTGTGGTGGGGGCAGTAAAGGAGGGATGGAAAACAAGGATCAGAGACGGCAAGTTACTTGCCCCACGCCACACAGCAAATCCCAGGAGGTAGCTGGGTGTGGTGGCTCATGCTTGTAATCCCAGCACTTTGGGAGGCTGAGATGGGTGGATCACCTGAGGTCAGGAGTTTAAGACCAGCCTGACCAACATGGTGAAACCCCATCTCTACTAAAAATACAAAAATCAGCCAAGCATGGTGGCACACGCCTGTAATCCCAGCTACTCAGGAGGCTGAGGCAAGAGAATCACTTGAATCTGGAAGGCAGAGCTTGCAGTGAGCCAAGATCACACCACTGTACTCCAGCCTGGGCAACAAGAGCAAAACTCCATCTCAAAAAAAAAAAATAATAATAATTAAAAAAAAAAAAAAAACCAAGCCAGGTGTGGTGGCTCACGCCTGTAATCCTAGCACTTTGGGAGGCCAAGGCGGGCAGATTGCCTCAGCTCAGGAGTTCGAGACCAGCCTGGGCAACATGGTGAAACCCTGTCTCTACTAAAATATGAACGAAATTAGCTGGGTGTAGTGGCACATGCCTGTAATCCCAGCTACTTGGAAGGCTGAGGCAGGAGAATTGCTTGAACCCGGGAGGCGGAGTTGCAGTGAGCCGAGATCACACCATTGCACTCCAGCCCGGGTGACAGAGCAAGACTCCGTCTCTACAAAAAAAAGAAAAAAAATTCCCAGGAAGCAGGGAATTCAGAGTCCAGAAGCCCCTGACCCCCAGCAGCCTCCGAGGCCCTCTCCCACTGCCCATCCATAGTACCTGAAGAGCAGATCGGCGTTGGGCTGGAAGTGCTCAATAGGGGTTGTGTGTACAAGCCGGAAGCTGAGGACAGGTGGGGGTGGGGTCCCGCTGAACACACGCACGATGCCAGCAGGGAAGGTCATGGTCAGCTCCCCAGTTACTCGAGCCAGGCAGCTGGGGAAGGATGAGGGGACTGGGTGTTGGCTTAGGGCTCTGCCTGGTGCCTTATCCTCCCCCTTCTCCTGGTTTCACTGGTGCCTGTGGCTCCCCAGACTCCTCGGATCTAGGATGGCCCTGATGATCCCCCGTATCCTTTCCCCCAACCTCCTCTTCCGTTCCTGCCTGGACAGGAAGAATCCACCCTGGGCTGAAGGAGGCAGGAACATCTCCTTCCCTAGTTCTCTTTTCTTCTAGGCCACCAGGAAGCTCAAATTAAAATGTTCAGTTTTTTAGCTATCCTTTGCTTGGATTTTTGATCTGACACTCTCCTCTTCTTCATGGTTTGACTTTCAGATCTTTTCTGCTGAAGGCCACCCAAATATATATCCCTGCCCTCTGCTTGTCCCTAACCCACTCCCTTACCCCCTTACTGGGCCTAACTTCTAGTATTACTCCCTTCATCTCAATGCCCACAGCAGCCTTGGAGTCTACAGCAATGCCTAGCCCTGTTTAAATGCTCTCCTATGGCTGGACACAGTGGCTCATGTCTATAATCCCAGCACCTTGGGAGGCTGAGGCAGGTGGATCACTTGAGGCCAGGAGTTCGAGACCAGCCTGGCCAACATGGTGAAACCCTGTCTCTACTAAAAACACAAAATCAGCAAAGTGTGGTGGCATGTGCCTGTAATCCCAGAATTACTCGGGAGGCTGAGGCAGGAGAATCTCTTGAACCCAGGAGGCAGAAGTGGCAGTGAGCCGAGATCATGCCACTACACTCCAGCCTGGGCGACGGAGTGAGACCCTGTCTCAAAACAAACAAACAAACAAACAAACAAATAAAAAGTACAATAATTTAGTTGGGTGCAGTGGCACGCACCTGTAGTTCCAGCTACTCGGGAGGCTGAGGCAGGAGAATTGCTTGAACCCGGGAGGTGGAGGTTGCAGTGAGCTGAGATTGCACCACTGCACACCAGCCTGGGCAACAAGAGTGAAACCCCGTCTCAAAAAAAAAAAAAAAAAAAAAAAAAAGGCCCTCCTATGGCTCCACTGCCCTCAGGACAGGGGCCTGGTCACTTGGCTCAGTGTTCAAGGCCCCTTCACCATAAGACACCATGAAGCACATCTGAAAGCTGTCCCTGCTGGACCTCCCCAACACAGACTCCCCACGGGCCCTGTCTGCCCATCACCAGGTACCTGGGGCTGTGGCCACGGAAGTAGGCGTGGACATACTCCGTGAAGGCTGTGGCTATGGGCAGGGCATCCTGGGAGCCCAGGACCACAGGGCTCGGACCCCGGGAGACTCCTGGGGGTGGTGGGGAGGGAATGGGGAACAACGGATAGACAGCATGAATATAGGCTCCAGGCTCGAGACTCCCCCAGCCCAACCACACCTCTGCCAACAGAGAAGCCACCCACCCAGACCAGAGAAGGTGACACTGAGGCCCAAAGCCAGGCCCAAGACCGCCCTCACGTACCGTGTCCTGTCTGGGATAAGAAGCTGGGCCGTTCCAAGGCAGTGCTGGGGGCTGAAGAGCCCAGTGGGCAGGGGCTCAGGGAACGAGACTGAAAGGGAAAGAGACAATCTAGGCTGTGAGTGCCCCAGGACCAGTGCCCAAAAGCTGACCCCAGAGGCGACCCCCAGCCCAGCTCCTGCCATGCCCCCTCACCTACCAGGTCCCCGTTGCTACGTGTGAGAGGGCAGGACACCTTCCTAGAGCGAAGTCTCCTGGGTGGGGCTGCCAGGCCCTCCCTGGCTGTGGGGTCAGCAGGTGCAGGCATCAGGTCTGGGAGCGAGTACAAAGAGGCACTGCTGAGATGCTGCCCGGAGCCTCTGGGGCCTCCCCAGGGGCACAAACTCGGCCAAAATCTTAGGAGGTGGGCTTTTCTGCGGAGACCTCCAATGGGTCTGAAGTCCTGGGGTTGCAGAAAAGGTGCTAGACAGGATTACGGATACTGTCCACACCCCCGACCCTCCCAGAATGGTGGCCCAATAAGGGGTGAGCTCCCCATCACTGGGGGTATGCAAGCAAGCACTGAAGGCTTAAGACGCAGGCATGCTGTAAGGGGGATTCAGCAGAGGATTTTTAGCCAACATTCAGCCATTCTGTGACCTCTACCCTTTCCGAGAACCTGACTGCAGCCACCTACTGTGGTCTGTGTCTGGGTCTCATGCCTTTAACACCCAAGCTCCCCTCCCTCTCCTGCTTCCTCACGGTCCTGGTTCTGTTCCATCTATGAACGTGCTCCCTTGCTTGCCTACCTCCCCTCCCACCTACCTACCCTCTCACCTGTACCCCAGGCTGTGCTCCCCCCTCTACCCGACTTTCTCAGCCTCAGCACTGCGGGTATTTGGGGGCTGGACCATTCTCGGGGGTGGGGGCTGCCCTGTGCACTGTAGGGTGCTGAGCAGCAACCCAGGCCTCCACCCACTGAATGCCAGGAGCACCACTCCTGCCTGGTAGTGACAACCAAAAATGTCTCCAGACACTGCCAATGTCCCCTGGGGGGCAGAATTTGCAGGGTTGGGTAAGAGCCTCTGCTCAGGCCGGGTGCGGTGGCTCACACCTGTAATCTCAACGCTTTGAGAGGCCGAGGCAGGCAGATCACCTGAGGTCAGGAGTTCGAGACCAGCCTGGCCAACATGGCGAAACCCCATCTCTACTAAAAATACAAAAATTAGCCAGGTGTGGCAGTACGCACCTGTAGTCCCAGCTGCTTGGGAGGCTGAGGCAGAGAACTGTTTGAACCTGGGAGGCAGAGGTTGCAGTGAGCCAAGATCACACCACTGCACTCTAGCCTGGGCAACAAGAGCAAAACTCCCTCTCAAAAAAAAAAAAAAAAAGAGCTTCTTCTGCCCCTACTCTGTGGTCTCCACCCACTCAGCTCTCCCTTGAACGGGCTCCAGCCTGGCTCTTTCCTATGGAGGGTGCCAGGCGCCCTTGTTGACACTACTGGGGACCTCGGGTGGTCACAGCCCACAGTCCCTCTGACTCGGGGGCTTCCCATTCTCCTCAGGCAGCCCCCAGGAGCCCATCCCGTCACTCTCCCCCCATCTCCTGCTGTCCTCTTGTCTCCAACCCCTCTGGGCTCCCCAGCTCTGTCCTCTCCTCTGCTCTCCCTGGGCGACTGCTCCTCCTGTTTTGATGTCGTCTTCAGGGAGGGGGTGCTCTGACCTGACCTTCCCCACACTCAGGGTCCACGGTGCACCTGACACCTAAAGGCCCAGCCTCAACGTCCTCCACCCCTCCCTGACTCCATCCCTTCCCCACCCTCCTCCCTCCCTTGACTCCACCCCTTCCCCATCCTCCTCCCTCCCTTGACTCCGCCCCTTCCCCATCCTCCTCCCTCCCTTGACTCCGCCCCTTCCCCATCCTTACTCCTCCGCCCTCTCCCCTGCAGCGACCTGTCCACCTGCTTCTCCCACTGCCACCCTTACCCCCATCGCCTACTTGCCTCCCTGGTTGCCTCCCCAGTCTCTGGTTTCTGCCCTCACTTCCGAAGCTGCCAGAGGGAGCCTGTGACCCCTGAGTCAGGTCCCGCCCCTCCCCTGCTCATGGCCCTCAGCGTTACTCAGGGTAACATTCACAAGCCCTCCCTGGGCCCATCAGGCCCTTCCTGGTCCCTGCCTTCTCTTCTTCCTCCTTCCCTCATCACCCCGTTCCAGCAGGCAGACCTCCTTGCTGTTCTTCAGACAGGCCTAGCGCGCTCCTGCCCCAGGGCCTTTGCAGGGACGTGCCCTCTGCCCAGCACGTCTTTCCCCTCATGTCCACGTGGTTCTCTCCTCACCTCCCTCAAATCTCAGCTCAGATGTCCCTTCCTCAAGGAGGGCCCCCACCTGGCACCCGCTACCGCCTGCCTTGCTAAATGTCCATCTCATTGTTGTCCCTGAAACGGCGAGAGGTTCTGCCTGCCTGGTCCTGGCTGTGTCTCCAGCAGCCTGATCAGGCCCTGCCCACAGCAGGCGCTCAATCCCCCGCCCAGGGTTCCAGCAACTCTCAGGCCTAGGCCCGCTGGACTCACCTCCTCCGGCCAAGGCCTCCAGCCCCCAGGGGCCTGGAGACGGGGCGAGGGGCTGCGGCGAGTCTGGCAGAGGCGGTGCCCGGATACCCCTGGCCTCTGGGGGTGGCGCCCTACAGCTGGGCGGGCTCTGCGGGGTGCCTGGGCGGGGGACCCAGGAATCTGGGGAGGGGCCAGGTGCCGCGTGGGACGGAGAGTCCAGGCCGGAATCCTCCACGTTTTCGGGCGACGAGGAGGAGAAAGGGGAGGGGCTGGAGGTGAAGCCCAGGCTGCTAGAGCCTTGGGGAGGGAAGCGGGCGGTCAGCTCCGACCCTCGCCCACTCAGAGTCCCTGCCCATCCTCCTGCAGGCCACGGCCACGTCGAGGGAAGGTCAGGGGGGCCCCCATTCAAAGTCCTTGTGCACGCCCCCAAGGCTACACCTTCTGGTGACTTCCCTCTCCACAAATGTCGGGCCCGTCCACCCAGTCACCGCCCACTGGCCAAGGCCCCGCCCTATCTATGGCCCCTCCCACCCGCCCTCTGGCCCCGCCCACCCCTACACGGACTAGTCCTCCCTCCAGCCTGGCCTCCAGGGGGCCTGATTGGCCTAACTTTGCAATGGCCCCACCCATGCCCTCCAATCCCTTATCCCCATCACCTGTAAAATCTTCGTGGTCAAAGGCTGACTCCAGGGGCGGCCCAAAGAGGTTCTTGGACATCTGCTCCTCTGACTGCAATCTCTCTGCACAGCTAGAGAGGGTGAAGCCAAGAGCGCTGCTTCTATTTTTCCCAAGCCTCATCCCACCCTGGGGCCTTTGCACATGCTGTTCCCAGTTTTTTTTTTAGACGGAGTCTTGCTCTGTCGGCCAGGCTGCAGTGCAGTGGCACGATCTCAGCTTGCTGCAACCTCCGCTTCCTGGGTTCAAGCGATTCTCCTGCCTCAGCCTCCAGAGTAGCTGGGATTACAGGCACCTGCCACCATGCCCGGCTAATTTTTGTATTTTTAGCAGAGATGGGGTTTTACCATGCTGGCCGGGCTGATCCCAAACTCCTGACCTCAAGTGATCTGGCTGCTTTGGCCTCCCAAAGTGCTAGGATTACAGGTGTGAGCCACTGTGCTCAGCCTGTTCCCAGTCTGGAGTTCCATTTCCCCAGCTCTCTTCATAGCCACTTCCTGGCTCCTCTTTGGGGCTTAGCTCCAAGTCACCCCCTCAGGGAGGTTCCCATCCCCACCTCAAGGGAAGTCACCTCCTCCTGTCTTCCCATCGGCTTTAGTTTCTTCATAGCACTTAGAAGTATCAAATATGCTCTAACTTATTTGCTCTTTTTTTTTTTGTTTTGAGACATAGTTTCCTCTTGCTGCCCAGGCTGGAGTGCAATGGCGCAACAGTGGCTTACTGCAAGCTCCACCTCCCATGTTCAAGCGATTCTCCTGCCTCAGCCTCTCGAATAGCTGGGATTACAGGCATGCGCCACCACGCCTGGCTAATGCTGTATTTTTAGTAGAGACGGGGTTTCTCTATGTTGGTCAGGCTGGTCTCGAACTCTCGACCTCAGGTGATCTGCCTGCCGTGGCCTCCCAAAGTGCTGGAATTACAGGCGTGAGCCGCCATGCCTGGCCCTATTTGCTATTCTTAAAATCTGAGTCATTAGAATGTGACTCTGAGAAGGGAGACCTGTCTCAGAACCCAGGCCCTAGAACAGCACAGGTACACAGCAGGCACTCAATAAATGTGCATCAAATGAATGACTAAATGGTCCCTCAAAAGCCAGCATGGGCCAGGCACAATGGCTCATGCCTGTAATCCCAGCACTTTGGGAAGCCGAGGTGGGCAGATCACTTGAGGTCAGGAGTTCGAGACCAGCCGGGCCAACATGGTGAAACCCTGTCTCTACTAAAAATACAAAAGTTAGCTGGGCGTGGTGGTGGGTGCCTGTAATCCCAGCTACTTGGGAGGCTGAGGCATGAAAATCGCTTGAACTCAGGAGGTGGAGGTTGCAGTGAGCCGAGATCGCGCCACTGCACTCCAGCCTGGGTGACAGAGTGAGACTCTGTCTGAAAACAAAAACAAAAACAAAAACAAAAAAACCCCAGCATGACGTCAACTCCCAGCCAGGACAAGAGAACACCAGGCAGGGACATGGGGAGGCGGAGGGAGGAGGTGGGGACAGCCCCCACCTGCCCACTCATGTGGAACCCACCTGCTGGTTCTGGGGGCAGACCGAGGTCTCTGGGGTTTCCCAGCAGCGTCCCCTACAAGAGATGCACCTCCTTGAGCCTTTTTGTCACCCTGTCTGCAATGCTCCCCACTCCACAGACCAAGGGACCGAGGCTCGGGGGTGTCCACCCAGTTGTCCAAGGTGATCAGCAAATCAGGCAGACATGGATTCAAGCCTGAGCGAGCCTGTCTCCAGATGCTGGCTCCTCCTGGCCCCAGCTACCCCTTTCAGCTCTCACTTAATTTCATAATGACCTCATTTTACAGAAAAGGAGACTGAAGGTCAGTGTGGTTAAGCAGCCTGCCCAAAGTTACAAAACAGAGCTATGATTCAAGCCCAAACCCATAGCCTCCCTTCCTTAGGATCCTCCCCACTCTGAAGACCAAAGGCTACTCACGTGAAGAATGGCGTTTCATGGTGCCCTGTGGACAAAGTGGGCAACATCACACACGAGTGCATCCAGCCAGCCTCTCCAGCAACACCCAGGGCACCCCTCCCACGCCTCACCCCTGGGCCAGGAGGAAGGATGAGGCTGCCCGCAGTGGCCCTGAGCTGTGCCGCTGCTGCCTCGGGGCTGCAGGCTGGAGCCCGGGCCGGGGCGGGCTTGATGTGCACGTAGAACTTGCGGGGCTCTTCATCGTCGAAGTCAGAGTCGCTGGACGAGAAACGGGAGGGCTCGGCCGTGCGTGGGCTGCAGTCAAGGTCCAAGCCAATCCCAACACAAGCTTTCCCCCAGTCAGCTCTCCAATCCAGCCTTGTCCCTCCCTGCTCAAACCCTTTGAGGTCCTGCCCAATCCCATTGCTCACCATGTGCCACCTTCAGTCCTGACACCATGTCCTACCAGCACTCCCATCCCCCAGCCAAGCCTTTGCACAAGCATGCCCAGACCTAACTGGCAAACTCCTATTCAGCTGCAAAACCCCAACACTGGTGCCCCCTCCTCCAGGAATCCTTGCTGGCTCTCCCTTTCTCTCTCCCTCTCGCCCAGTGCTGACCCCATAGAGTGGGTGTTTTCATTTAGGTTGGCTTCATCCACAACGGAGACTCTCTCCAGGATGTACACAGAGAGAATTGCTGAAGGTGGACTGGTTATTGTGGACTATTTTGTCCTTGCTGTGCCAACAACTGCCCCCAGGGGGTGCCAGAAGGATATTGTTCTGGGTCACATCAGGCCGGACAGTGAAACCTTCTTCATCCACCTCTGGACATGTCTAGGGGAGTCAGGGGGCAGCAGTGAGTCAGGCTCCCCACTATGGAACCTTCCATCTCACCCTGCCAACCGCCCCCCGCCCCGCCCCCAGGCCTTGACTCAGACCTCAAAACCAACCCTGATGGCAACAACTGTCTTCCCCGGGTGTGTGGGCAGGTTCCTGGGACAAACTGAGCTTCGGCAGGGACATTATTCACACCCACGTAGTCCACGGGACTTTGCAGCTGAGGTGGGATATGAACCCAGCCCCCAGGCTCCAGCCTGCCCCTCAATCTCGGCTCTTTAGTTTCCAGTAGGGATCCGGACTCTAGGAGCCAAGAGTGGGATCAAACTCCTTCCGCTTGTAGCCCAGCCTGACCCCTCCCACATCACTCACCCCTGAATCGGGCTCCAGGAAATCTCTGGGGATGGAGGAAGAGATGTTGGTGTCAGCTTCCGCAGCCCATCTGGTGCCCCCTGTCAGCCCCCAACACTGGATATGGAAGCTGGGGCAGCTCCCAGGCTGTGATATTGCCCTGAGCTAGCCCTAGAGGCGGTGGGACCATGGGGCTTGCTTGGGGAGGGGGTTGAATCTGAAGTTAGCTGAGTAGAGAGTGTTCTCAAACAGCCTGGGAGGGAAGGAATCCTGGAACTCATTTGAAGGGCTGCCTTGTAAAGGCAGGGAAAGTCGGGGCTAGCCTGGCAAACAGAACAATCCTGGGCCAGCTTGGGCAGGGAAAATGCTAGGTTACTCTGGGACAGGCAGTTCCTGGCCTAACCTGGCAAAAGGAAGAATTCTGGACTAGCTTGGGCAGCGGTAATATTGAGCTAGCCTGGGGCAGAGGTACTCCTGGTCTAGCTCGGGTAGAGGGAATCCTGGTCCAGCCTGGAATATGGATACTCCTGGGCTATCCTAGGAGGGGACTTCTGGGATAGCCTGGGCAGGGGAAGGGATCTCGGGCTAGCCTGGGCCAGACCGGGCAGGGGTGCTTCCTCACACAGCTGCAGGTGGCTCTGGCTCCCGCTCCCGCCGGCTTAGTCCCGGAAGGCGAAAGGCCTTGGATCCCCGCAAACGTTTCATCGCTGAGGATAGATTGGGGGGCAGCTGAGCACTGTGAGCCTCCTTTCACATTCAGATCAGCCTCCCTCACCCCCACGGTCCAGCCTGGGCATCCAGGCCCAGACGTACTTGCCTTCCTGCAGGGCAGCCGCACTGTATGCCTCGAAGTCCAGAGGTCCTGAGATGGGAGACAGAAACTCAATTGAGGGGCTGGGCACGGTAGCCCATGCCTGTAATCCCAGCACTTTGGGAGGCCAAGGCAGGCAGATCACCTGAGGTCAGGAGTTGGAGACCAGCCTGGCCACCATGGTGAAACCCTGTCTCTGCTAAAATTACAAAAAAGTTAGCCAGACATGGTGGCAGGCGCCTGTAATCCCAGCTACTCAGGAGGCTGAGGCAGGAGAAACGCTTGAACCCAGGAGGCGGAGGTTGCAGTGAGCCAAGACTGCACCGCTGCACTCCAGCCTGGGCGACAGAGTAAGACTCTGCCTCAAAAAAATAAAAAAAAAGTTAGAAAAAAAAAGAGAGAGAAAGAAACTAAATTGAGGGTGGGGAGACTGAGCTTGAAAGGGTAGTACACTTTTGGCCACAAAATGGCACCTGGATCTGAACTCAAGGTCCATCAGGTTCCCGGACAAGAACCAGCCCCACATCACCAGGAGTGGGATGGACCTAGGGGCTGGTCTGGTTCCAGCAGGGCAGTGCCACGGTAGGGGGTGACATGAGCTACCTCTACATACTTCCAGCATTTGTGGCTGGAACTTGGGTTGGGTCAGGGGATGGACCATGCATCTGTGCAGTGGGCTGGGCTTTGAGTGACAGGATGAGGAGCGGGAACGCTCTCTCAAGAACAATGCGGAGCCATGGAAGGTGTGTGAGCAGGAAGACACAACAGATCTGGGGCCTGTGAAGGGCAAGAGTGGGGCCCCATGTAGGAAGGGGTGACCTGAGCCAGGGCCGAGCCAGAGAGACAGGAGGGAGAAAGAACAGATTTTGCTGGTTAACAAGACTTGAGGACACAAGTGTATACCAGCATATAGTGAGTGCCTACTGTGTGCCTGACACACCCTTTGCCCTTTACCTGCATGAAATCACTGACTGTTACAACATTATTAACATCCTCACTTTACAGATGAGGAAACTGAGGCTCAGAGAAGTCAAAGCACAGGTCCTAGGTCACGCAGCAAGTGATGAAGAAAAGACTCAAGCCCGGGTCTCACTTTAAAACTTCTGCTCTTAACTCCTCCCCAGTTCTGCATCTGAGCATTCGCAAATTGTTCTTTTGCTCAACAACCCTCAATGGCTCCCCTAGGCCCTGGGGATGAAGTCTGAACAGCTGAGCCTGGCATTCAAGGCTCCTCTGGGATCTGGTTCAAAGAGATTTACACATAAGATCAGGCTGGAGAGCTGGACTTGTCAGCAGCCCACTCTTCCCATGAAGAAACCAAGGCCTGGTCATGCACAGTGGCTCATGACTGTAATCCCAGCACTTTGGGAGGCTGAGGCAGGCGGATCACCTGAGGTCAAGAGTTCGAGACCAGCCTGGCCAACATGGTGAAACCTTGTCTCTATTAAAAATACAAAAAAAAAAAAAAATTAGCTGGGCATGGTGGCACATGCCTGTAGTCCCAGCTACTCGGGGAGGCTGAGGCAGGAGAATCACTTGAACTCCGAGGCAGCAGTTGCAGTGAGCCGAGATTGCACCACTGCACTCCAGCCTGGGAGACACCGGGGGACTCCATCTCAAGAAAAAAAAAAAAAAAACCAAGGCCCAGGGAGGTTCAGTTTCCTGCCTCTGGAGTCCTGCTCATTAACTGCAGCTGTGGCCCCAAAGTCCAACCCCCAATGGCTGCCCTGACTCACCTGGCTTCTCCCGGCCTGTGCCCTTACTCTCTGCAAACTTCCTGAGTAGCATCTCCACGCTGACGTTCTCGATGTTCTGCTTAAATTCCTCATGCACCTGTGCCAGGTGGGCGGGGTGTGTAACTGGTCAAGGCCCCTTTGCCCAGCAGTGACCCCAGCCTCATTCCTCACACCTGCCCGACTCACCTGCCCAATCTGCACGTGCGTGTCCTCCACCGAGTGAGCATAGGAGCCCAGCAGCGCCTTCATGTGCCTCAGGTGTGTCTCCTCCATGGCTTGGAAGCGCTGAAGCAGTAGGGGAGAGGCAGGTGGAAAGAAGGTCAAGGCCAAGAAGGAGTGGCCATGTGACTCAGCCTGACCAATCAGAACACCTTAAGCCCTTGGCTCAGTGATTGATTTGGGGAAGGGCCAATGAGAGTCTGCCCTAGGACTTTTGTTGACTCTACAGGAAAAGATATTTCCATTCCTGAGCCAATGCACTGATGGAATGTAAGTGGGGGTTGCTGGTGCCCAGTTTGATGCACACATGTGCATGCATGCACACACATGCACACACACACACACACACAAGGGCATGTCTGCCTGGGAGTGATGTCCCCAGAGAGGAAAACAGACTTAAGAAGCATAAATGGTGGTCAGATGTGGTGTATCATGCCTATAATCCCAGCACTTTGGGAGGCCAAGGCGGGTGGATCATCTGAGGTCAGAAGTTCAAGTCCAGTCTGGGCAACATGGTGAAACCCTGTTTCTACTAAAAATACAAAAATTAGCTGGGCGTGGTGGTGCGTGCCTGTAATCCCAACTACTAGGGATGCTGAAGCAGAAGAATCACTTGAGCCCAGGACGCGGAGGTTGCGGTGAGCCGAGATCACGCCACTGCACTCCAGCCTGAGTGACAGAGAGACCCCATCTCAAAAAAAAAAGAAGCAGAAATGCACAATTTCCTGCCAGCACTATTTGAGCAAATGGATTTAGCTATGACTGAAACCTCCACAACTCAAAAATAAAACCTTTCAGTTCCCTGAGTTTGTCAGTTTTTTAAAATTTTATTTTATTATTTTTTTATTTTTTTTGAGACGGAGTCTCGCTCTGTCGCCCAGGCTGGAGTGCAGCGGCGCAATCTCGGCTCACTGCAAGCTCCGCCTCCTGGGTTCTCGCCATTCTCCTGCCTCAGCCTCCCAAGCACCTGGGACTACAGGCGCCCACCACCACGCCTGGCTAATTTTTTTGTATTTTTAGTAGAGACGGGGTTTCACCATGTTAGCCAGGATGGTCTTGATCTCCTGACCTCATGATCCACCTGCCTCGGCCTCCCAAAGTACTGGGATTACAGGTGTGAGTCACCGCGCCCAGCCGTTTTCTTTTTTTTGTATACACCTGTCGGTTTGAATGAAGGTTTCTATCACTTGTAACTTGAAAAAAGTTCTGATTCCTAATCCTGAGTTTCCAATCTGCTTTTATTTGTTTATTTTATTTTTTCAAGACAGGGTTCCACTCTATCACCTAACCTGTAGTACAATGGCTCGATCTTGGCTCACTGCAACCTCTGCCTTCCGGTTCAAGTGATTCTCCCGCCTCAGCTTCCTGAGTAGCTGGGATTACAGGCACCTGCCACTACGCCCGGCTAATTTTGTATTTTTAGTAGAGACAGGGTTTTGCCATGTTGGCCAGGCTGGTCTCAAACTCCTGAGCTCAGGTGATCCTCCCGCCTCGGCCTCCCAAAGTGCTGGGATGACAGTTGTGAGCCACTGCACCCTTCCTGGGATTTCTGCGGTCCATAACCTCCAGGGCAAAGGCATGTGTGGGTCTTAAAGGTACAGATGCCTGGTTCTTACCAGGGCTGAGTCCAGCATCTTCTGCTCAAAGTCAGCTCGGGCTGAGTTGTATTTTTCCACTGAGCGCCGCAGGCTCTCTGCCGCCTTCTTGGTTTTAGTCTCTGCCTACAAAGCACAGGGAGGAAACAGGGATGGGAGGGGGACACTCAGGGGGCTTCCCCCAGGTCCCATCACCTGGCAGGTGAACTCCTCCGGGTACCTAGGGTGCGATCACCCACAGGTTCCAGGACCGTCGCTCTGGGACGTGTTTCCACTCTCTGATCAGGCAGCCCCTCTGCCCTGCAGCAAATTCCTCAGAACCCCCCGCTGTGAGCCCACCTTGTCCATCTCCTTCTGGCTGGTACTCTCCCTCCGCAGCCGCTCCTGGTCCATGCAACGGTTCAGGTAGTTCTCGCGGGACTTGGGTAGGAGCTGGCTGACGCCCGAGAGTACCTGCACAGCATCCAAGGTGCCCATCACTTCCTCCTTGCACTGCGGGGTAGGAGGGGATTTCATGGGTAGACTGTGAAATTCCTGACCTCCCAAACACTCCATGTGATGTCAGCTCCACAGTCTTTTTCTGTGTGTGTGTGTGTGTGTGTGTGTGTTTTGTTTTGGTTTTTTTTAGACAGAGTTTCACTCTTGTTGTCCAGGCTGGAGT
This sequence comes from Hylobates moloch, assembly GCF_009828535.3. NCBI lineage: Eukaryota > Metazoa > Chordata > Mammalia > Primates > Hylobatidae > Hylobates > Hylobates moloch. Next base: position 50,833,130 of record NW_026652287.1, on the reverse strand, counting down.
GCAGTGGTACAATCTCGGCTCACTGCAATCTCTGCTTCCCGGGTTCAAGCAATTCTCCTGCCTCAGCCTCCCAAGTAGCTGAGATTACAGGTGCCCACCATCACACCTGGATAATTTTTTGTATTTTTAGTAGAGACGGAGTTTCACCAAGTTGGCCAGGCTGGTCTCTAACTCCTGACCTCAGGTGATCTGCCCACCTTGGCCTCCCAAAGTGCTGGGATTACAGGCATGGGCCACTACGCCCGGCCTGCGTGTGTGTTTTTAACAGCAATGGGGTCTTGCTATGTTGCCCAGGCTGGTCTCGAACTCCTAGACTCAAGCAATCCACCTGCCTCAGCCTCCCAAAGTGTTGGGATTACAGATGTGAGCCACCATGTCCGGCCTGTACATTTTTTATTTCAAAACATTTTTAACTTTTAAAAAAAGTACTATTTACACATGGTTCATATTTCAGAAAGTTGTAAGGGGTAAGCCAGGAAAAAGCCTCCCATATATGGGCCCTCCAGCCTATAAGTCCCCAATTATTACTGTGATACTTCTCTAGAAATAATCCGCATATGGATAAAGATGTTTGTTCTAACCCATGTTTTATGACAAACAGTGGTAGACTGTGTTGCTTAATTCACCGTTTTGTGTGTGCGTGTATGTGTGTGTGTGTGTGTGTGTTTTTTTTTAGACGGAGTCTTGCTCTTTCACCCAGGCTGGAGTGCAGTGGCACAATCTCAGCTCCCTGCAACCTCCGCCTCCTGGGTTCAAGCAACTCTCCTGCCTCAGCCTCCCAAGTAGCTGGGATTACAAGCATGCGCCACCATGCCCGGCTAATTTTGTATTTTTAGTAGAGATAGGGTTTCACCATTTTGGCCAGGCTGGTCTTGAACTCCTGACTTCAAGTGATCTGCCCGCCTCGGCCTCCCAAAGTGCTGGGATTACAGACATAAGCCACTGTGCCCAGCCTTTTTTTGTTGTTTTTTAAGAGATGGGGTCTCACTATGTTGCCCAAACTGGTCTCTAACTCTTAGGCTCAAGCAATTCTCACACCTCAGCTCAGCCTCCCAAGTAGCTGGGACTACAGGTGTGCACACCACACCTGGCCTGCTTTTACCACTTAAAAATTCACTCCTGGCCAGGCACAATGACCCATGCCTGTAATCCCAACATTTTGGAAGGCTGAGGCAGATATGTCAGATGTTTGACCAGCCTGGGCAACACAGCAGGACCCCTTCTCTCTCTCTCTCTCTTTTTGTTGTTTTGTTTTGTTTTGTTTTGTTTTTGAGACAGAGTCTCACTCTGTTGCCCAGGCTGGAGTGCTGTGTCACAATCTCAACTCACTGCAACCTCTACCTCCCAGGCTCAGGCCATTCTCCTGTCTCAGCCCCCTGAGTAGCTGGGATTACAGGTGTGTGTGCCACCATGTCTAGCTAATTTTGTATTTTTAGTATAGACAGGGTTTCACCATGTTGGCCAGGCTGGTCTGGAACTCCTGACTTCAAGTGATACGCCCGCCTCAACTTCCCAAAGTGCTGGGATTACAGGCATGAGCCATTGCTCCTGGCTAGCAAGATCCCTTCTATACAAAAAATTTAAAAATTAGCAAAGCCAGGCGCGGTGGCTCACACCTGTAATCCCAACACTTTGGAAGGCTGAAGTGGGCAGATCACCTGAGGTCAGGAGTTCAAGACCAGCCTGGCCAACATGGTGAAACACTGTCTCTACTAAAAATACAAAAAATTAGCCAGGCGTGCACCAGCACGCCTGTAATCCCAATTACCTGGGAGGCTGAGGCAGGAGAATTGCTTGAACCCAGGAGATGGAGGTTGCAGTGAGCTGAGATCGTGCACACTGCACTCCAGCCTGGGCAACAGAGCAAGTCTCCATCTCAACAAAACAAAACAAAACAAAACAAAACAAAACAAAACAAAAACAAAGTATTACCAACTCCCTTTTTAAACAAGAGTTAAAAACATGCAGATTTTGGAACTCTGTAAAGGCAATGCATCTATGATTCTACAATTCTAAGCTTTGGATATTGTGGAATTCTAAGAGTCTAAGACGGTTCTTCCAAGATTCTAGGTTTATAAGAGTGTAAAAATAGTAAATATGAATATCTGTATCTTCCAATGCTTTAGAACAGCTGTTGGCAAATATTTTCTGTAAAGGGACAGATAGTAAATGTGTTTGGCTTGATACAAACATTTGACTCTGTAGCTGCAGTGCCAAACAGCCACAGATGACAGGCACATCAATGGGCATGGCTGTGTGCCAATAAAACTTTATTTACTGGCACTGATATGTGACTGTCATACAATTTTCACATGTGGTGAAATTTTATTTTTCTTTAGATTTTTTTCTAACCCTTTAATAATGTAAAAACCAGTGATAACCCATCTCTCTCTCTCTATTTATTTATTTTTTTTGAGACAGAGTCTTTCTCTGTTGCCTAGGCTGGAGTGCAGTGGCATGATCATGGCTCACTGCAGCCTCGACCTCCCATGCTCAAGTGATCCTCCCACCTCAGCCTCTTGAGTAGCCGGGACTACCGGCATGTGCCACCATGCCTGAGTAGTTTTGGGTGTGTGTTTTTTTTTTTTTTTTTGGTAAAGATGGAGTCTCCCTATGTTGCCCAGGCTGGTCTCAAACTCCTGGAGGATCCTGGGCTCCAGCCATCCTCCCGCTCAGCCTCCCAAAGTGCTGGGATTATAGGCATGAGTCACTACGCCAGGCCCAAACATTTTTTAAAAATTAGCCAGGCATGGTGGTGTGCACCTGTAGCCCCAGCTATTCTGTGGGGGCTGAGGCAGGAAGTTCGCTTGAGCCCAAGTGTTTGAGGCTGCAGGGAGCTCTGATCACGCCACTGCACGTGGGTGACAGAGTGAGACCCTGTCTCTTAAAAACAAACAAGCAAAAAAAAAAACAAAAACCCTTCTTAGCTGTACAAACACTGGTGGGGGGTGGGCAGGATTTGGCCCGTGGGCCACAGTGTGCTAACTCCTGGTCTGGAATTTTGCAAGTTTGAAATTCAACAATGCTCAGGTCCGTAAGACCCTGGGCTTGACGTTGTGGAATTAATGGAATTCTCGGAAGTGGATACCCGCAGGTTATAAGGCCCCAGAAGATCTGGGGTCCTGTGAGCTGCTGGTGTTTCACACCCACCCAGCCGCTGGGCGGCGCCCATGACACACACCTTCTTGTGGGTCTTGAGCTGTTCTTCGCCGTAGCGTAGAACGTCCTTGATGAGATCCTGTAACTTCCGTGTCAGTTCCAGGTGGCACAGCGCCAGCTTGTCCGAGGAGACGCGGAAGACCTCCCAAAGCGGGGCGAAGGTCCTGAGGGCAGGCAAGGTCACACCCAGGGTTCCTCAGGCTCACCCCACCCCGGGACAGCGCTGGCACTGGCTCAGGTATGTGCTGTACGCTGAGCCCTGCTAAACATGAATGAATACTAATTCATTTAATCTCCATGGCAGCTGTAAGAGGCGGGCTTGTGACAGATGGGGAAACTGAGGCATAGGGCGCTCTATAGCTCTTCCCAAGGCCCCTCAACAAATCAACATTAGAGCTGGAATTTAAACCCAGGCCCTGGTAATCCCAGCACTTTGGGAGGCCAAGTCGAGCAGGTCACTTGAGGTCAGGAGTTCCAGACCAGCCTGAGCAACATGGTGAAACCCCCGTCTGTACTTAAAATACAAAAATTAGCTGGGTGTGGCAGAAGAATCGCTTGAACCGGGGAGGCGGAGCTTGCAGTGAGCCGAGATCGCACCACTGCACTCCAGCCTGGGTGATACAGCGAGACTCCATCTCAAAAAAAAAAAAAAAAAAAAAAGAGTGTCTAAGACACCACATGCCCCAATCAAGTCAATTTGGCCTGCCCCACTCAGCAGAAGCCCCGTCCAACCTCCCCCCACCTTCTCCTCCTGCTGCCTCCACTTCTGCCCTCCCCACAGAACTTTTGCCTCATAGCAGCCACAAAGAAAATTGCAAATGCCATCAGGGGACCACATTATGTGTTTTGTTTTTATTTTTGTTTTTTTTTTTTTTTGAGGCAGGGTCTGGCTCTGTCACCCAGGCTGAAGTGCAGTGGTACAATCATGGCTCCCTGCAGCCTCCATCTCCTGGGTTCAAGCCATCCTCCTGCCTCAGCCTCCTAAGTAGCTGGGACTGCAGGCACATGCCACCATGCCCGGCTAATTTTTGCATTTTTAGTAGAGACAGGGGTTTCTCCTTGTTGCCCAGGCTGGTCTTGAACTTTTGGCCTCAAGTGATCCTCCCACCTCAGCTTCCCAAAATGCTGGGATTAAAGGCTTGAGCCACCGCACCCAGGCATAAGGTTCATGTAGAGTCGTTTGTGTGTCAGGCCCCTGAGGCCTCGCCCTGCCATCTCCTCTCCTACTTCCTTTCCACGTTCCCCAAGCCCTGCAGCCACGCCAGCCTCCTCACTCTTCCTTAAACATGCCACGCCTGTCAACTCAGGGCCTTTGCACTGGCTGAGCCACTTGCCCGGGTCTCTGTCCCTCAGACATCCCCATGGCCAGCCCCTTTCTATTAAGGTCTCAGCTCAGGGAGGTCGGGCCCACCCCAGAGAAAGTGCCAGATCTCTCACACTCCTATCTCATTCCCTTCCCAGCACTTTTTTTTTTTTCGAAACGGAGTTTTCGCTCTTATTGCCCAGGCTGGAGTGCAGTGGCACGATCTCAGCTCACTGCAACCTCTGCCTCCCGGGTTCAAGCAATTCTCCTGACTCAGCCTCCTGAGTAGCTGGGATTACAGGCACCCACCACCACACTCGACTAATTTTGTATTTTTAGTAGAGACGGGCTTTCACCATGTTGCCCAGGCTGGTCTCGAACTCCTGACCTCCGGTGATCCGCCCACTTCAGCCTCCCAAAGTGCTGGGAGTACAGGCATGAGCCACCGCACCTGGCCCCCTTCCCAGCACTTTTCGCCTCAGAAAAAAAATGTTTTTGTTTGTATTTAACATCTCTCTTGTCACGCAACCCAGATGTACATTGCATGAAGGTGGCTGGGGTTTTATCTGTCTGGGTTGCTGCTGGTGCTTGGCACACAGAAGGCACTCAATAAATATTTGTGGAATGAATGAATGAGCTAGTGTGTGAATGAATGATATACGTCCCTCTATCCAATTAGCCCCATAATCGAGGTGGATGACACTCTATTCTACATGCCCTGAGTGTGAAGCGATGTCCACCAAGGAGGAGGCTCCCAATGTCCCCATGTTGGTGACCCCTACCCCACTCACCCCATGGGGGTCCCGTTGCTGGCCAGCTTGGAGAGTTTTGCCATCGCCTTCGAGTAGGTCTCCTCGATGGTGGCCCTGGGGAGGAGAATGAGGTAAAGATGGAGAAACTGCCTGGGCGCAGTGGCTCATGCCTGTAATCCCAGCACTCTGGGAGGCCGAGGCGGACGGATCACCTGAGGTCAGGAGTTCAAGACCAGCCTGGCCAACTTGGTGAAACCCTGTCTCTACTAAAAATACAAAAATTAGCCAGGCGTGGTGGTGCATGCCTGTAATTCCCAGCTACATGGGAAGTTGAGGCAGGAAAATCGCTTGAACCTACGAGGTGGAGGTTGCGGTGAGCTGAGATCGTGCCACTGCACTCCAGCCTGGGTGACAGAGCAAGACTCCATCTCAAAAAAAAAAAAAAAAAGATGAAGAAGCCTTCAGACACCGTTGAGAGAGGCACTACTCCTCTGGGCCTCAGTTTCCCCATCTGAAACACCTTAGCAGTGGCTTTCCATGATGGGGCAAATGACACAACCCTCTGAGGGATGTTTTGAAAATTCATAGAAGATTTTTTCTTATGTAATGTATTTTATTAACAACAGTAGTAGGCCACGCATGGTGACTTATGCCTGTAATCCCAGCACTTTGGGAGGCCAGGCAGGAGGATCACTGGAACCCAGGGGTTCAAGACCACCCTGGGCAATATAATGAGACTCCTTCTCTACAAAAAAAAATTTTTTTAAACTTAGATAGGTGTGGTGGTGCACGCCTGTATTCCCAGCTACTCAGGATTCTGAGGTGGGAGGATCGCTTGGGCCCGGTAGGTCGAGGCTGCAGTGAGGTATGATCAGATCACCCTGGGCAACAAAGTGAGACTCTGTCCTCTATCTCCAAAAAAAAAAGGCAGGGTGCATTGGCTTACACCTGTAATTCCAGCACTTTTGGAGGCTGAGGCGGGCGGATCACCTGAAGTCAGGAGTTTGAGACCCGCCTGGCCAACATAGTGAAACCTCGTCTCTACTAAAAATATAAAAATTAGCCAGACGTGGTGGCAGGCACCTGTAGTCTCAGCTACTTGGGAGGCTGAGGCAGGAGAATCGCTGGAACCTGGGAGGCAGAGGTTACAGTGAGCCGAGACTGCGCCATTGCACTCCAGCCTGGGCAACAAAAGCGAAACTCTGTTTAAAAAAAAAAAAAAAACGTCAGCTGTGGTGGTACATGCCTATAGTCCCAGCTACTCGGGAGCTGAGGTAGGAGGATCCCTTGAACTCAGGAGTTCGAGGCTGCAGTGAGCTATGATTGGGTCACTGCACTCTAGCCTGGGCAACAAAGCGAGATCTTGTCTCCAAAAAAAAAATTCCCACCGTGAGTAGGTTATATCATCCTCTTTTGAGGAGGGGAGCTTTCGAAATCAGATGATTGTTGTTTAAAAGGAGATATGGGCCTGACCGGGTTGAGAATCCGTCATTTCCAGGATTTTCGAGCCCCTCTGGTTCCTGGAATCCCCAGGGTTCTAGCCCCTGACAATGCAGGGAGTAGCCATGAGGTGGGCGTGACTACAGTATGGTGGGCGTGGCCTCTGGTGGATGGGGCTTGGGGACCTCACCTCTCCCGGATGAAGTCCGCCAGCTCCTTGGTGGAGATGGGCCCCTGCTTCACGCTGTGGTACAGGACCTCAAAGCCATGATTTTTCTCACCCTGCAGGGGATGGGAGTAGAGACTGAGAAAGGATGGAGAGGACATCATAGTTGCTTAGCAACGGGGGCATGGCCAAGGAGCAGAAGTCCATCCCCTTGGCTGTAGGGACTCGTTCAGGCCTGAGCGAATCAGCTTGCTGCATTTCCCCTGGGCCATAGGGATTGTCTATGGACCTTAAATTTGTCCAATCAGAGAGAAGCCTGGGATTTTCTTTTTGTCCCATAGTTGCTGGGGAGGAATCGCATTTGTTCCATGTCTTTGTCTCCTTCTGTCTTTGTGTCTCTGTCTTTCTCTCTGTTTTTCGCAGTCTCTCTGCCTGTTTCTGTCTCAGTCTCCTCCCCTTTTCTCTTTGTGTCTTTCCATAAATGAGGAATTATGTGGCTACAGGGGATACTGGAAGTCAAATGGAAACCGCGAACCTTAGAAAGAAGCTGACCCAGAGGGCTTTTGTATTTAAAAAAAAAAAAAAAAAAAAGTGTGTTGAGCTGGGCGCGGTGGCTCACGCCTTAATCTCAGCACTTTGAGAAGCCCAGGAGGGTGGTTCACTTGAGGTCAGGAGTTCGAGACCAGCCTGGCCAACATGGCAAAACCCCGTCTCTACTAAAAATACAAAAATTAGCCGGGCGTGGTGGTGCGTGCCTGTAATCCCAGCTACTTGGGAGACTGAGGCAGGAGGATTGCTTGAGCCCAGGAGGCAGAGGCTGCAGTGAGCTGAGATCCTGCCACTGCACTCCAGCCTGGGTATCAGAGCAAGACTGTCTCAAAATGAATGAATGAATGAATGAATGAATGAATGAATGAATGTAATAAAAATAAAAATAAATTGGAGTAGGTCACGCCTGTAATCCTAACACCTTGGGAGGCTGAGGCAGGCGGATCATGAGGTCAGGAGTTTGAGATCAGCCTGGCCAACATGGTGAAACCTGTCTCTACTAAAAATACAAAAATTAGCCAGGCATGGTGGCGCACCCTTGTAATCCCAGCTACTTGGGAGGCCGAGGCAGGAGAATTGCTTGAACGCGGGAGGCAGAGGTTGCAGTGAGCCGAGATCGCGCCATTGCACTCCAGCTCTGGGTGACAGAGTAAGACTCTGTCTCGTGGCGGGGGGGGGGGGGGGGGGGGAAGTGTGTGTATATATATATATATATATATGCATGAAAAGAAGTCAAATTGTCTCTCTTTGCAACATGAACTTATGTATAGGAAGGCCTAAACACGCCACCACAAAACTCCTAGAACTGATAAACAAATTCAGTTAAGTTGCAAAATACAAATATCAACATATGAAAATCAGTAGTGTTTCTATACACCATTAATACAATAGCTGAAAAGAAATCAAGAAAGTGATCCCATTTACAATAGCTACAAAAAAAAGTGTGTTAAATCGAGTTGCTGGATCAAACCAACCCTGAAAGCCACATTCCCCCATAATCATTTGATCTTATAAGCCAATACAGTCCCCGTTGCTTAAGTCACTGTAATTGTGTTTTCTGTTCTTGTCAACAAGGAAGTTCCCTCTATGAGAACCCAAAGTAGGGTCCAGGTTTGAGTTCTCTCCTAGGACCCAGCAAAGCCTAGTGCAGAATGAGAGATAGAAAGGGCATTTGAGTTTGTTGAATAAACGAACAAATGATTCTGCTGTTACCTGCTAGTGCCAGTGGGAACTGAACATTTCTACCCTGGTGCCTGAGAATGCCTTGCACAAAATCTCTTTACTCCAATTTCTGGGGTTGTCATGGTCGGGGAGGCCAGGGCTGCACTGTGTGACCCAGGCAAGTCACTGCCCCTCGCTGAGCTTTTAGCAGCTCCTCATTAAGATGGGGCAGGGAGGTTAGGCGCAGTGGCTCACGCCTGTAATCCCAGCACTTTGGGAAGCTGAGGCAGGCAGATCACTTGAGGTCTTGGGTTCGAGACCAGCCTGGCCAACATGGTGAAACCCTGTCTTTACTAAAAATGCAAATTAGCCAAGCACAGTGGCAGGTGCCTGTAATCCCAGCTACTGAGGAGGCTGAGGCAGGAGAATCACTTGAACGGGGGAGGCGGAGGTTGCAATGAGCCAAAATCATGTCACTACACTACAGCCTGGGAGACATCCGCCTCTTACATGGGGATGATACAAGCAGCAAGATAATCCATGTCAATGCTCCCCAAACCCCAAAGGCCACTCTAGCTTTTGCTAATTCGTGACATTAGTTATTAATAGTTAGCATTTGTTTTAAATTTGCCTATGTTTCTTCCCCAAAGACATTTATGTAAAAGGGCAACTTCTTCTGCCAATCTCAATGGAAAATTAGGACCCTCTGCCACATGAAAGGAGTAGGAAAAAATGAGGCAACAACTATATCTTAATGCCAGCCAGATTCTGTCACCTGGGAAGGGCATCATGCCTGAACACTACTAAGCTGTCCTTTAAAAATGGTAATCAGGCCGGACGCGGTGGCTCACACCTGTAGTCCCAGCACTTTGAGAAGCCGAGGCAGGCAGATTATCTGAGGTCAGGAGTTCGAGACCAGACTGGCCAACATGGTGAAACCCCATCTCTACTAAAAATACAAAAATTAGCCAGACGTGGTGGCAGGCGCCTGTAGTCCCAAGTACTCGGGAGGCTGAGGCAGGAGAATCGCTTGAAGCAGGGAGACAGAGGTTGCAGTGAGCCAGAGGTTGCAGTGAGCCGAGATCCTGCCACTGCACTCCAGCCTGGCTAACAGAGCTAGACTCTGTCTCAGAAAAAAAAAAGAGGTAATCAGCTGGGGTCTGAGGGAACTAGGGACATTTTAGCACCAAATCAGGTCTTGTAATAACACTGGAAGAGAAGGCTTGTGGAGGGATCTGATGCCATTTAAGTCCCAACACACATCAGTGAAGCCATCCCTCTGGCAGCATTTGGCCGGTTTTCCATAAATGGTAGTTTCCTGTGCCCTCCTCCGACCTGCTGGGTTCACCCTCCCAGGTACCTGGAAGCTTGAATGTTACATATATTTTTCTATGTTTGAGACAGGCTCTCGCTCTGTCTCCCCAGCTGGAGTGCAGCGGCACAATCATGGCTCACTGCAGCCTCAAATTCCTGGGCTCAAGAGATCCTCCCACCCCAGCCTCCCAAGTAGCTGGGACCACAGGCATGTGACACCAGGCCCGGCTAATTTTTTTTATTTTTAGTAGAGACAGGGCCTTACTATGTTGCCAAGGTTGGTCTCGAACTCCTGGACTCAAGCAATCCTCCCGTCTCAGCCTCCCAAAGTGCTGGGATTACAGGCGTGAGCCACCACACTTGGCCAGAAGCTTGAAGGTTAAAGCCAGCAGTCACTGCTAGATAACGTTTCCTGCTGCACCAATGGAGAAACTGAAGCCAAGACTGGGGCAGACCCAGGTCAGCCTCAAGCCCAAATCTCCCAATGGTCACACTTCATTCTAGAATCGTCGATGGGTCCCTATCGCCCACCAGATGCTTAAGTCCAAGTCCATGGCCTGGAATTGCCGCTCCAGCCTCATCTCCTAGCATCTTCCTAGCCTCATCCACAAAACAGCAAATAGCAAAGACAGGCAGTGCCTTTCCACCACCACATGTTGTCCAGGCTCTTCCCGCCATGAGCTCTCCAGCTTGCATCTCCTTCCACCCATCCACATCCTTCCACTTCCCAAGGATCATTGCCACCTGCTCTAGAAACTTCCCTAACCCTGCTCAACCCCCTCCCCACTTCACTGTTGCTCTCTCCAGCTCGCCAGGAATATATTTTCTCTTTTTTTTTTGAGACGGAGTCTCACTCTGTCGCCCAGGCTGGAGTGCAGTGATGCGATCTTGGCTCACTGCAAGCTCTGCCTCCTGGGTTCACACCATTCTCCTGCCTCAGCCTCCTGAATAGCTGGGACTACAGGTACCCGCCACCACGCCTGGCTAAGTTTTTGTATTTTTAATAGAGACGGGGTTTCACCGTGTTAGTCAGGATGGTCTCGATCTCCTGACCTTGTGATCCGCCTGCCTCGGCCTCCCAAAGTGCTGGGATTACAGGTGTGAGCCACTGCACCCGGCTTTTTTTTTTTTTTTTTTTTTGAGACAGGGTCTCGCTCTGTCACCCAGGCTGGAGTCCAGTGGTATGATCTTGGCTCACTGAAACCTCTGCCTCCCAGGCTCAAGGGATCCTCCCACCTCAGCCTCCCAAGTAGCTGGGACCACAGGTGCGCGCCACCACACCCAGGTAATTTTTTGTATTTTTAGTAGAGACAGGGTCTTGCTATGTTGCCCAGGCTGGTCTCAAAGTCCTGGGCTCAGGCGATCCGCCATCTGAGCCTCTCAAAGTGTTTGGATTACAGATGTGAGCTACCATGCTCTGCCTATATTTTCTCTCTTCTTGTGTTTGGAATTGTACTTTCAAAGTTCAAGTGTCCAATCTCCTTATACACACAGGGTCACTTTGGGTTGGTGACTTCGTCTCTCTGGCCTCAGTTTCCTTCCTTATGTGACAAGTGGGGACAACAACAGCACCCAACTCCCAAGGGTCTTGCTGGGATGAGGCTGGCACAGTGCTGGTCCCAGGAGATCCTCGGGTGAGGCTGCACCAGGCACCACCGCCCAGGCCAGCATCTGGGTCTGACTCAGAGCCAACTGCTGGCCCGTTTCCCAGACCTGGCAAACCCCCAGCGGCGTCTGCCTCCCTTGGACTGGGCTGGCAGCCGAGGGTCCTAGGAGGGGCTGTCTCAGGTCTGTCTCTCCCACCAGAACTTCTAGACTTCAGACTTGCCTCTGTGCCAGCCAAAGTGTGGTCTTTTTTTTTTTTTTTTTTAAGACGGAGTCTCACTCCGTTGCCCAGGCTGGAGTGCAGTGGCACGATCTCACTGCAACTTCCACCTCCCAGGTTCAAGCGATTCTCCTGCCTTAGCCTCTCGAGTAGCTGGGACTACAGGCTCATGCTACTATGCCCGGCTAATTTTTGTATTTTTAGTAGAGATGGGGTTTTGTCATGTTGGCCAAGCTGTTCTCCAACTCCTGACCTCAGGTGATCCACTTCCCTCGGCCTCCCAAAATGCTGGGATTACAGGCATGAGCCACTGCGCCCGGCCAAGAGTGCGGTCTTTGTAACAGCTTGTTTATGTCCCTCTCCTGCTCACACTTCCCCCGTGGCTCCCTAGTACACTTCATGCTTCGGCCCTGCCCTGGCGTGATAAGACTGGGGCATCCCTGTCTGGCTTAATCTCCCCTGATGAGAACCTCCTTTGAGCCATCAGGGCCCCAGCATCACCCAGCAAAGAACCAGGCTTCTGTGGCGGCTTCAATACTAGCAACTGATGACAGATGTCACAGGAGGCCTCCCTGAGTCTGGGGGTGTGTGGGGTGTATGGGGTGGGAGTGGCGGTGCAGGAATTTCATCCCTTTTTCCCAAATGGGGAAACAGAGGTTCAGGCAGGCAAAGTCATTTGCTCAAGGGCTTCCAGCAGAGTCAATTTGAATCCTGAACTCAAAGCTCTTAACCATTCTCTACCAGGATATCTTTGGGTGGGGTGGGGAAGTCGGGGGCGGTTTCTATTTTCTCTTTGCTGATCTGAATTTTCTGCAGCGAGCCTGCACGCCTCACGCAATTAAAAAGGATTTAAAATAAATGTAGGTGCCACTGTCAGGGTTCCAAAATGCAGGTGACTTTTGATCCTCAAACAGTCACCTCCATTACACAGCAGTACTAACAGGAGCTCAGAAAGGGGTAGCCCCTCACTGGGGTCACACAGCCTTTCAGGGGCAAATCAGGGAGTCTGACCTTTGGAGAGAGGGCAGAGGTCACACCTCTGCAGGTGGCAAGGGAGTGCGGCCCCTTTAAGAAAGCAAGTGCTTTCAAGAGGAGCCCCAGCTGGGGAGGGAGCAAGGGCAGGAGTGGGGCTTGTTGCCAGGGGCAACCAGTCGCCTAGCAACAGGCTTCCTCACTGCAAGCTCAGGGCTTGCAACTGGGGAAGGGGCTTTCGGACCTGGTCCTTCCCTGACTCCTGGGCCCTCCCCTGTTCACCCATCCTCTGTGGCACCCTGTTAGCCTGGCTCTGCAGGAGGAGTCCCTGTTCCCTGAACTTGCCACTCAATGTCACATCTCTGGTCTTTTGCCCAGGCTTTCTCACAGCAAACACAATTCTGTGTCCTGGTTCCCACTCTAGGACCCCCAAGGCTGGGTTCAGCCCTGGTCCTGCAGGGCTGAAGGTGTCTAAGCTGGCTCTGGGTCCCCCAGACTGGGGACTCCTCCCTTGGGGCTGGGGCTGGGATGGATTCTCTTGGAGGCCCCAGCATCTCCTAGAGCTGGCAGGGGATGAGGTCACAGTGGCAGGGAGAGAGGAAATGAATGAATGAAAACAACTCTGTCTCACTCAGCAGCCCTTGGGCTACAGTAGGTGATCTCCAGCCTGGACAGTGGAGGGGTGCACAGGCCATGAGAGGCCAGGTCAGGAAAACCCCCCAATTCTCCAGGATGGGAAGGGGATGGAAATTCCCTGGCTGGAATGACCCTGGGTCCTGGAAGTTCAGTTCGGCCCTGGGTTTGAGCACTGACTCTGCACGTTTTCATGGGGCAACTTCAGGTTGCCCAGACGTTCCCACTCTGGGCCTTGGTCTCCCTATGACTTGCCCAAGGTTGTAAGGCCTGTGAGGTCTGGGGTGGGTGTGGATTCAAACCCAGCCTGACTCTTCTCACTTTAACTTCCATCCCTTGCAGACCCTCTACCTGTCCAAGGCTCTACCCACAACTCACCCAGTCCCCCCATCTCCATAAAAGTCCCCACAGCCCTGCCAGCATCCCCCGCCAAAATAAGAGTGGGTCTTACCCAAAAATGCTCCCCAAAATACGACATCCTGATGGTCTCTGTGGAGACCCCTGCAGGCCCCGTCCAGTGCCTGTGTGAAGAGAGAGGCAAGTTTGAGCTACAGAGTCATTGCTAGTGTGGGCTTAGTGGGGGGAAAGTCCCTCCCTGTAGAGGAAGCAGAGAAAGGATGAAGGAGGAACTGAAAGCTCCAATGCTAAGAGCATGCCAGGACCCCTGAGATAATTCAGCCCCAGTGCTGGTCCCAAGTAGCTCCAGTAGAGGGGAACAGAACAAGACACAGATGCCCCCAATTCCACAGAGTCAGAACTGGACTAGGTGGAGGGACAAGAGCTGAGGGAGTCTAGATTGGAGGAGGGGGCATGGAATGTGGGGTTTTTAGGTATGTACAAGAGTTCATAGCAGTGGGTAGGAGCAGTGCTGGATGACCCCTAACCTTGACAGGAAAGCTCTGATCCACTTCACAGATGGGAAAACTGAGCCCTCCCCTCCCCAAGAGGGGAAGCCACTTGCCAAGATCACACAGCTAGGAAGGGACAGTAGATTTGCACTCTGGACTGGCTGAGCCCAGACCTGAGCTCTCAGCTCCACTCCAGGCGGCTCCTGCAGGAAAAGGGTTTGAAGAGAAATAGATGTAGGGGCTGTGATCAGCCACATGGGGGTTGGGGTCCCTGAAGTGTCCCTGAGGGTCCCTTGGAGTCTTCTGAATTCCTCTAGGACAGTCCCCACCTTTTGCACCCTCCTGGGAGTCAGAGCTCACTCCTCACTGTGATGACCCAGCTGGCAGTGCTGCCCCCACGAGTCCCAACCCTGCCCTCAAAAGCCAGTGTTCACCTGGTGTCTGAGTCACTGTCCAGCTCCGTACCTCAGTTTCCCCATCTGCAAAATAAGAAGGAATGCTTAGAAGAGATCTTGCCGGGGAGCCCCAGGTGTCTCTGCACAAGAGGCTGGGTCAGGCCACCCGGCAGGGGATGGACAGGCAGTGTCCTTGGCATGTTCTAGAGGCCAGGCTTGTCACTGGAGCCTGCAGGCCTCATGCATAATTCATGACCCCACAGGCAGCTTGGTAGCATCTGGGAACCTGGGAGGCACAGTGGCAGGAGTGATAGGGACCTGCGACCACAGGATGGGGAAGCTCCCAGGGCCTCCCCGGGAAAGGACTGAGCAAGACCTTGGGCAAGGCTGCCCCTCTCTGCGCCTCAGTTTACCTAATCTTGAAAGTTAGTTTAGGCTAGGAGTGGTGGCTCACGCCTGTAATCCCAGCACTTTGGGGGACTGAGGCGGGCAGATCACTTGAGGTCAGGAGTTTGAGACCAGCCTGGCCAAAGTGGTGAAACCCTGTCTCTACTAAAAATACAAAAATTAGCCAGGTGTGATGGCAGGCACCTGTAATCCCAGCTACTCGGGAGGCTGAGACAGGAGAATCGCTTGAACCCGGGAGGCAGAGGTTGCAGTGAGCTGAGATGGCGCCACTGCACTCCAGCCTGGGCGACAGAGTAAGACCCTGTCTCAAAAAAAAAGAAAGAAAGAAAGTTAGTTTAATTGGACCCATTATCATTGAGCCTCCAATCCCGGGACTTCTGTGAGTCACCCAAGACCTCCCACTTGCTCACCCAGACTAGAACAATGTCAGGGTACCTGAGGTGATTCAGCCCCGGGCCTGGCCCTGCAGGAGTCCCCAGTCTAGAGAGACAGAGCTGGACACAGATATCCCCGTCCTGCATGGTCAGGGCTGGGCCAGATGAAGGGACAAGGTCCAAGAGAGCCTAGACTAAAGGAGGGCTCATGGGAGTTGGGGTTTTAAAGCATGAATAGGAGTTCACTGGGCAAGGAATTATTTGTTTCAACAAACATTCCCAACCCTGCACGGGTTAATGACAGGGCCCCTGAAAAACTTCAGTCCCCACTGCAGCCCCTTAGGAAACCTAGTTTGGTGGCAGGGGTAGGGTGGTGAGCATGCTACATTGACATCCCGAGGGGAAAAGCCCTAAATTTCTGTATCATTTCTTAGCTTCTGTCCATGACCAGGACCCTAAGCATCTCCAAATCTCTTAGAGCTGTACTGACTGGCATGGGAACCACTAGCCCCATGTGGTGACTTAATTTTTTTTTTTTTTTCGGAGACAGGGTCTCGCTCTGTTGCCCAGGCTGGAGTGCAGTGGTGCAATCATAGCTCACTGCAGCCTCGATCTCCCAGGCTCAAAGGAGCCTTGAATAGCAGCCTCCCGAGTAGCTGAGACTACAGGCTAACACCTGAATAATTTTTGTATTAAGTTTTTAAAATTTTTTAATTTTTTAATTTTTTTTGGAGACAGGGTCTTGCTCTGTCCACCCAGGCTGGAGTGTGCAGTGGCACGATCACAGCTCATGGCAGCCTCGACTTCCCAGGCTCAAGTGATCCTCCCATCTCAGCCACCTGAGTAGCTGGGACTACATGCCCAACTAATTAAAAATAAATTTTTTTTTTTTTTTTTTTTTTTATAAAGACTAGCTCTCACTAGTGTGGCCCAGGCTAGTCTCGAACTCCTGAGCTCAAGCCATCCTCTTGCCTAGGACCCCCAAAGTGCTGGGATTACAGCCATGAGCCACAACCCCTGGCCTTAATTTTTGTATTAATTTTTGTATTAATGTTAAACCAAGTAAAATGAAATACAATTGGCTGGGCGCAGTGGCTCACGCCTGTAATCCCAGCACTTTGGGAGGCTGAGGTGGGTGGATCACTTAAGGTCAGGAGTTCGAGACCAGCCTGGCCAACATGGTGAAACCTCATCTCTACCAAAAACTACAAAAATCAGCAGGGCGTGGTGGCATACACCTGTAGTCCCAGCTACTTGGGAGGATGAGGCAGGAGAATCGCTTGAACAGGGGAGGCAGAGGTTGTAGTGAGCCGAGATTGCCCCACTGCACTCCAACCTGGTTGAAAGAGTGAAACTCTGTCTTAAAAAAAATAATAATTGAATACATAAATACATAGATACATACAATTATATGTCCAGCTCCTCAGCTGTGCCAGCCTCTCTTCCAAGGCTCAGTAGCTACAAGGGGCTGGTGGCTGCTGTATTGGATGGCACAGATGAGAAAGTCCTACGGCCAACATTGTTCTAGAAGATCCCAGGAACCAAGGAGCCCAAGTTCCCCAGAAACCAAGAATCTCACTACTGTTTTTACAGTTTCAATTAGGTTGCCTCACCCCACCTCTGGCAGACAGATACACACGGAGCACCAGTATGTGTGCGACCCTGTACCCAACTATTCACACGTATCTGCTCATCCAGTCTTCATGCCATGTCCTCAGAGGCAACCCCAACTTTATGAGGGAAACCGAGGCACAGAAAGATCAGTCATTAGTCCCGGCTGACTGTGATTTTGCCCCGGTCTGTCTGCCAATGACCTCCTGTTTGAAACCATCACGCGTGGCTCTCTGGGTTTCCAAGCCCCCCCTGCTGCCCCCCTAACCCAAACCACCACTCACAGCTGGAGTAGGGGACGGGGGGGCACGGCAATGGGTGGCCCTGTGCAGGCTTTGGCCAGCCCAGGAAGTGACACTTGCTACTTCTCCTGAAACCCAGGCTCCGGGCAGGGGGGCCTCCCCTCTGTTCCTGAGGGGGGCCAAGGAGAGATGATGGGTATCTACTGGCCAGGGCTCAAACTCACCGGACAGGGTAGCGAGTGGGATGGGGCCCCTGTCTGATGGGGCAGGCGCCAGGAGACAGCCACGAGGCCACTTCCGTCAGCACCAAGTTGGAGGCTTGTGTGCTTGGGCGGGGGGGACAGGAAGCTCACCCCGCCCTGCCTACCATCCAACCGCCACCTTTCCTCCCCCGCCCGATCAGCACCCATGGGACCTCCCTGGAACCACGTAGGCCATGGGTGAGTAAACAACAGGCGCTTGAACCTGGAGCCCCCCAGCCTGAACCTGGAGCTGTTCTTACCAAACAAATATTAATCATGTCAATTGGGAAATAACTGAGCACCAACCCTGGCCCAGGCATCCGACATCTCGCCATTTCCAAGGTGGGCCGATACCCGCTTCACAGACTGGGCAAACTGAGGCTCAGAGAGGGAAATGCGTTCAGAAAGGGGAAGACATGGCCAGGCGCGGTGGCTCACGCCTGTAATCCCAGCACTTTGGGAGGCCGAGGTGGGCGGATCACGAGGTCAAGAGATCGAGACTATCCTGGCCAACACGGTGAAACCCCGTCTCTACTAAAAATACAAAAATTAGCTGGGCGTGGTGGCCCATGCCTGTAGTCCCAGCTACTCAGGAGGCTGAGGCAGGAGAATCACTTGAATCCGGGAGGCAGAGGTTGCAGTAAGCCAGGCGTTGCAGTGAGCCGAGATCGCGCCACTGCACTCCAGCCTGGTGACAGAGCGAGACTCCATCTCAAAAAAAAAAAAAAAGAAAGAAAGGGGAAGACATTTTTGTATTCATGAGCCCTTTCCTTCACTACAAAAGAAATTTAAAATTATATTTTAGGTGGTAGCTGATGCCTGGAATCCCAGCACTTTGGGAGGCCGAGGCAGGTGGATCGCTTGAGCCCAGGAGTTCGAGAACAGCCTGGGCTACATGGTGAAACCCCATCTCTACTAAAAATACGAAAGTTAGCTGGGTGGGGTGGCATATGCCTGTAATCCCAGCTACTTGGGAGGCCGAGGCAGGAGAATCGCTTGAACCCGGGAGATGGAGGTTGCAGTGAGCGGAGATCGAGCCACAGCACTCCAGCCTGGGCGACAGAGAGAGACTGTCTCAAAAACAAAACAAAACAAAACTATATTTTACAACTACATTGACATAAAGACAAAAATATTAATATTATACACAAAAATGTTTCCTTCAACCCAAAAGTTCATTTTTTTCCCTTCGGATTTTAAAAGAAGTGAAAACATCAACCTAGGGACCCCTAAAAGCACTGTGAGCCTGAGACATTGGGCATTTTGGATCTGATGGAGAAGTCAGCCCTGCTAGAACCCAAGTCTCCCAGCCTGTACGGCACCAGCACAAAGCCCAGAGATGGCCGGAGATTTGCCCAAGGTCACACAGCACATTGCCAGCTGACTCAGAGGTCCCCATCCTGCCTTCCCAGCACCAAGTCTTGCAAACCTGGCGCTGAGACATGTGAGCAGCCCCAGAACAGATAAAACAAAGCAGGAACCACATCAGCAACAAAGGCAAGACCCGAGCTCCCATCCTGGGAATCGAGTGGTGCCTGGCTGGGTGGCCGGAGCCGCTGACGTCTTGCCTGGTGACCTTGGGCCACTCCTGACCTTCCAGGATCTGGCTTCCAGGATCCTGGGAAACAGGATCTCACATTTCCCTCTCTCTTGGACCCCAGTGTATGCACAGTAAGGCCAATAGCAAGGGTTTTCTCATCCTTCCCACGGACCAGTCACTTGGTTCAAGCAGGTACCATCCTGTTTCAATGACCCACTATGTCATGTCTCCCCTCTTGGCCTCGCCACCTGGGCTGCGATCATTTAGACAATCTGGCTTGATTCTCACCACCGCACCTCAAGGCAGTGTCTCATCTCAACCAGCACCACGATGGGGAAACTGAGGCACACGCACCAGGTCACACAGTGACTTGGGCCGCCAAGTGGGAATCTGAGCCGGGGATTCTCAGGAATTTTCTGTCCTCCCCATGGGTCCCCTCCCTCTTCCTCACTTCATTTGGCAAACATCTATTGAATGCCTACTGTGTACCTAACTTTCCCGGGTGCTGGAGCCTCCTCCTGGTCAGCTGTAACCCGACTTAAAGAACACTAATACTGTCATTAATATTATAATAATCATGTCTGTATTTACAGAGCTTCCTCCTCCCACAGACTCCTCCGATCTTCCCAGAGGAATTCAGCCCATTTCACAGAAGAACAAACCAAGGCACCAAGGGAAAAACACACACACAGGTAGAGGCAAATTCAAACCTGGGGGTGTCAGACTCCCAGTCCCGTGCCCACCGCTGGGAGGGTGCTCCAAGGGACAAGGGATGAGTTGGCCTGGCAACTCCCACCCCCTCCTGCCCAGGACCTCGCCCGAGAACAGGTTCGCCCCTGGCGTGGGTGATGGTATGTGGGTCAGGGTGTGCCCTAGGTGGCCCCACTGGTGAGACCAGGGCAGCGATGCCCCGTCCCAGCCACTGCAGCTTGGTCTTATGTTTTACTCCCTGCCCCCATGCCCTCAGCCCCAATATCAAGAGTGTCATCATCAACCCATTTTGCAGTGCAGTAAACTGAGGCTGAGAGGATAGCAAGGCACTGTGGGAGGGTCTCCAAACCCTATGCTGTCTTGACCCCAAACCACCCACGTGTTAAGCAAAAGAGTAAATCACCATTGGACAAAATGTGGGCTGGGTGAGTTCAGAATCTGTAAAATGCAGGGTCTGAAGCTCCCAACCTCAATTTTCAAAAGAGGAAACCGAGGTTCAGAAAGGTGCTGTCACCTGCCCAAGGTCACCAGTGAAGCAGGTCCATTCGACACTGCCTCCTGGTCCCCAGTGCGGCTGGGGCAGGTGACTCGGGGGATAAAAGGCAGATGGAGGGCCCCCCACCCCCCAAGCCTCCTCCGCACCCCACTCGCAGCCAGCCTCTGGCAAGATCCTAATTTACCTCGATTTATTTTAATCCCCAGGAACAGATGCTAGCTGTACACCCCGCCCCTCAGTAAAAGAGGGACCCCCCCCAAGTCCAGGCTCCAGGCCCTTCAAGGCCTGGCCTGGATAAACCGTGCCAGGCAGGGGACCCCACACTGACCTCCTCCCAAAATTCCAACCTTGGGGTCCCCACAGAAGATGCCAGTGAAACGCCCCCCACCCCATCCTTGAGGTCGGGGACTGGGATGAGGCAGGTTAGAGGAGGGGCCAGGTGACCCCCCAGCTCCTCCAGCCACCAGGCCTGGATAGGGGTTCACAGTGGAGGAAAAGGGAAGTGGGTCCCTCGTCTCGGTCCCCGGTGGTCTGCAGGCCGGAGGAGCTGGGAAGAGGGAATTTGGGGGTGGTCCCCATCTCAGCCACCGCCCAGGGTTCCAGGCTGAAAGGGGAGCGGCGCCCTCATCTTTGCAGCCCCAGAACCCAGACCTAGGCTTAGAATAAAAGAATTTGGGGAGGGGTCTCGCGTCGTCGCCGCCCCCGTGCACGCTCGGTTCTAGGCCAGGAGACGGGGGATTTGGGGAGCGGTCCCCATTTCCGCCTGCGGACCCCCAATTACCACTTGGGGGGGAAGCCGGGGCGCCCACCGCATAGCCCCCACCCCCTGCTCTCCATCCCTCGCGTCCCGCCGCGCCTTTGCCCTCCGCAGCCGCCGGGGCTGCAGGGCACGGTGCGCGTGGGAGGCTGCGCGGGCCAGGGTGTCCCGGGGGTTCCAGGGGGCAACACTCACCTCCTGAGCTCGGGCCAAGCCCCGCGCTCGCCGCCACCTGCGGCTTGGTCGCTGACACCCGAGCCCGCCCCGCCCCTCCCTCCGCGGCTGCGGCGCGGCTGCCGGCGGGCTCCGCCCCCGGGGCGTGGCCTAGAAAGTCCCCAACCCCCGGGACGGCGCCAGGAGGCAGGGCGGGCTCTGATCCCGCGCGGTCCCCCATTGGGCCATTTAGGCGGCCAGCTCCGCCAGCCCAGCGCGCTGATTGGTCCAGCCGAAGACCAGGATCCTCTTTATATTCCCCCCACTTACACCACCCGCAGTCTATTTGCATAATTTAAAGAAACAGGCGCCACTCTTTCGCCCTGAGACTAAGTGGTAAGGGGTAAGGAGCGACCAACGTTTATTGAGCACCCAGGCAGGGCTCATTTGATGACCCCCACAAGCCTGTAACCGGGACATTATTGGTCTTTGTTTTACAAATGGGAAATCTGAGGCTCAGAGAGGGCAAGGTCTTGCTTGGAGGCCACACAGCAAGTCTGCAGCCAGCCTAGGGCAGCCCCGCGATCCGGCCCCTTGCAGAGGAGGTCATCCCCTCATATGCCATATGACAGTTGTTTTTTGGAGTTCGAACTCGATCGCTTGAGGTTAGGAGTTCAAGACCAGCCTGGCCAACATGGTGAAACCCTGTCTCTACTAAAAATACAAAAATTAGCTGGGCATGGTGGCAGGCACCTGTAATCTCAGCTACTTGGGAGGCTGAGGCAGAAGAATCACTTGAACCCGAGAGGCGGAGGTTGCAGTGAGCCGAGATCACATCACTGCACTCCAGCCTGGGCGACAAGAGTGAGACTTCGTTTTAAAAAACAAGCAAACAAACAAAAACAAAGAAAAAGAAGAAATAAACTTACACAACACCCGCCAGTCCCCCATCCTACCCTCTGCTTAGGGACAGGGCACCTGGCTGATTTTCTTGCCCCTCCACCAGCCTCCCAGGCTCAGTCAGGGCAGCCCAGGAGCACAGACCAGAAGCTTGGGAGGCCCTAAGGATCTTCTCTTCCCTTCATCACCAGCGTTTCATCCTGTGGATTCAGTGTCTCTGAAACAGTTCCAAATTGTCCATTTTCCTACACCCCACAGCTGTCCCGGCGAAGACCCAATTATCTTCAGCCTGGATGCTGTCTCGGTTTCCTATTTGTGTTTCTTGTTCCCTCCATCCCAGCCCTAGACAGTCCCTATTCTCCAAGACAACTATAGTTGTTCTTTCTTTTCTTTCTTTTTTTGTTTAGAGACAAGGTCTTGCTCAGTTG
This sequence comes from Hylobates moloch, assembly GCF_009828535.3. Lineage (NCBI taxonomy): Eukaryota > Metazoa > Chordata > Mammalia > Primates > Hylobatidae > Hylobates > Hylobates moloch. Next base: position 50,810,751 of record NW_026652287.1, on the reverse strand, counting down.
CCCAGGCTGGAGTGCAGTGGCGTGATCATAGCTCACTGCAGCCTCAAACTCCCAGGCTTAAGCAATCTGCCTGCCTCAGCCTTCCACAATGCTGGGACAACAGGCGTGAAGCACTGAAACTGGCCAGTTCCTTTTATTTCCAAAGAAACCTTTTATTTTAGAGCAGTTTTAGAATTATTGTGAAGAGAGTACACAGAGTTCCTGTACACCCCACACCCAGCTTCTCCTATTTTTTTTTCTGTAATTTTTTTTTTTTTTTTAACAGAGACAGGGTGTCCCTATGTTGCTCAGGCTGGTATCAAACCCCTGGGGTAAAGCAATCCTCCCACTTCAGCCACCCAAAGTGCTGGGATTAACAGTCATGAGCCACTGTGCCTGGTCTATTATTAGTAGTAGTAGTAGTATTTGAGATGGAGTCTCGCTCTGTCACCCAGGCTGGAGTGCAGTGGCACAATCTTGGCTCACTGCAAGCTCTGCCTCCTGGGTTCACACCATTCTCCTACCTCAGCCTCCCAAGTAGCTGGGACTATAGGCACCCACCACCACACCTGGCTAATTTTTTGTATTTTTAGTAGAGACGGGGTTTCGCCGTGTTAGCCATGATGGTCTCGATCTCCTGACCTCGTGATCCGCCCGCCTCGGCCTCCCAAAGTGCTGGGATTACAGGTGTAAGCCACCGTGCCTGGCCTATTATTATTATTATTATTATTAATTTATTTATTTGGTGAGACGGGGTCTTGCTCTTGTCACCTAGGCTGAAGTGCAGTAGTGCCATCTCAGCTCACTGCAACCTCTGCCTCCCGGGCTCAAGCAATCCTCCCACCTCAGTATCCCAAGTAGCTGGGATTACAGGCATGCACCACCACATCCAGCTAATTTTTGTATTTTTAGTAGAAATGGGGTTTCGTCATGTTGGCCAGGCTGGTCTTGAACTCCTAACCTCGGGTGATCTGCCTGCCTCGGCCTTCCAAGGTGCTGGGATTACAGGAGTGAGCCACTGCGCCCGGCCCGCCTCCCACGTGATTATCACCTTCCACTGGTATGGCCATTGGTTGCAATGTGTTTTTTCTGTCCTAGAATCTTACATGACATTTACTGCTTGTGTCTCCTTAGGCTGTTCTCGGGTGTGACGGTTTGTCAAACTCTTGTTTTTGGGGAGAGTTTTGAGGAATGGTGGTCAGGTGTTCTATAGAATGTCCTTCCACTGAGGTTTCTCTTATGTCTTTCTCACAGCTAAATGAGGGTGATGGATTTGGGGAAGGAAGTCCACAAAAGTGAAGCACCCATCTCATCACACCATATCAAAGGTACAAACTGTCAACATGACTTACTCTGCTGGTGTTGACCTTGATTTCCTGGCCGAATGGCATCTGTCAGGTTTGGGGGCTTTTTTTGGTTTTTGTTTTGTTTGTTTCTTTTTTGTTTCTTTGTTTTCTTGAGACAGAGTCTCACTCTGTTGCCAGGCTGGAGTGCAGTGGTGCAATCTCGGCTCGCTGCAACCTCCGCTTCCCAGGTTCAAGCGATTCTTCTGCCTCAGCCTCCTTAGTAGCTGGGATTATAGGCGCCCGCGACCACGCCCAGCTAAGTTTTATATTTTTAGCAGAGATGGTGTTTTACCGTATTGGCCAGGCTGGTCATGAACTCATGACCTCAGGTTATCCTCCCGCCTCGGCCTCCCAATGTGCTGGGATCACAAGCATGAGCCACCGCGCCTGGCCAATGTGTACTTGTTACTGGGGTGACGTGTCTTGTAGGCCCTGTCTGCAGACAGAGCAGAGAGCTATATGTGTGTGTATATGTATATACACATATCTATACATATTTTGCTGTAACTATCTATATTGGGTTGAACATGAGCTCAGCCTCCTCCCCTTGCTTGTCTGTGATCTTCTACTTTATCCCTGAGAAACCTGGCTCCCAGCATCAGCCCTCCAAAGTAGGAGGCAGGACTCAACTCCAGAGGTGGGGCTGCGACATTGGACCAAATTGAGGACTAGCTATTATAAAACAGACCCCCAGGGAAGGGGCTTTCCTTAAGACATGCCCACCGGTGTGCCATGTCAGTTTACCATTGCCATGACAACATGCAGAAGTTACCACCCTTTTCCATGGCAACAACCCTGATGACTCAGAAGTTGTCACCCTTTTCCTGGAAGTTTCTGCATAAACTGCCCCTTAATTTGCGTGTGTGTGTGTATATATATATATATATATACACGCTTTTTTTTTTTTTTTTTTTTTTGCGATGGCGTCTTGCTCTGTTGCCCAGGCTGGAGTGCAGTGGCATAATCTCAGCTCACTGCAACCTCTGGCTCCAGGGTTCAAGAGAGTCTCCTGTCTCCGCCTCCCGAGTAGCTGGAATTACAGGCACACACCACCATGCCTGGCTAATTTTTGTATTTTTAGTAGACACGGGGTTTCACCATGTTGGCCAGGCTGGTCTCAAACTCCTGACCTTAGGTGATCCACCCACCTCTCAAAGCGCTAGGATTACAGACTTGAGCCACCATGCCTGGCCTTCATTTGCATATAATTAAAAGTGAGTATACATATGAGTGCAGCTGTGCCTGTGAGCTACTATTCTGGGCGCACTGCCTATGGAGAGTGGTCTCGCTCAGCAAGGAACAGCACCTCTGATGCTGCTCTACACGGCCATTTCAGTAAATGCTGCTGTTTAGGGCCAGGCGCAGTGTAATCCCAGCACTTTGGGAGGCCGAGGTGGGTGGATCACCTGAGGTCAAGAGTTCGAGACCAGCCTGGCCAACATGGCGAAACCCTGTCTGTACTAAAAATACAGAAATTAGCCGGGCATGGTGGCTCATGCCTATAATCCCAGCTATTCGGGAGACTGGGGCTGGAAGATCGCTTGAGCCACGGAGTTGGAGGCTGCAGTGAGCTATCATCAGGCCACTGCCCTCCAGCCTGGGCAACAGCGAGACTTTGTCTCAAAAAAAATAGACCAGACCTAGTGGTGGGCACCTGTAGTCTCAGCTACTTCAGAGGCTGAGGCATGAGATTCACTTGATACTGGGAGGTGGAGGTTGTAATGAGCCGAGATGGTGCCACTGCACTCCAGTCTGGGTGACAGAGTGAGACCCTGTCTCAAAAAAAAAAAAAAAAAAAGAAAAGGCCGGGTGTGGTGGCTCACGCCTATAATCCCAGCACTTTGGGAGGCCAAGATGGGCAGATCACCTGAGGTCAGGAGCTCAAGAGCATTCTGGCCAATACGATGAAGCCCCATCTCTACTAAAAACAAAAAAATTAGCTGGGTGTGGTGGCAGGCACCTGTAATCCCAGCTACTTGGAATGATGAGGCAGGAGAATTGCTTGAACCCAGGAGGCGGAGGTTGCAGTGAGTCAAGATCATGCCATTGCACTCCAAGAGCTAAACTCCATCTCAAAAAAAAAAGAAGAAGAAAACGTTGCTGTTTACCAGCCTGGGCAACATGGCCAAACCCCATCTCTACAAAAAAAATAAATAAATAAATACAAAAATTAGGCCAGGTGCCTAATATGTATACCCACTTTTAATTATATGCAAATGAAGGCCAGGCGTGGTGGCTCAAGTCTGTAATCCTAGCGTTTTGAGAGGTGGGTGGATCACCTAAGGTCAGGAGTTTGAGACCAGCCTGGCCAACATGGTGAAACCCCGTGTCTACTAAAAATACAAAAATTAGCCAGGCATGGTGGTGTGTGCCTGTAATTCCAGCTACTCAAGAGGCGGAGACAGGAGAATCTCTTGAACCCTGGAGCCAGAGGTTGCAGTGAGCTGAGATTATGCCACTGCACTCCAGCCTGGGCAACAGAGCAAGACGCCATTGCATGGCTCAAACCTGTAATCCTGGCACTTTGTGAGGCCCAGGTGGGAAGATCACGTGAGCTCAGGAGTTTGAGACCAGCCTGGGCAAAATGGTGAAACCCTGCCTGTGCCAAAAATACAAAAAATTAGCTGGGCTCCATGGCTTGTGCCTGTAGACCCAGCTACTTGGGAGGCTGAGGTGGGAGGATCCCTTGAGTCCAGGAGGCAGAGGGAGCAGTGAGCGGAGATCACGCCACTGCACTCCAGCCTGGGTGACAGAGCAAGACCCCATCTCAAAAAAAAAAAAAAAAAAATTAGGTGGGCATAGTGGCATGTGCCTGTGGTCCAAGCTTCTCAGGAGGTTGAGGTGGGAGGACTCCTGGAGGCTTCAATGAGCCAAGATCATGGCATCATTGCACTCCAACATGGGCATGAGAGTGAGACCCTATCTAAAAAAAAAAAAAAAATAGAAAAGCAAAGTTGCTATTTAACACAATTGACTTGCCCTTGAATTCCTTCCTGGGTGAAGCCAAGAACCCTCCCAGACTAAGCCCCAATTTTGAGGTTTGCCTGTCCTCATCACCTTCACGTGCTCAGCTGTTCCACTGAAGTGCACGTGTGTAGCGATTCCAGAATGTTTAACTGGGACCCACAGCAGGGTTTCAAACAGAAACTGATCACCTTCTTCTCCAGCTTGAAACACTCCCCAGACTCCCCAGCACTCTTGGTAAAAACTGCAAACCTGTCTCAGCAGCCCATCATGTTTATGGGGTCCAGCCCTCCCTACATTCCTGTCCTCACCTCTCTCTACCCACCTCAATGCAGGGGGCACAAAAACAGTTCCACCTCAGGGCCCATCTGACTGGTAACTTTCCTACCTTGAGCTCTTAGTTCCTGTTTGGTCCCCTCCTCCAGGAAGCCCTCCATCTGGCCTCCCAGGCTCCTTTCCCACCTTTAGCTCTTGTGGTCCCCTCCTCCAGGAAGCCCTCCTTCTGGCCTCCCAGGCTCCTGTCCCATCTTTGGCTCTTAGTTCCTATGTGGTCCCCTCCTCCAGGAAGTCCTCCTTCTGGCATCCCAGGTTTCCTTCCCACCTTTAGCTCTTAGTTCCTATGTGGTCTCCTCCTTCAAGAAGCCCTCCAGCTAGCTTCCCAGGCTCCTAAAAACCCATCTGGCTTTCCTTCCAAGCCAGTGCTGATCCCCCAGGACTGGGATGTTATGTTAGGCATTGCCCCCTCCCCCTCCAGCCTGGGAGCTTCTTGGGGGCCCTGGTACCATCCACACCTGGCAGGTGAGGTCTGAACTGCATCCACACTCCCCCAGACACTCCACTCCCAAGCCTGGGCCAGGGGAAACCGAGCTCAGAGAAAGCAAGCTACTCTTGGAAGTCACGCAGCAAACACATGTCAGAGGCAGGACTTGACATGGGTGTGCTGGTACCACAGCTCACACCTGCCCTGGGCCCAGATCCCAAAGGATGCTGTAGGGGGTGGGGAGGACAGGATGACATAGGTCAGGCCTGTCTGGGGTGCCTGGGGCCGAACAGGCCAGGGAAGAAAACTCGGGTCCAGTTGCCAAAACAGCCCAAGGCTCCCTGCTCTTCCTGGAGGTTCAGGCCAAATTTCTTATTTCTGAGATTGGGGAAGAAGAGAAGCCCAGAGAGGTTAAGTAACATTCCCAAGGTCACCTAGCAGTGCTGCCAAGCTGGGGAACAACCAACATTTCCCAAGAACCTGCTGTGTGGGTACAGGTACTGGGTCCTGTCCTGGGCAGCGGGCACCCAGAAACAACCAAGATGGAGAGGGTGCAGCTCTCATGGGCTCACAGTTGGGGGAATCAATATAAACATATTGACATATAAACATATAAACAAGTAAGAGTCTGCTAGGGCTGTGGACTAAAAGGAAATACAACAGGGAGACGTGCTGGTGGACAGGACGACATTTATTTATTTATTTATTTATTTATTTTGAGATGAAGTCTCGCTTTTGTCCACCAGCCTGGAGTGCAATGGCGCGATCTCGGCTCACTGCAACCTCCGTCTCCCGAGTTCAAGCGATTCTCCTGCCTCAGTCCCCTGAGTAGCTGGGATTACAAGTGCCCGCCACCACGCCCAGCTAGTTTTCGTATTTTTAGTAGAGACAGGGTTTCACCATGGTGGCCAGGCTGGTCTCAAACTCCTGACCTCAGGTGATCCCAAAGTGCTGGGATTACAGGCGTGAGCCACTGCGCCCGGCCTTATTTGTTTATTTTGAGACAGTCTCACACTGTTGCCCAGGCCATCTCAGCTCACTGCAACCTTCGCCTCCCAGGTTCAAGCGATTCTCCTGCCTTATCCTCTCGAGTAGCTGGGATTACAGGCACCCACCACCACACCCGAATATTTTTTTTTTTTTTTTGAGACGGAGTTTTGCTTTTGTCACACAGGCTGGAGTGCAGTGACACAATCTCGGGTGACTGCGACCTCTGCCTCCCGGGTTCAAGTGATTCTCCTGCCTCAGGCTCTGGACTAGCTGGGATTACAGGTGTGTGCCACCATGCCCTGCTAACCACGTTGGTCAGGCTGGTCTCAAACTCCTGATCTCAGGTGAGCCACCCGCCTCACCCTCCCAAAGTGCTAGGATGACAGGAGTGAGACACTGCATCCGGCCCTAATTTTTGTATTTTTAGTAGAGATGGGGTATGACTATGTTGGCCAGGCTGTTCTTGAAGTCCCGACCTTTGGTGATCCGCCTGCCTCAGCTTCCCAAAGTGCTGGGATGACAGGCGTGAGCCACCATGCCTGGCCAGGATACTTTTAAGAGAGGGAGTCAGGAAGGGTCCAGGCAGTGGACTAAGAGGTAGCAAGGAGGGCTACCTGGAGGAGGTACCATAGCAGGCAGGGCTCCACCACACCCTGCCCCATCATTGCCTCTCTCTGGGAAGAGCTGACATCTTCCCAGAAATGAGCTCTGGCCACGCCCCACCAGGACCTGGCACCCCCACCCCCACCCCTCTCCCACTGGCGGGCCTCTCCCAAGTCTACTTTAAGCCCGCTTCCCCTGCGTCTCCCCACCCCCAGGGCCCCATGGGATTTGGTCCCAGCTGCTCAGTGAGGCCTCCAGGCAGCTGCCTCCCACACTTTTCCCCCTTTCCGGGGGCTTCAATGTCACCCTTCTCTCGGTTCCTCCAGCAAACTAGGCCTTTGCCTCTGCTGGTCCCTCCTCCAGGAGCACCCTTCCCCTTCCCTATAAGGCTCAGCCTTTTGCATCCTTGGGAAGCCTCCTTTAATCCCCAAGGCGGCAGCACTAAAAGGCTTCCTCTGAGCCCTCGGGGTGTGCGTGCCACTTCCCCACACCTCACACCATGGGCTGCTGCTTCTTTGTGTTTCGCTCGCCCACTTGACACTGTTTGCCCAGTGGGAGGAACTTTCAACAGTTTTTGTTTTTATTTTGTTTTGAGACAGAATCTTGCTCTGTTGCCCAGGCTGGAGTGCAGTGGTGCGATCTCAGCCTACTGCAACCTCTGCCTCCAGGTTCAAGCAATTCTTCTGCCTCGGAGTAGCTGGGATTACAAGACGTGCACCAGCACACCTGGCTAATTTTTGTATTTTTAGTAGAGACAGGGTTTCTCCATGTTGGCCAGGCTGGTCTTGAACTCCTGACCTCAAGTGATGCGCCTGCTCGGCCTCCCAAAGTGCTAGGATTACAGGCTTGAGCCACTGCACTTGGCCTAAAAAGCTTTCTTGAGAGTCAACTGGCAAGGAAGCAGTAGGTGAAGTTCAAATCTGTCTCTTCAAGCTGGAGCTTGGGGGCAGGTTTCATAGGCAGAGGGTTACCATGGGGGAGATACAGAAATGCAATGAGGGTGATACGACTGCATCACGTTCAGGGGTGATGATGCGTTTTTGGTGCTCAAGTCCACACTGCAATAAACAAGGCACTGCCCTCCCCCTTTTATTTTTTGAGACAGGGTCTTGCTCTGTTGCCCAGGCTAGAGTGCAATGGCGAAATCACAGCTAACTGTAGCCTCAACCTCCGGGGGCTCAAGTGATCTTCCCACCCCAGCCTCCCAAGTAGCTAGGACTACAGGCGTATGCCACCACACCCAGCTAATTTTTGTATTTTTTGGAGACGGGGTCTCACTGTGTTGACCAGGCTAGTCTCCAACTCCTGGGCATGAGACACCACACCCAGCTTTCTCTTTTTAATTTGGTCCCCATTCCTTTTTTTTTTTTTTCTTGAGATGGAGCCTCGCTCTGTCACCCAGGCTGGAGTGTGGCGGTATGATCTCAGCTCACTGTAATCTCCGCTTCCTGGGTTCAAGCAATTCTCCCTGCCTCAGCCTCCCGAGTAGCTGGGATTACAGGTGCGCACCACCATGCCCCATTAGTTTCTTTTGTATTTTTAGTAGAGACAGGGTTTCACCATGTTGGCCAGGCTCAAACTCCTGACCTCAGGTGATCCGTCTGCCTGGGCCTCCCAAAGTGCTGGGATTACAGGTGTGAGCCATCACGCCCGGCATAGTCCCCATTCCTTGATCTGAGTACTTGGGTTCTACCTGTGGTTGACTTTTTCATTCCACTCAAGGGTTATGAATTGGGCATGCTTTGTTCATCTGTTAATGCTCCAGCGATATGTGACTTGCACCCTGGGGGTCCATTGCACTGAAAAACAACTCATCATTTTGTTACTAACAAAGCTGAACCAGATTGGACTGGTTCTATGTTTATACCACACCCATTTGTTGTAGTCTGTTCAGCCTACAACAAAGGAATTCAGTGGTCTGGACAGACTATATGGCTTACCATACCAACAAAGTTTACTCTTTGGCTTTTTTTTTTTTTTTTTCCAGAGTCTTGCTCTGTCGCCCAGGCTGGAATGCAGTGGCACGATCACCTCACTACAATGTCCTTCCTCCCACGTTTAAGTGATTCTCCTGCCTCAGCCTCCTCTCAGGTAGCTGGGATTACAGGCATGTGCCACCATGCCTGGCTAATTTTTATATTTTTAGTGGAGATGGGGTTTCACCACATTGCCCAAGTTTGGGGTCTTGAACTCCTGACCTCAAGTGATCTGCCCACCTCAGCCTCCCAAAGTGCTGGGATTACAGGCATGAACCACCGTGCCCAGGCTTTTGCCTTTTGCCTTTTAACTAGAGATTTTTGTCCATTTACATTTGTTGAAATGACTGGAAAGTTCTATGTACTTTCCTCATCTTATTTTGGGCTATTTGTACCCCTTCCGTATGAGCCTTAGGTGGGAATATATCTTTTTCATTCTAATTTTACCCCCTCTATTATGTGGAAGTCATAGACTAGTTCTGTTCTCCTAGTATTTACTGCAAAATCTTTAATATTTCTCCTATGCTCACCCAAGTAATATGTTAACCTCCCTACAAAGATTTTAAGACCCTCTTCCTCCACTCAGCTCTCCCTATTTGCCATTGTTGTTGAAGTTTAGTTTTTAATCCTATCGCATTGGACATTATAATTATTTTTAATGGTGGTTATTTTTTATGGATTCACCCACAAATTTTGTACTTTTCTGCTCGCCGATTCCTTCTGCATGTCAGCCTTCTACCTAGATCACTTTCTTTCTGCCTGAAAAACTTGCTCAGAATTTCCTTCAGTGAGGGTCTGCAGGAGATAAATTCTCAGCTGCTGTCTTCATTTCATTCTCATCCTCCAAATTTATTTATTTATTTATTTTAGAGACAGGGTCTCACTTTGTTTCCCAGGCTGCTGTACAGTGGTGTGATCATAGCTCACTGCAGCCTCCTACTCCTGGGCTCAAGCTATCCTCCCATATCAGCCTCCTATGTAGCTGGGAGTACAGGTATGTGCCACCACACTTGACTAATTTAAAAATTTATTTTTGTTTGGGTGCAGTGGCTCACGCCTGTAATCCCAGCACTTTAGGAGGGCGAGGCAGGCAGATCACCTGAGGCCAGGAGTTTGAGGCTAGCCTAACCAACATGGTGAAATCCCATCTATACTAAAAATACAAAATTAGCTGGGTGTGATGGTGCATGCCTGTAATCCCAGCTACTCGGGAGGCTGAGACAGGAGAATCGCTTGAACCCACGAGGCAGAGGTTGCAGTGAGCTGAGATCATGCTGTTGCACTCCAGCCTGGACAAGAGTGAAACTCTGTCTCAAAAAAATAAGTTAATTAAAAAAAAATTTTCATTTTCATGGTGATGGGGGGGTCTTGCAATGTTGTCCAGGCTGGTCTTGAACTCCTAACCTCAAGCCATCCTCCTGCCTCAGCCTCCCAAAGTGTTGGGATTACAGGGATGAGCCACTGTGCCCAGCCTGGACTGCTTTGAACCATGTTGTCTACTTGAGGACTTTCAGACACCCAGATCATGTGGTTGGAGTTGCAAATTCATGTGAGGTTACGTATCCTCAGATAAGATTTCACTCCCTCTTCCTAACAGCAAAGTCTGAGATACCAAGTTTCCTTTCAGTTCTTGGGACATGTGTGTTAAGGAACTTATTTTGATTTCCAGTTCACTTTTATGTTGAGTGGGCACATTTTGAGGCCTTACCAGACTCAAACCCACCTTGTCTGACGCCTAAGCTGTCCCCTCCTGGGGCTACAATGACATTTTGGCCTTATTATTCTTTTTTTTTTTTTTTTTTTTTTTTTGAGACGGAGTCTTGCTCTGTCACCCACGCTGGAGTGCAGTGGCGCAATCTCAGCTCACTGCAAGCTCCGCCTCCCGGGTTCATGCCATTCTCCTGCCTCAGCCTCTCCGAGTAGCTGGGACTACAGGCGCCCGCCACCACGCCCGGCTAATTTTTTGTATTTTTAGTAGAGATGGGGTTTCACCATGGTCTCGATCTCCTGACCTCGTGATCCGCCCGCCTTGGCCTCCCAAAGTGCTGGGATTACAAGCATGAGCCACCGCGCCCGGCCGGCCTTATTATTCTTTATTTTCTGGTTATCTTGCTGATAAATTAATAAAAACTTGTTTTAACTCAGCATTTTTGGTTGTTTTTATTGGTTCCATGTTTGGGAAATTTATCCAGCTCCATCTTTCAGTTCCCCAATTTTCTCTTCAACTCTCTCAAATCTACTATTAAACTATTAAACTATAAAATTAAGAATTAAAAAAAGTCTTTTTTCTTTTCTTCTTTTTTTTTTTTGAGACAGAGTCTTGGTCTGTTGCTCAGGCTGAAGTGCCGTGTGCAGTGGTGCAATCATGGCTCACTGCAGCCTCGACCTCCTGGACTCAAGCAATCTGCCAGGCTCAGCCTCCCAAAGTGCTGGGATTACAGGCATGAGCCACAGCACCTGGCCCAGCTTCTTCGTTTCTCTATTTGGTCTTCATCTTGAGAATCTAGTCCACCATGTGGTCAGAAGCTGAAATTCATGGCACTTCTCATCCATGGGTTTAGGCCCCCTCCATGGAGATTGTAGAACTCCAAGAGGAATCAGGATGTGGAAATAGCTGGAAATGAAGTTCTTCTTTCATAAATAAAAGGAAGGAGAAAAGATGTGCCTGACAAGATATTAAGACACATAAAGCGGCCGGGCCCGGTGGCTCACACCTGTAATCCCAGCACTTTGGGAGGCTGAGGCGGGCGGATCACGAGGTCAGGAGTTTGAGACCAGCTTGGCCAATATGGTAAAATCCCGTCTCTACTAAAAATACAAAAATTAGCTGAGCGTGGTAGCACGCGCCTGTAGTCCCAGCTACTCAGGAGGCTGAGGCAAGAGAATCAGTTGAACCTGGGAGGCAGAGGCTGCAGTGAGCTGAGATTGTGCCATTGCACTCCAGCCTGGGCAACAGAGCAAGACTCTGTCTCAAAAAAAAAAAAAAAAAAGACACGCAAAGCTAGGCTGGGCACAGTGGCTCACGCCTGTAATCCCAGCACTTTGGGAGGCCAAGGTGGGCAGACCACTTGAGGTCAGGAGTTCGAGACCAGCCTGGTCAACATGGTGAAACTCTTGACTCTACTAAAAAAATACAAAAACTAGCTGGGTGTGGTGGTGCATGCCTGTAATCCTAGATACTTAGGAGGAGGCTGAGGCAGAAGTATCACTTGAACCTGGAAGGCGGAGGCTGCAGTGAAGCAAGATCATACCACTGCACTCCAGCCTGGCGACAGAGCGAGACTCCATAAAAACAAAACAAAACAAAACAAAAAAACAACACACACAAAGCTACACCAAGGAAAAGGAAAACAACAAGGACTTGGCTAGAAAAGTTGGTGATGGATTAGAGCAGATTTGGAAACAGATGCAGACCCACAGGGGACCTTATTTAAGGAGGACAAGGCATTTCAAATCCGTATACAGCAAAGGACAATCAAGGAGCCCTTGGGGTGAGTCAACTTCTATCCCTCTCTTCAATCCCAAGTAAATCTTAGGATAAAAGTTGAAATTATGAAAAAGAAAAAAACATATGAGAATTTGTACTAACAGCGGGAAACACCTCTCAAAGCACAAAAGAGAGACATTTAAAACTGAAGTTTGGGCCGGGCGTGGTGGCTCACGCCTGTAATCCCAGCACTTTGGGAGGCCAAGGCAGGCAGATCACGAGGTCAGGAGTTCGAGACCATCCTGGCTAACACAGTATCTACTAAAATTACACAAAAAAAAGTTAGCCGGGCATGGTGGTGGGCACCTGTAGTCCCAGCTACTTGGGAGGCTGAGGCAGGAGAATGGCGTGAACCCAGAAGGCAGAGCTTGCAGTGAGCCAAGATCGCGCCACTGCACTCCGGCCTGGGCGACAGAGCAAGACTCTGTCTTAAAAAAAAAAAAAAATTGGGCCGGGAGTGGTGGCTCATGCTTGTAATCCCAGCACTTTGGGAGGTCGAGGCAGGCAGATCACGAGGTCAGGAGATCAAGACCACGGTGAAACCCCATCTCTACTAAAAACACAAAAAAATTAGCCGGCATGGTGGTGGGCGCCTGTAGGCCCAGCTACTCAGAGAGGCTGAGGCAGGAGAATGGCGTGAACCCGGGAGGCGGAGCTTGCAGTGAGCCGAGATGCGCCACTGCACTCCAGCCTGGGCGACAGAGCGAGACTCTGTCTCAAAAAAAAAAAAAAAAAATTGCACTTTGGCCAGGTGCAGTGGCTCATGCCTGTAATCCCAGCACTTTGGGAGGCTGAGGTGGGAGGATCACTTGAGGCTAGAAGTTCGAGGCTGCAGTGACTGTGATCCCACCCACTGCACTCCAGCATGGGCAAAAGAGACTGTCAAAAACATATATATATCTCTACAGCAAAACCATGCCTAAACAAAATGGAAAAGTACATTTGGAAAACATTTACCACATAAGTTTATTATCCCTAATTTAAAAGAGAAAATTGTGTAGGAATAAGAAAAAGACAAATACCCAATGAGAAAAATATCAAACCAGCTAATTAGAAAAAGGCCTGTAAGCCAGGCACAGTGGCTTATGCCTGTAAATCCCAGCACTTTGGGAGGCCGAGGTAGGAGGATCGCTTGAGCCCAGGAGTTCATGATCAGCCTGGGCAACATAGTGAGATCTCATCTCTACAAATAATAAAAGAAATTAGGCGGGTGTGGTGACGCACACCTGTGGTCCTAGTTACTTGGGAGGCCGAGGTGGGAGGATCACTTGAGTCTGAGAGGTCGAGGCTGCAATGAGCCATGATCATGCCACTGCCCTCCAGCCTCAGCAACACAGTGAGGCCCTGTCTCAAAAGAAAAAAACGGGCTGAGCGCAGTGGCTCATGCCTGTAATCCTAGCACTCTGGGAGGCCAAGGCGGGTGGATCACCTGAGGTTAGGAGTTTGAGACCAGCCTGGCCAACGTGGCAAAACCCTGGCTCTACCAAAAATACAAAAAATTAGCCAGGCAGTCCCAGCTACTCAGGAGGCCAAGGTGGATCCCTTAAGCCCAGGAGGCAAAGGTTGCAGTGAGCCAACATTGCGCCACTGCAGTCCGGTCTAGGTGACTGAGCGAGACCCTGTCTCAAAAGAAAGAAGGAAAAAAGGCCTGGGCTGGGCACGGTGGCTCATGCCTGGAATCCCAGTACTTTGAGAGGCTGAAGTGGGCAGATCACTTGAGGCCAGGCGTTTGAGACTAGCTTGGTCAACATGGCAAAACCCCATTTCTACTAAAAATACAAAAATTAGCCGAGCATGGTGGAACATGCCTGTAATCCCAGCTACTCGGGAGGCTGAGGCACGAGAATTGCTTGAACCTGGGAGCCTGAGGTTGCTGTGAGCTGAGATCACACCATTGCACTCCAGCCTGGGCAAGAGAGAGAAACTGTCTCAAAAAAAAAAGCCCATAAATAGAAGGAAACCTCTCTGGTAATGGGAAAATTGAAATAAGAACAAGTAGGCAGCAGGGGTCACTAGACAGTTTGGCCAAAACAAGAAACCCAGGGGAGTTGTCCTCATGTACAAATGGTGACCCTAGAAGAGGTCCATCTTTACCCTGGCAACAGAGAAAAGGCCATAACCTGAGTCTCAGCTGATGGGGGACTGGGCAGGGCTGGCTTTGCACTGCTGTGTCAACTCGCCTAGGCTGGGGTCTTTCTCCCAGGACTCCCATCCCTGTAAGTTTCTGCTGTGGAGGTGTGGAGGGTGGGTAGGTGGGAGTGGGAGGTGGCTGGCTGAGCTCAGCGATCTTGGCATCGATAGCAGGCATCGGACAGGAGGCAGCAGGCACAGGCAGGGCTCCTCTGCTCCACCTGCCTTTCCTGATCACCTACCCTGTGACCATAAGACCCCGTGAAGGCGCCTGTCATCCCAGCATTTTGGGAGGTCGAGGCGGATGGCTCATCTGAGCTCAGGAGTTCGAGACCAGCCTGGCCAACCTGGTGCAGCCGTGTCTCTACTAAAAATACAAAAATTAGCCGGGCATGGTGGCGGGCGCCTGTAATCCCAGCTACTCAGGAGGCTGAGGCAGGGGAATCGCTTGAACTCGGAAGGCAGAGGTTGCAGTCAGCAGAGGTTGCAGTCAGCCAAGATTGCACCACTGTACTCCAGCCTGGGTGACGAGAATGGAACTACATCTCAAAACAAACAAATAAACAGACCCCATGAAGATGGTCAGAGGTTCCCACTCAAACTCCTCATAACTAATCCTTTGTAAAGATCTGCATGCTGTTCATTGGCCTTACACAAGTCTTGAATCCTGAGTGTTACGAACTCAATACTTCTGTCTCCCCCAGATTTCTATTTTGAAGCCCCACCCCCTCAATGGGATGCTATTAGGAGTTGGGGCCTTTGGGAGGTGATTAGGGTTAGATGAGGTCATGAGGGTGGGGTCCTTGTGATGGGATTAGAGCCCTTATGGGGAGGGACACAGCAGAGCTTGTTTCTTTCTCTCTCTGTCTCTCTCTCTCTCTATTAGGTGAAGACACAGCAAGAAGGCGGCTGTCTGCAAGCCAGGAAGACAGCCCTCACCTGAACCCAAGTTGGCCAGTAGCTTCACCTTGGACTCCCCAGCCTCCAGAACCATGAGAAAGAAATGTCAGAGCTGGGTGCAGTGGCTCATACCTGTCATCCAGCGTTTTGGGAGGTCAAGGTGGGAAGACTGCTTAAGCCTAGGAGTTCAAGACCAGCCTGGGAAACATAGCAAGACTCTGTCTACAAAAAAGTTGCCAGGCATGGTGGCTCAATCCCAAAGTGCCTCGCTCTGTAGCCCAGGCTGGAGTGCAGTGGTGCGATCTCAGCTCACTGCAACCTCCAGCTCCTGGGTTCAAGTGATTCTCCTACCTCAGCCTCCCGAGTAGCTGGGATTACAGGCACGCACCACCACAATCGGCTAATTTTGGTATTTTTAGTAGAGATGGAGTTTCACCATGTTAGCCTGGCTGGTCTCGAACTCCTGGCCTCAAGTGATCCGCCCACCTTGGCTTCCTAAAGTGCTGGGATTACAGGCGTGAGCCACCGCGCCCGGCCAGTCTGTGGTATTTTATTATGACAGCCCGAGCTGACGGAGACACTGATGACACCACCAGAGGAAGAAGTCCACAAAATCTCACAGAGCCACAAAAGTGATTCTGGCAGCCGTTTCCAGAGAGCAGGCAGTTTTGCTGACCCACTTAGGATGTGTGATGGATGCCATACTAGTTTCCTGTGGCTGCCATAACTAACAACCACAGACCAGGTACCTTCAAACAGGAATTTCTTCCCTCACTGTCCTGGGGATCCGAAGTCCAAAAATCAGGTCAGCAGAGCCATGCTCCCCACAGTGGCTTAGGGGAGGAAGCTTCCTTGCCTCTAGCAGTGGCTGGTGGCTCCTGCCATTCCCTGGCTTGTGGCCACATCACTCCAATTTCTGCCTCTGTCCTCACATGGCCTTGTGTTTTTTTTTTGAGACAGGATATTACTCTGTTACCCAAGCTGGAGGGCAGTGGTTCGATCTTGGCTCACTGCAACCTCCACCTCCCAGGCTCAAGCGATCTTCCCACCTCAGCCTCTGGAGTAGCTGGGACTATAGTGTACGCCACCATGCCCAGCTAATTTTTGAATTTTTAGTAGAGATGGGGTCTTGCCATGTTTCCCAGGCTGGTCTTGAACTCCTGCGCTCAAGTGATCCGCCTGCCTTGGCCTCCCAAAATGCTGGGATTCCAGGCAAGAGCCACCGTGCCCAACCACCTTTTGTCTCTTAGAGGAACCCACGTCACTAGATGCGGAGCCTGTTTGGACAATCCAGGGTGATCTCTTGAGCTTCTTCGTTGAGCAAAGGCTGGGTGCCGTGGCTCATGCCTGTATTTTCAGCACTTTGGGAAGCCGAGGTGCATGGGTCGCCTGAGGTCAGGAGTTCAAAACCAGCCTGGCCAACATGGTGAAACCCCCTCTCTGCTAAAAATACAAAAATCAGCCGGGCGTGGTGGCGGGCACCTGTAATCCTAGCTACTAGAGAGGCTGAGGCACAAGAATCACTTGAATCTAGGAGGCGGGGGTTGCAGTGAGCCAAGATCGCCCCGCTGCACTCCAGCCTGGGTGACAGAGCAAGACTCCATCTCAAAAAATAATAAAACTGTATCTGCCAGGATCCTTTTTCAAAGTAACATTACATTCACAGGTGTCAGGGGTCAGGAGTTGAATGTGTTTTGGGGGCTGGCTGCCATTCAACCCAGTACAGACGACATTGTATCTAATAGTAAACCTAAGTGCTTGTATTTGTGCAGAGGGGTCAGAGTGCACTAGTCAGAAGTGGATGTTCTGTAATCTCTGGGTTTCAGATTCCTCTGTAAGTCCTTCCTGCAGAGTAAGACTTTCTGGAACAGGCATCCATCTCCTCTAGGGACAGGACAGCAGGATAGCTTTTGTTTGATGGCTTTGGAGCAGAGACGAGTATTAAATCTCCCCCTGCTACCAACTGGTTTGTGTGACAGGTAGTCAGGTAGCTACTTCGCACCTATAACTTGGGCCCCTCACACTTGCTGGGTCGGTGTGGAGGCCACAGTCAGGTGCTCCACCGGCCAGCGGTCATTAACTCTGAGAGGCACTTCCTTCCCCAAACCAGGCCCGGCGAAGCCTGCGTTTCTCCCATCTGCAACATAGAGGCCAGAGTGGGCCTGACCACAGGGTCGCTGGGGATTTCATGGAAGCTGTCCCCACCCACAGGACCAGGAGGTACATGCCAAGTCTCCCATCACAGAAAGAAGAGAGGCCACAGCCAAGTGTAGTCACGGTTTATTTCTGATGTGGCTGAATCTAGGGACAGGGCGGGCTGGGCTGAGTGGGGGGCGTGTCGGCGACGGGGCTAAAACTCCACCTTGCAGGCCGGGAAGGCGTCATCCTGCATGGACACCATGCTGTTGCTGCCCAACACCGTGATGCCCAGCGCCTGGTGCCTGGCGTGCGTCTCTGCGTACCACGTATGCATGGCCACTGAGTCGAAGGTGGGGATCAGGGTCACCTGCAGGTCGGGGGGGGGGGGTGTGGGGGAGGGTGGACCACCAGTGAGGGTTGCCCCCTGCCCTTCTGGTCTGGGGCCCAAGTCGCCTTCCTTTCCTGGCATTTGAGACCCCTCCAGGCTTTTCCCTGATCTTGTGTGCTCCACCTTGAGGTATGCAATGGGTGGTCAGCCCGCCTGTGAGGTCCCTGCTCCTCCCAACCAGCACCCAAAGAGCCTTCTCAGCACACAGGAGATGGAGCTCCTCCTCTGCAAGGCCTTCCTTGGCCTGAGACCCCTCTCTACTCACTTGGATCTCCCCGAGCTCCTTGAACACACCAACCTCTTTCCTACCTCTGGGCCTTTGCCTGGGCTGTGCACCCTACAGGGACGTTCCTTTGAAGCCAGCCCAGCAGCTGTGAGAGGGCAGGGGCCGCGGTGTGAGGCGGTCCTCCCTCTGCCCACACATGCCTCGCCCTGCAGGGCTTGGTTTCAGTCTCTCAGCTTCATGCAGCCATGGGGAAGGGTTCTCAGCCGCACAGATACCACCCAGCCCACCTATTCCATCCCGACTAATTCTCACAGCGGAACAATGGCTAAGTGACAAGGTGTCTGGGGAAGGGATAGAACCATGAGGCTTCACGAGGCCCTGCATCCTCCCCCAGGCTTCCAGCACAGCCGATGACAACGGTGACACGACAGAATCAGAGTCTGAAGAGACCCCTAAGGGCTGAGCCATGTGAGACTCCCATGTTCGCCCCCATTCCCGTGTGGCCTGGGGGACATAGCTTAGTCTCTGAGGGTCAAGGGTGGTTTTACCCACCTGTGCTAACTACGCTTACCACCAGACACCCTGGGGTGACACGCACCTGCAGGTCACGGTCCCAATGCTGCTTGCTGGCCAGTAGCGCGTCCAGGACAGCCCGCATGCCCTCCTCCTTGCGCTGGTCCTGGCCACTGATGACGTAGCAGAGTGCACGCACGCGCTGGAAGAACTCCTCATCCACCAGGTGGGCGCTGCTCCCGCTGGGCAGGTAGGCCAGGTCCAGGTAGACTGGGGACTTGGGTGCGGTGGCCGACGCCCCGGACCGGCTGATGGCTGACCCTGAGGGCGGGCGGATGGGGAGGCTGGGATGAGCTCCTGGGGCTGCGGAGGGGCGGAGGCTCCAAGTTCAACCTGCACCACTCAGAGCAGCTCCCTCCTCAGCAGGAGGCCTGAACTCAGAGGTTTCTGGGGAGCCCTGGTGCAGTCATGACTCCAGTGAATCTTATTTTAAGAAATGGGGTCTCGCCATGCTGCCCAGGCTCGCCGCAAACTCCTGGGCTCAAGTGATCCTCCTGCCTCAGCCTTCCAAGTAGCTGGGACTACAGGTGCATGTCACCATGCCTTGACTCCAATGACTCTTCACTCACTCTACAAACACCACCAGCCACCCCTCTGTGCCAAGAGCCTGACTCATCCCCAGCCAGTCCCTGGACATAGACATCCCCAGGGCTGGGGGGTGAGTGGGTGGCAATCAGGGAATGCTTCCTGGAAGAGGGTTGAAGAGTTTGAGCCCTGAAAGCAGCCAGCGCCTGGACCACTCTGCTGCTTCTGCAGCATTTGTCTGGTTCACTTGCTCAAGGGGTATTTAACAGAACCTCCTGGGCACCAGGCCCCGAAACAGGACTGTGACCAAGACAGACAGAATCCCTGCCCCAAGGGTGATGGGGAGCCAGGGTGGGTGGACAGAGCCTTGAGAGGCGGGCCCAAGATCAGTGCAGAGTGCTGGATGGCGATGAGACAGAAGCTCTGCAGGCCTTGTCCAAACCCTGACCTTAGAGCCAAAGGGGACAAGGCCACCAGCCCTGGGCAAGTGAATGATCAATGGAATGAAAGGATATGGCTGGGTCTCGGGCACAAGAAGCCTGCCAGACCCTGCATCTTACAATCACAGCTGCTGCCCAGCTCAGGGGGTAAGAGTACTACCCCGTCTGTACACCAACAAATGCATACCCTCAACCGAAATGGACGCATTCCTAGAAACACAAAAATTACCAAGACACAATCACAAAAAAAATAGAAAATCAGCATATACCTGTAGCTAGCAAGGAGAATGAATCAGTAACTTACAACCTCTCAACAAAGAAAAGCCCTGGGGAAGCCACCAAACATTTAGAGAGCTAACATCAGCCTTTCTCAAACTTTTCCAAGGAACTGAAGAGGAAGGAACACTTCCTAACTCATTTTATAAGACCAGAATTGTCTTAATACCAAAGCCAGGCACAGATATTTAATTCTACAAGAAAATGCCAGTTCAACAGACTTTATGAACAATAATGTAAAAAATCAGGCCTGGTGCAGTGGCTCACGCCTGTAATCCCAGCACTTTGGGAGGCTGAGGCAGGCAGATCACTTGAGGTCAGGAGTTCAAGACCAGCCTAGCCAACATGGCGAAACCCTGTCTCTTACTAAAAATACAAAAACTAGCTGGGCGTGGTGGCAGGCGCCTGTAATCCCAGCTACTCGGGAGGCAGAGGCAGGAGAATTGCTTGAACCCGGGAGGTGGAGGTTGCAGTGAGCTCAGATTGTGCCACTGCACTCCAGCCTGGGCGACAGAGTGAGACTCCATCTCAAAAAATAATAATAAGTGAATTCAGTGCCGGGTGTGGTGGCTCACGCTTGTAATCCCAGCACTTTGGGAGGCCAAGGCAGGCGGATCACGAGGTCAGGAGATCGAGACCACGGTGAAACCCCGTCTCTACTAAAAATACAAAAAATTAGCCGGGCGTGGTGGCGGGCGCCTGTAGTCCCAGCTACTCGGAGAGGCTGAGGCAGGAGAATGGCGTGAACCCGGGAGGAGGAGCTTGCAGTGAGCCGAGATTGCGCCACTGCACTCCAGCCTGGGCGACAGAGCGAGACTCCGTCTCAAAAAAAAAAAAAAAAAAAAAAAAAAAGTGAATTCAGCAAAGAAGCAAGATACAAAGCCCACAGGCAAAACATAGTTGAATTTCTATATGTGAACAATGAACAATGTGAAAAGGAAATTAAACAATCATGAAATAGAAGAATCAAGATAGAGGACTCACACTTCTGGATTTCAAAACTTACTACAAAGCTACAGTAATCAAAACAGTGTGGCACTGGCATAAGGACAGACATATAGACCAATGGAATAGAATAGAGGTCCAGAAATAAATCATCACATGTATGGTCAAATGATCTTCAACAAGCGTTCCAAACATTCAGTGGGGAAAGGACAGTCTTTTCAACAAATGGTGCTGGGAAAGCTAGGCCTCCACATGCAAGAGAATGACATTGGATCTTTTCACCACATACAAAAGTTACCTCCAAATGGACCTAAATGTGAAACAGAAAACTTAAAACTCCTAGAAGAAAACATGGGGTAGAAGCTTCTCAGTGTTGGATTTGACCAGGCACGGTGGCTCACGTCTATAATCTTAGTACTTTGGGAGGCCCAGGCAGACAGATCACTTGAGGTCAGGAGTTTGAAACCAGCCTGGCCAACATGGTAAAACCCCATGTCTATTAAAAACACAAAAAAATTAGCCAGGTGTGGTGGTGGGTGCCTGTAATCACAGTTACTCAGGAAGGCTGAGGCAGGAGAATCGCTTGAACCCGGGAGGCAGAGGTTGCAGTGAGCCAAGATAGTGCTCCCACACTCCAGCCTGGGCAACAGAGCGAGACTCATCTGAAGAAAAAAAAAAAAAAAAGAAAGAAAAAAAGAAAAAAAATGGATGTGGCAATCATTTATTGGGTCTGATATCAAAAGTGCAGACAACAAAAGAAAAAAATAGATAAAATGGACTTCATGAGAATTTAAAACTTTTGTGCATCAAAGGGCACTATCAAAAGAATAAAAAGGCAGCTCACAGAATGGGAGGAAATATTCGCAGGCAATATATCTGCTAAAGGACTAATGTCCAGAATGATTTAAAAAACTCCTAAAACTCAGCAACGGAAAACAACTCAATTTAAACAACGGGCAAAGGGGGCTAGGTGTGGTGGCTCATGCCTGTAATCCCAACACTTTGGGAGGCCAAGGCGAGAGGATTGCTTGAGGCTGGGAGTTCAAGATCAGCCTGGGCAACACCATGAGACTCCGTCTCTATAAAACATTAACAAATTAGCCAGGCACGATGGCATGCACCTGTGTAGTCCCAGCTACTTGGGAGGCTGAGCTGGGAGGATCACCTGAGCCCAGGAAGTTGAGGCTATAATGAGCTGTGTTTGCACTACACTCCAGCATGGGTAACAGACCGAGACCCTGTCTCTAAAAAGTAAAATAAAATTTAAAAATGAGCAAAGGAATTGAATAGACATTTCTCCAAAGAAGACAGACAAATGGCCAATAGGCATATGAAAAGATGCTCAACATCACTAATCATTAGGGACATGGAAATCAAAACCACAACGAGACCCCACCCATTAGACTGGCTAGCGTCAAGCAGCGCTGTGGAAAAGAGTCTGGCAGTTCATCCAAAATTAAACATTGAGGCGGGTGTGGTGGCTTATGCCTATAATCCCAGCACTTTGGGAGGCCGAGGCCAAAGGATCATTTGAGCTCAGGAGTTCAAGACCAGCCAGGGCAACATAGTGAGACCCCAGTGCTGCTGAAAATTTTAAAAATTAGCTGGGCGTAGGCTGGGCACAGTGGCTTACGCCTGTAATCCCAGTACTTTGGGAGGCAGAGGCAGGCAGATCACAAGGTCAGGAGTTCGAGACCAGCCTGACCAGCATGGTGAAACCTCGTCTCTACTAAAAATACAAAAATTAGATGGGCATGGTGGCACGTGCCTGTAATCTCAGCTACTTAGGAGGCTGAGGTAGGAAAATTGCTTGACCCCGGGAGGTGGAGGTTGCAGTGAGCTCAGATCGCACCACTGCACTCCAGCCTGGTAACAGAGCGAGCCACCATCTCAAAAAAAAAAAAAAAAAATTAGCTGGGCAGTATGGTGTGTGTCCGTGGTCCCAGCTGTTTGAGAGGTTGAGGTGGGGGGGTTGCTTGAACCCGGGAGGTCGAGGCTGCAGTAAGCCATGTTTGCACCACTGCACTCCAGCCTGGATGACAGAGTGAGACTCTGTCTCAGAAAAAAAAACAAAACAAAGAAAAAACAGCACAGCAGGCCAGAGACCCTCCCCCTGGCAAGGCCTGCTTAAAATGTGAGCCTTTGGCTCGTCTCTGGGAATCTGGATTTTAGGAGGAGGGTTCCCACCACTCCCTGTCTGAGAGGGGCTCCCTGTGCCTGGACTGGACCACTCACCTGATTTCTCCTTTTTGGGGAGTCTAGAGTGTGTGTGCCAGGCAGAGGATGCCTATGTAATGGCCCAATAGGAACTTGGACATGCTGTCTCTAATGAGCTTCCATGAAGGACACATTGTTACAACTTGCTACTAGAGAAATGAAGCCTGTGGTGTGCAGCCCCACTGGGAGAGGATTCTGGAAGCTTCTGCCTGGTCTCCTTTGAACTTCACCCTATATGCCTTTTCTCTTTGCTGATTTTGCTCTGCTATGAGTGCAACCATAGGCCGGGTCCTCCTAACCAATCAGTTACATAAAATATGCTATTTAAATTTTCAACTGTTTCATTTTACTTATTGTGGCTTCTAGAAACCCACAGTTGGCATACGTGCTCACCTGTCCAGGCACCTCAGAATGGCAAGTGCTTCAACACTGAGGTCAGTTTCCATTTCACAGGAGAAACTGAGCCCCAGAGAGGGTGGGCACGGCTGAGATCACACAGTAATTACGAACAAGAGGACTTGACTGGGTGTGGTGGCTCACGCCTGTAATCCCAGCACTTTGGGAGGCCAAGACAGGCAGATCACCTGAGGTCTGGAGTTCGAGACCAGCCTGGCCAACATGGTGAAACCTTGACTCTACTAAAAATGCAAAAATTAGCCAGGCGTGGTGGCAGGCACCTGTAATCCTACCTACTCGGGAGGCTGAGGCAGGAGAATTGTTTGAACCCGGGAGGCAGAGGTTGCAGTCAGCCAAGATCATGCCATTGCACTCTAGGCTGGGCAACAAGAAAGAAACTCTGTCTCAAAAAAAAAAAAAAAAAAAAAAAAAAACCAGGAGAACTGGCAGGGCACCGTGGCTCACACCAGTCATCCCAGCACTTTGGGAGGCTGAGGTGGGCACATAGCTTGAGGCTAGGAGTTTGAAATCAGCCTGGGCAACATAGTAAGACCCTATCTCTACCAAAAATTTTAAAATTAGGCAGGTGTGGTGGCCGTGCCAGTAGTCCTACCTACTGGAGTGGCTGAGGTGGGAGGGTGGCTTGAGCCCCATTGTTCGAGGCTGCAATGAGCTGTGATCGCACCACTGCACTCCAGCTGGAAGACAGAGTGAGACCATCTCTTTTAAAAAAACTGAAAAAGTAAAAACAGGAGGACGAGCTATGCTCTCTCCAGCCTAAGCAGCTGCTAACCCAGCCCAGCGCCCCAGCTCCAGTACTCACCAGACAGGCCTCGAGTGGCAGTCTTGGGGGTTGAGGACTTTCTGGACAGGGGTGCCCGGCCTCCCTTCTCACTGGGCTCACTCCGGGCACTGAGTGGTCGGCTGGCACGGTCCCCGCCAGCAAGCCCTTTGGTTTTGGCAGCAGCCACTGGAGTGGCTTTGGGGGCAGCAGCACGTGAGTTGGGGCGTGCCAGGGGCTTCCGGGTGCGGCTGACATTCTCCGTCTGCCGTGCTGTCTTGGGGGGCAGCATCTCGGGGTCCACCATGCAGATGCTGGATGGGTCAGGCAGTGGCGGGGGGACCTTGAGGGGGTCAGGCAAAGGGTCGTGGCAAGGGACTCTGAAGCCCTCTGTGTCGTCGTCTGAGTCTGCCGCACCGGGGGCCAAGGGCACGGGATCCGAGTCAGACAGGGTGGGCAGAGACTCGCTGACCGATGTGGGTGGCGTCTCCTCGGCCCCCAGCCCACCTGCCCGCTCCTGTGACCGGGCACTGCTGTCATTCGAGCTGCCGGGGGACGCAGGTGCTGGTGCCATGGGCACCGCCTTGCGATGCTCAAATTCACAGGGTGACACCAGGCACAGGTCCACATCGTGTGGGGAGGCCGAGCGCCGCGCCCGGGGGCCACGCAGCGGGAGGCTCAGCCCAGCCTCACTGGTGGGGGCAGATGGCGGCAGCACCTGCTCAAAGGACACGGACAGGGACTCGTCCACCTCAGTCGAGTGCGGGGAGCCCACCTCTGCAGGCAGTGAGGGCGTGGTCACCGTGGGCGTGGTCACTGTGGGTGAGGCGTCTGGCCCGGCCTCCCCGCCCCGCAGTGGGCTCAGTGACAGCCGCTCGCTGCCCTCTGCAGGGCTCCGACGGGACTCAGGGGAGGGTGTGCGTGGCCTTGGGATTGAGCTGGCGGCCAAAGGCAGCTCCAGCGCCTTCTCCTCCCCGGCTGGGATCGGACCCAGCTCCAGGCTGGGCGTGGCCACCAGCTGAGAGGCCGGGGAGCCGCAGGCCACACTGGGGGGGCTGGCTTCTCCACATCGGAGGCTGGGCGGGCTGCGGGGTCCATTTGCCACCGGCGGGAAGCCAGAGTGGGATGTGCTGGGCGCTGTGCTGGGTGCTTTGCGGGGCTTGGGTGCCGCCTGGGCACTCGTCTTCTTGAGGTTGGGCACAGAAGAGGCCGCCCGGCGCACCTCCCGCGGCTGGGTCCGGGAGACACTCGGTTTGGGGTCTTTCTTCAACTCCCGGGGGGTCCTGGCTTCTTTTTCGGTCTTGCCCGGGGCCTCAGCCCGTGCTGGCTCCTTGCGGGCCACCCCAGGGCGCTCCTGGCCAGGTCTAGGGTGGGTGGCCAGCAGGCCCTCTCTCTTAGAGCTGTCCCGGGAGCCCACGCTCTCTCTGCTCTCGGCTCGTCGCGGCCCCTCCAGGTCCTGGGGCGTCACCACGGGCTCTCGCAGGAACCTCAAGTGCTGCAGGCGGACCAGGCCGTCCAGGAGGCAGGCGGGCGGGGTGCAGCCGGGGAACAGCACGCGCACCACCTTCTCGCCGGGGCCCGCAGGGTGCCACACCAGCAGGGCGCACACAGAGGCCAGCGTGCGCTCGGCGCCGGCAGAGGGCGGGTGCAGCACATACATGTCCAGCCGGCCCACGCCCATCTTCTCGAAGAGCACGGTGGGCTTGGCTGGCACGGGGCCGCGGCTGAGTGGCAGGGGCGTGATGCCCAGCTGTGCCAGGAGGCTCAGCGCCAGCTCCGCCTCGTCCTCGCCGCGTGCCAGCCGCGACGCGGCCTCGCAGGCGTTGAAGAACACGACCCCCAGGTTGGGGGAGATGAGCCTGCGCAGCCTGTCGTCCCAAGAGCCCCCACCAGCAGCCACCTCGGAGCGCTCCGCCAGTTTGCGCCGCAGCAGGCTGTTGAGGCCGGGGAGGCTGTCGGCGCCAGGGTGGGTCACCAGCACGGCATCCACGCGGTCCAGGTGCCGCACCAGCTTCCAGAAACTGGACTTGGGGTTTGAGCCACCGTTGACCAGTACAGTGAAGCCATTGACGGCGAAGAAGGCAGCATCCCCGAGGCCTCCGGGGAAGATGTAGCAGCAGGGCCGGCCCAGCCTGAGGAAGCCCCCGGAGGTCGGGGGCTCCAGCAGCTCGAAGGGGGACGGCGGCTCCAGAGACTCAGCCACGTACTCCAGGAATTCGCACAGGCCCTCGGAGTTGGGCAGCTGCGCCGGGGGGTTCAGCCGCAACTGGAGCCGGAGCGCCCCCTGAAGGCTGGGCACAGCGGGTGCCAGCTGGGCCCAGTCACCGAATGTGGGGCAGGTGATGGTGAGTACGGGCGGCTGCACAGGTGGGGGCGTGGTGGCCAGGATGTCCCGGATCTGTATGGAGGGGGAGAGGTAAGGGCCCACCTAGAGCCAGGCAACACCTAGCCCAGTGGGAAAACTGGGCGAGGACACCCTCATCCTTGCCCCCAGGCCTGCTCCTCAGGACCCTCCCACCAAAACCCAACCCTCTCCAGCGCCAGGAAGCTCTTTGATCTGGCCTCACCTCCTGTCTCTCCCTCCCCTTCAAATGCTTCCCTGCCCCAGGGCCTTTACACTCACCGTTCTCTCTTCCCAGGGCACAGCTCCCTCCAAGGAGACTCTCCACGTCCCACCTCTATCTACTGAACCTTTTCTCACCACTTTTAAGTGCCCTACTACAATGTGAAAATGAGGTTTGCCATTTTGCCCATGTGTCCTACCCAGACTGTGGGCACCAGGAAGGACTCATTTGGCTCCATCTCACATCAGGACTTTGGGACATCTGCTGACCTACAAACCCAGCTCACACCACACCCTTTCGTGGGCAATAGGACTGACCCCGGACAGCCAGGAGGCACGTGTCACCACTGCCATCCTACAGAGGAGGGGGAGACCAGGACATGGAAAACAGCAGGTCACTGATGCCACACAGCCTGATGCACACAAGCCAGGATTCAGAGCTGGGGAAGCAGGGGATGGCAAAGGGGTGGCTTACCTCTCTGTCCTTCAGGACCTGGAGGAAGTGGTGAGGTGAGAAGCCCCCTGTCTGTAGCAGCAGCTCCCCTGTCTCCTCCAGGCAGGGCCCAGCGAACACAAGTAGCTTGTGAGAGGCAGGGTCCAACAGAAGGTTCCGGAGCTGAGGGAGGGGGTGAACACTAAAGGCCCCATTCTGTGCAGTGACGTATCCAGCAGTCCTCTTTGGGGTAGCCTCGAGTGGATACATAAACCACCCCTCTCCTGTCCTCACCCCACGACCAGCCCAGTGCTCAACTAGCTATGAGGGCAGTCTCCAGGTCTCCTGCTGGGCCCTGAAGCAACCCTAGCAAACTCCTATTCATCCTATAAAGCCCAACTCTGATGTCCCTTCCTCCTGAAGGCACTCTCTGCCCTTTCTGGGCTCTCTCTAGTACACCTCTCCCTCCAGCCCAGCCCTGATGCCACAGGGCTGGGGGTGTCTGTGTCTCGCTCTGTCGCCTAAAGACTGAGAGCCCCTCAAGGGAATGAAAGGGAAAAGTTGATCCAAGGAATCAACCTGTAAGAAGGTCTGTAGTGGGATGCCCCAGGGCTCTGTCTGGTTCATCTTCTGGACATATAATTGGTAGAGTACAGATGGCCACAAGCCGGTTAATATTAGTGAATCAATTCAGACAACTCCTGGGGCCTAGCTGGAGGAAACCCACAGGACGCAAACCTCAGGCTGCTCTGGCCTTCCCACCTCCAGACCCACGCTGTCCTGGGCCCTGAGCTGGGAGTGCTTACCCTCCCCTCCCTCCCAAACTCCAGGCTTTTCTGCTCCCACCCCAGAGGAGGGAAGAAGCGGAGGCTGGAGCCACAGGGAAGGCTTCGTGGGCGAAGAAGTGTGGTGCCGGGTGTCTTGAGAGGATCTGGGGCAGCATGAAGACAAGGACACGAGACAGGAAGACAGAGAAGGCACGGGTCCCAGCAGCCCGCCCCCTCCAGGACGTCAGCCATTCCCTACCTCATCACACAGGGACTTGTCTGATGGGTTCAGGAGGACCAGGGTCTCCAGGTTGTCTCCACGGTGGTGCAGGCTCCGCTGGCCTGTGGGGGAATCAGGCCGTCCTGGAGTCAAATCCTGCCCCCGCCGTGTGACTCTCAGGGAACACGAACCCCTCTGGGAACCCACCCAGGGATCATATGGAGATTAACAGGCGCACGGCAGAGCAGCAGGGCAGGACCAGGCAAGAAAGAGAAACTCAAACCACCCCGGCTGGCCTAAGAGAGGCAGTAACCAGAGGGCCCCATCGTGCGCAGGGCCTGGTTTGCAGCTGTCGCCCCTGTGAGTGATGCCACCATTTTTTCTTTTTTCAGATGGAGTTTCGCTGTTGCCAGGCTGGAGTGCAGAGGCGCAATCTCTGCTCACTGCAAGCTCCGCTCCTCCTCCTGGGTTCACGCCATTCTCCTGCCTCAGCCTCCCGAGTAGCTGGGACTACAGGCACCCACCACCACACCCGGCTAATTTTTTGTATTTTTAGTAGAGACGGGGTTTCACCCTGTTAGCCAGGATAGTCTCCATCTCCTGACCTCGTGATCCGCCCGCCTCGGCCTCCCAAAGTGCTGGGATTACAGGCATGAGCCACTGTGCCTGGCCTTTTTCTTTCTTTTTTTTTTTTTTGAAATGGAGTTTTGCTCTTGTTGCCCAGGCTGGAGTGCAACAGTGCAACCTGGGCTCACTGCAACCTCCGCCTCCTGGGTTCAAGCAATTCTCCTGCCTCAGCCTCCCAAGTGGCTGGGATTACAGGCACACGCCACCACGCCCCATTAATTTTTTGAATTTTTAGTAGAGATGGGGTTTTAACATGTGGGTCAGGCTGGTCTCAAACTCCTGACCTCAGGTGATCCGCCTGCCTCGGCCTCCCAAAGTGCTGGGATTACAGACGTGACCCACTGCACCCGTCCGGCCACATTTATTTTTCAGACAGAGAGCCAGAGCTCGAGGAGGGCCAATGAGGGCGAACGTGGACCAGGGTACATCCGGAGCAAAGGCCCTGAGGCAGGACTCAGCTAGGGATGGGGCAGCGTAAGGGCCAGGGCTGAAGTGGGGCTGTTTCTAGGATCCTGACCCTGCTCTGTCCCCCAGGGCCCACATGTGTTTTAAACATCAGTACTGTGAGAGAGGGGTGGCAAGGAGCCAGAGCCAGGGGAGGGCCAGTGAGGGCCAACCCGGACCAGGGTACAGCACCAGCCAAGGCCCCTGAGGCAGGACTGAACTGTGAACAAGGCTGAGTCTGGAGAGGCAGAGACCCTCCAGTGTTGCCAGCCCTTATCACATTTAACTTTTCTTTCTTTCCTTCTTTTCCCTTTCTCTCTCTCTCTCTCGCCCCTATCACATTTAGCTTTCTCTTTCTTTCCTTTCTCTCTCTCCCTCCCTCTCTCTTCCCCTCCCTCCCTGCCTCTGTCTCTCTTTTTTGAGATAGAATCTTCCTCTATTGCCCCGGCTGAAGTATAGTGGCACGATCTCGGCTCACTGCAACCTCCGCCTCCCAAGTTCAAACAATTCTCCAACCTCAGTCTCCCAAGCAGCTGGGGTTATAGGCGCTTGCCACCACACCCAGCTAATTTTTGTATTTTTAGTAGAGACGGGGTTTCACCATACTGGTCAGGCTGGTCTCGAACTCCTGACCTCAGGTGATCCACCCACCTCAGCCTTCCAAAGTGCTGGGATTATAGGCGTGAGCCACCATGCCAGGCCTAACTTTATTTTTTTGAGACAGGGTCTCGCTCTGTTGCCCAGGCTGAAGTGCAGTGGCACAATCTTAGCTCACTGCAGCCTCTGCCTCCTGGGTAAAAGTGATCCTCCCTCCTCGGGCTCCTGA
The DNA here is from genome assembly GCF_009828535.3 of Hylobates moloch. Taxonomy (NCBI): domain Eukaryota; kingdom Metazoa; phylum Chordata; class Mammalia; order Primates; family Hylobatidae; genus Hylobates; species Hylobates moloch. The sequence continues at coordinate 50,780,830 of NW_026652287.1, read as the reverse complement.
GTAGCTGGGACTATAGGTGTGCACCACTAGGTCCAGCTCATTTTTGTATTTTCAGTAGAGACAGGGTTTCACCATGTTGCCCCAGCTGGTTTTGAACTCCTGACCTCAAACAATCCTCCCATCTTGACCTCCCAAAGTGCTGGGATTACAGGCGAGAGCCACCCCACCCAGCCTTAGCACGCTTTTTGCCACACAGGGATATTGCCCCATTCAGGTGGGGAAATCAAGGCATAAAGAACGGAAGTGGCCACGAAGCTCACACACAGCAGACAGGATTTCCAGCTCAACTTTCTGCCCCATGAAGTGTCAGGAAGCCACAAGGACCCACTGGGACAATGAGACTACAGACACTTCCTTCCTCTCCAGCAGCAGCCGGGAGGTGACTCAAGAGACCATCAGGAGCAGGGGGCGGCTGCAGGCAACACTCAAGCCTGCCCGCCTGCTGCCCTGCTCACTCTGGGTCACCCCAGAAGGGAGCCTCGTGCTGAGCTGGGCCCTTCTTGATCTCACTCCTTTTCAGTTCCCTACCTACTGTATACCAAGGCCTGTGGCTGTGAATCAGATTCAGTCCCTGCCTGCAAGGGGCCCACACTCCATCTTCCAGGGCCTGCTCAATGCCCCCTCCACCTTCCAGATTTTTTTTTTTTTTTTTTTGAGACAGAGTCCCTCCCACTCTGTCACTCAGGCAGGAATGCAGTGGCGCAGTCTCAGCCCACTGTAACCTCTGCCTCCCGGGTTCTTGTGATCCTCCCACCTCAGCCTCCCGAGTAGCTGGGATTACAGGCGCCTGCCACCATGCCGTTATTTTTGTATTTTCAGTAGAGACAGGATTCCTCCATGTTGGCCAGGCTAGTCTCGAACTCCTGACCTCAAGTGATCTGCCCGCTGTAGCCTCCCAAAGTGCTGGGATCAGAGGCGTGAGCCACCGCGCCCAGTCCATTCTAGATGTTCTGTTCACTGCTGGGTCTTGGCTGGGGCCCTTCCCTTCCACTGGACACACCAGTCATAGCAGTTTCTCATCAAAAAACCCCCTCCTCAGAGATCTCCCTGCCTCTTCCCCCTTCAATGCCAGTTTCCTCATCTGTCAATCAGGGACAAAAACACCAATTCCTGCACTGTGGGTTGCTGAGGACTGAGGGGGTTATCACTGGGTCAGGGCTTGCATTTGAAAGGTCTCAACTGTATTATTACTGTTGTTATTTATAGCTGCACCCCACCTCCCCATGCCTGGCACATGGCTGGCACTTGTCCAATGAACAAGAGGTAGGGAGCAGCCAGGGGGAGACTCCAGCCTCACCTTTCACAATGCTGGAGAAGGTGGCAGAGTGTCGGGACACAAAGACCTTGAGCTGTTCATCGAGGTTGCAGACGCCAGGATCGACATCCCAAGACCGGATGCCTGGTGGGAAGGAGGGATCAAGGCGGGAGTTCAGCCGGGCCCCCCAGCTCCCAGAATATTTCAATAATTAGCACCCCGTGGGTGGGGAGCGCCCCAGCCTCCTCCCTTCACTCACAGCTTGAAGACTCAGAAGTACCCAACACCTTCAGGTCTCACTGCAGCTGAGCCAGGGGACCCAGAGCATACCTCATCATTTTACAGACAAGACTCATCAGCAACAAAGCCTCCACCTCCTCCATCTCCACCTCCTCGCTGCTCCTATGCCCTGCCAGACCCGTTTCCACTAACCGCCCTTGCAACAGCTGTTCCCCCTGCCTGGAAGTCCATCCCCCTGCCGCCCCCACCTGTTCCTACTGGCCACGGGCCCTTCCCCCTCAGCACCTTCGTGTGCTAAGACTGACTGTCCTCTCAGTCCCTTAGAGCCTTCTGATCCTTCCTGACACCATGTGAGCTGGAAGCTTGTTCCATCTCCTCACTCGCTTTGGGTCCATCCCCAAACCAGACCTGTGTTGGCAGGGCTGAACCTGTCTATCATCCCGGCCATAGCCCTGTGCCCACTGCCCAAAGGCATGGCGCATAGCAGGTGCTCACTAAACACTTCTCAAGCACATGAACCAAGGTGCATGTTCCTGTCCCATTTACACGCAATGAAACGCGCAGGTCCAGATGCTCCGAGGGATAGGGGATGAACACCCATCTCCACCCACGGGCGCATCACGCCCGCCAGTCCCACTGTGCCAAGTGGCTGCAGGTGAACCTGGCAGGTGCACCTATGACTCACCTCCCTAGGTGCCAAATCCCCAGGGAAGGCCGCACCCGCCCACACCCCAATTAGCAGCTCCTTGTGCGGCAACAGAAAGCGGGCCCCGGGGCTCCAGGCCCAGCCTCCCCCATATCTGCTTCTCCCTCCGGGAAATCTCTAAGCTGCTAAGACCTGCAGATCCAAAGCGACCCCAGGCCCTCCTCCCTGGGCGGGCCAGTCGGGCGGGAAGCGGAGCCGTGGTGCAACTGCAAGGGTCCCCAAGCCCAGGCCCGTGTCCCCTCCCCTATCTTCACCCGGAGTTGGGGCGGGGCAGCCTGCCCAGCCCAGGCCCCGATGCCACTTCCTCCGCAGGCACCCACAGGCACCCCGCCTTTGCCCGCGTCGTGCGCCTAACGGTGAAGGGGACCCAGCCCCAGGCCCGCGACCCCCGCCCCGGAGCCCGGGCCCCGCCGCCGCCGCCCCACCCCGCCGGCCCCGGGCCCAGACGCGCGAACGCGCCCGCCTCCCGGGCTCCCGCGCGCCCCCGGGCCAGCCCGACCTCGTTCGAGCTCCTCCAGGACGTAGGTGAGGAGCCCCGGGCTCCCGAACTCGCTGCCCACCACGAGGAGCAGCGAGCTCGGGGCCGCGGCAGCCCCAGGTCCAGCCACCGCCGCCATCTTCGGGCCGCCCCGACGTTCTCGGCGCCCGCCCCGCAGGCCCCGCCTCTTAAAGGGGCCGCACCGGAAGGGCTGAAGACCCCGCCCGGAACCACCCCATCCCTGCCCCTTTTTGTCGACCACCTACAGGCCCTTTGAGGTCGTGGAGAGCAGGGGATGCGGGCACTAAAGGGGTTGGCGGACTCCTGGGTGTCCGCTTGGGAGCCGCCTCTCCCAAGTGACCATTCATTCATTCATTTTTTTTTTCATTGAACAAGCTTTGATTGTGTGCCTGCTGCATGTAGGTCAGAACTCCTGCCCTCCAGGAACTCACATCACATGACAGTAGGCCGCATCAGAACCCGGTGCCTATGGATGCTCCCAGCTCTCTAGGTCAGTGCTTGAACAGAGAAAAGAAACCTATCTTGTAGGTGGGGCTTTAAGGGATGTGTAGGAGTTTGCCTTGTGTGGGTGGCGGGGCAAGAGCAGGTGAGGCAGAACTTTACAGCACGTGCAAAGTTTTAGAGGTAAGAAAGTACATGTGTGTTTGGGACACAACCGGAGCACTCTGGGCCTGCCTGGAACAGAGCAACACTTATTCTGCACCTCCTGTGCGCCAGGCATTTTATTGCATTAGCTCATTACATACAAGCACAAAGCAATGAGGTAGGCACAGTTACTTTGGTCACTTCCAGAGGAAAGGAGAGGAAACTGAGATTTGGAGGGATGAAGTCACCAGGCCTGTAAGTGGTAGAGCAGGTTTGAACCCAAGTGGGTCTTACTCTAGATCCAGCCTGTGTTGCGCACATGGGTACCTCTCTCTCCCCAGATAATCCTCTTTAGCTATTTTATTTTATTTTAATGATGGGGTTTCTTTTTTTTTAGAGACGGAGTCTCGCTCTGTCGCCCAGGCTGAAGTGTAGTGGCGTGATCTCGGCTCACTGCAAGCTCCATGTCCCAGGTTCACGCCATTCTCCTGCCTCAGCCTCCCGAGTAGCTGGGACTACAGGCGCCCGCCACTGCGCCTGGCTAATTTTTTGTATTTTTAGTAGAGACGCAGTTTCACTGTGATCTCGATCTCCTGACCTCGTGATCTGCCCGCCTTGGCCTCCCAAAGTGCTGGAATTACAGGCCTGAGCCACCATGCCCGGCTGAGATGGGGTTTCACCATGTTGGCCAGGCTGGTCTTGAACTCCTGACCTCAAGTGATCCTCCTGCCTTGGCCTCCCAAAGTGCTGGGATTACAGGCATGAGCCGCTTCGCCTGGCCCCTTTAGCCCTTTGACCCATAGGGGCTACTACTTGACAAATCATCTTGCTTGGAACTTTTGGACAGTGGCCCATGCCCAGGAAAGATTGAACCTCCTTCCTCAGGAGTGAGCTCCCTGTCTCCAGGAGTATGCAAAGAAAAGCAGGACAGAAATGGGAAAGATCTGGGAAGGCGAATCAGCCTCCCGCTGCCGTTTATTATCTAGGTTGTTCAGCCCAACTTCCTCCCTGGACAGTGTGTAACAGCCACTGGCCACGTGCCGTCTACCATTCTTGCACTCCACTTCCTCTCTCTCTTTTTGGTTCTGGCATCCTTCCTCTATCCTTGTCCCTCCCCCTTGGCTCCCTTCCCTGTGTCTCGCCTGCCTGTGATTTCTTCTGTTATTGCTGTGAGCAGTAATAGTAGTGGGAGTGTCTGTGTCAGGCACTATCTCCCCTATAAGGCTGGAAACTTTTGGAAGCCTGAGGCCTCTCTGGGGCCCTGGCCTTGTGCAACACAAGGCTTGGGCATCTAAGAAGGGATATGATAAAGTCTTTTGGAATGGGCTGAAAGGCCTATTTGTCCACTATTCATTCCTTCCTTTCTTCCTTGTGTATTTATGGATGGGTCCAGGATTCGAACCCAGGATCTTCTGAATGGAAGTCTATCCACTTCCTTCTGCCCACACTGTGAGTTATGATTTTTGGTACTAATTCTTTTTTTTTTTTTTTTTTTTGAGACGGATTCTCGCTCTGTCGCCCATGCCAGAATAATTCTCAGAGAGAGAGAGAGAGTCTTGTTCTGTCAAGCAGGCTATGTTGGAGCGCAGTGGTGTACCTCGGCTCACTGCAAGCTCCGCCTCCCAAGTTCAAGGGATTCTCCTGCCTCAGCCTCCTGAGTAGCTGGGATTACCGTATCCACCACCATGCCTGGCTAATTTTTGTATTTTTAGTGGAGACATGGGGTTTCACCATGTTGGCCAGGATAGTCTCGAACTCCTGACCTCAAGTAACTGCCCCACTTGGACTCCCAAAGTGCTGGGATTATAGGTATGGGCCACTGCACCAGCCTGTTGGTATTAATTCTATTATTAGTTGGTCTTACAGGGCCTGAAGAAATGTCTCCACTAGGATGATCTGATTTGGGGGTGAAGGTCTCCCCCATTAGGTTTTTGGGAGATAACGTCCTGAGTACCTGGAGCCATGAGGTCTTCCTGTCCCAAAGCATCTCCCAAGCTTGAGGACTCTGGTGTGGGACATGTGGGGCGCATTTCCCTAGAAATTGAGAAGCCTCTGAGACCACTGCTCAAATCCCAGGCATGGGATTCAGGGCTCTGGTTTCTGGCCCAGCTCCATGACTGTTTCAGGGTCACCATCCCCAGAGGGGTCAGATGATGGCATTTATGGGGAAAATGGAACTCTGGGCCCTCAGGACTGCTGGATATTCTCATCTTCTCCCGACAATTATTTTCTCATTTTAACAGTTTTGTTGAGGTTTAATATAGACATGGTCAGGCTGGGCGTAGTGGCTCACACCTGTAATCCCAATATTTTGGGAGGCTGAGGCAGGTGGATCACTTGAGGTCAGGAGTTTGAGACTAGCCCGGCCAACATGGTGAAACTCCGTCTCTACTAAAAATACAAAAATTAGCCAGGTGTGATTGTGGGCGCCTGTAATCCCAGCTATTCAGGAGGCTGAGGTGGGAGAATCACTTGAGTCTGGGCTGTGGAGATTACAGTGAGCTGAGATCACGCCACTGCACTCCAACCCAGCCTGCTTGACAGAATGAGTCTCTCTCTCTCTCTCTGCAGTGGTGTGATCTTGACTCACTACAACCTCTGCCTCCCAGGTTCAAGTGATTCTCCTGCCCCAACCTCCCAAGTAGCTGGGATTACAAGCACCTGACACCATGCCCAGGAAGTTTTGTATTTTTAGAACAGACGGGATTTCACCATGTTGGCCAGGCTGATCTTGAACTCCTGATGTCAGGCCAGCCTTGGCCTCCCAAAGTGCTGGGATTACAGGCATGAGCCACCGTGCCCAGCCTTTTTTTTTTTTGAGACGGGTCTCACTCTGTCGCCCAGGTTGGAGTGCAGTGGCGCGATCTCGGCTCACTGCAAGCTCCGCCTCCCGGGTTCACGCCATTCTCCTGCCTCACCCTCCCGAGTAGCTGGGACTACAGGCGCCTGCCACCACACCCAGCTAATTTTTTTGTATTTTTGGTAGAGACGGGGTTTCACTGCATTAGCCAGGATGGTCTCGATCTCCTGACCTCGTGATCCGCCCATCTCAGCCTCCCGAAGTGCTGGGATTACAGATGTGAGCCACCGCACCTGGCCTGGCCTTTTTTTTTTTTTTTTTTTAAGACAGGGTCTCATTCTATCACCCAGGCTGAGGTGCACTGGCTTGATCTCAGCTCACTGCAACCTTGACCTTCAGGGCTCAAGCGATCCTCCCATCTCAGCCTCCCAAGTAGCTGGGACTACAGGTGTGTGCCGCCATGCCTGGCTAATGTTTTGTATATTTTGTAGAGACGGCATCTCCTTGTTGCCCAGGCTGCTCTCAAACTCCTAGGCTTAAGAGATCCACCTTGACCTCCCAAAGTGCTGGGATTACAGGGTCAGGTTACCCAGGCTGGAGTGCAGTGGCACAATCTCAGCTCACTGCAACCTCTGCCTCCAGGGCTCAAGCAGTCCTCCCACCTCAGCCTCCTGACTAGCTGGGACTACAGGTGCAGGCCACCTCTGCTGGCTAATTTTTGTATTTTTTGTAGAGATGGGATTTTGCCGTATTGCCCAGGCTGATCTCAAACTCCTGAGCTCAGGTGATCCACCTGCCTCAGACTCCCAAAGTGCTGGGATTACAGGCATGAGCCACTGCACCCGGCCTCCATTTTAACCATTTTACAGTGTACCAATCAGTGACATTTAGTGCATTTACAACGTCCTGCCACCCTCGTTAATATCTACTTCCAGAATACTTTCGTCCTCTTAAAAAGAAACTCTGTCCTAGGGCGGGCATGGTGGCTCATGCCTGTAATCCCAGCACTTTGGGAGGCAGAGGCAGGCAGATCCATTGAGCCCAGGAATTCGAGACCAGGCTGGACAGCATAAGGAAAACCTATCTCTCTATTCGGAATTTTTTTTTTTTTTGAGACGGAGTCTTGCTTTGTCACCCAGGCTGCAGTACAGTGGCACCATCTCAGCTCACTGTAACCTCTGCCTCCCAGGTTCAAGCAATTCTCCTGCCTCAGCCTCCTGAGTAGCTGGGATTACAGACATGCACCACCATGCCTGGCTATTTTTTTTATTTTTAGTAGAGACAGGGTTTCGCCATGTTGGCCAGGCTGGTCTTGAACTCCTGACCTCAGGTGATCCACCCACCTCAGCCTCCCAAAGTGCTGGGATTACAGGTATGAGCCACTGCGCCTAGCCTATAATTTTTTAAATAAAAATTGAAAAAAAAAAAGAAAGAAAAGAAACGCTATCCTCAACAGCAGTAACTCCTTATTATGCACTGCCCCCCAGCCCCCGCCGCCTCCAGTCCCTCACAACCACAAATCAGCTTTCTGTCCTAAGGATTTGCCCACTCTAGGCATTTCAGGCAGTAAGTGGCCTTTTGCAGCTGGCTTCCTTCACACAGCATAATGTTTTCCAGCTTCACCCACGTTGTAGCCTGTGTCTGTACGTTATTCCTTTTTTATGGCTGAATCATATTCCTGTATATGGATGGGCCACATTTCTATTTTTGTTTTTTGTTTTTTTTTTGAGACGGAGTCTCGCTCTGTCGCCCAAGCTGGAGCGCAGTGGCGTGATCTCGGCTCACTGCAAGCTCCGCCTCCCGGGTTCACGCCATTCTCCTGCCTCAGCCTCCCAAGTAGCTGGGACTACAGGCACCCGCCACCATGCCCAGCTAATTTTTTGTATTTTTAGTAGAGACGGGGTTTCACCGTGTTAGCCAGGATGGTCTCGATCTCCTGACTTTGTGATCTGCCCACCTCGGCCTCTGAAAGTGCTGGGATTACAGGCATGAGCCACCGTGCCTGGCCGGGCCACATTGATTTATCCATTCATCTGTTAATAAACATTTGGGTTGTTTCCACCTTTTGGCTGTCATGATTATTGGCTCTTGTGATTCCACCTTTTGGCTATTTTTTGCTATGAACATTTGTGTACAAGTTTTCGTTTGAATACACATTTTCTTTTTTTTTTTTTTTTTGAGACAGAGTCTTGCTCTGTCACCCAGGCTGGAGTGCAATGGCACGATCTCGGCTCACTATAACCTCTGCCTCCCAGGTTCAAGCAATTCTCCTGCCTCAGCTTCCCGAGTAGCTGCAACTACAGGCGCATGCCACCACACCCAGCTAATGTTTTTGTATTTTTAGTAGAGATGAGGTTTTGCCATGTTGGTCAGGCTGGTCTTGAACTCCCAACCTCAGGTGATCCTCCCACCTCAGCTTCCCAAAGTGCTGGGATTACAGGCATGAGCCACTGCGCCCAGCCCTTTAACTTTTATTTTTTGTTGTTGTTGTTTTTTGAGAGATAAGGACCTCCTATGTTTCCCAGGCTACTCTTGAACTCCTGGCCTCAAGCGATCCTCCCACCTTGGCCTCACAAAGTATTGGGATTACAGGTATAAGCCATAGCACCCAGCCAGTGTTTAGCTTTTTGTAGAACTGCCAGACCCAGACTGTTTTCCACACAGCTGCACTATTTTATGCTCCCACCAGCATCGTATGGGGGTTCTAATATGCCCACATCTTCACCAACACTTCGGTGGGGTTTTCCTATTAAAAAAAAAAAATGGCGGGGCGCAGTGGCTCATGCCTGTAACCCCAACACTTTGGGAGACCAAGGTGGGCCAATCACTTGAGGACAGGAGTTTGAGACCAGCCTGGCCAACATGGCGAAACCTCATCTCTACTAAAAATACAAAAATTAGCTGGGCGTGGTGGTGGGCACATGTAATCCCGGCTACTTGGGAGACTGAGGCAGGAGAATCACTTGAACCCAGGAGGCAGAGGTTGCAGTGAGTCGAGATCATGCCACTGCACTCCAACCTGGGTGACAGAGTAAGACCCTGTCTCAAAAAAAAACCAACAAAAAACAAAAACAAAATGGCCGGGCACCATGGCTCACGCCTGTTAATCCCAGGACTTTGGGAGGCCGAGGTGGGCAGATCACAAGGTCAGGAGATCGAGACCATTCCAGCTAACACGGTGAAACCCCGTCTCTACTAAAAATACAAAAAAAAAAAAAAAATAGCTGGGCATGGTGGCGGGCGCCTGTAGTCCCAGCTACTTGGGAGGCTGAGGCAGGAGAATGGCGTGAACCCAGAGGCGGAGCTTGCAGTGAGCTGAGAAGACGCCACTGCACTCCAGCCTGGGCAACAGAGCGAGACTCCGTCTCAAAAAAACAAAAACAGAAAAAACAAAAAACATAACCACTGGGTACCAATTTTTCACTATCCATTCACTTATTGGTGGGCATTTGGGTTGTTTCCAGGTTGCAGGGATAAAGGGGTTAAGTTTTCCCTGACCCTCGGAAGGTTCACAGAAAAGTCATTGCCATGGGGCCGATTGATTACTAGGAAAAAAGACATTGAAGTTTATCTAACGTGTATATGCGGGAGCCTTCAGAATGAAGCCCCCAAGACACCGGGGAAGTTGTCCGTTTTTATGCTTTGGTTTAACAAAGTATGAGCAGCGATGTAGAAATAAGATTGGGGGCCGGGCGCGGCGGCTCACGCCTGTAATCCCAGCACTTTGGGAGGCCAAGGCGGGCGGATCACGAGGTCAGGAGATCGAGACCATCCTGGCTAACACGGTGAAACCCCGTCTCTACTAAAAATACAAAAAAAAAAATTAGCCAGGCGAGGTGGCGGGAGCCTGTAGTCCCAGCTACGCGGGTGGCTGAGACAGGAGAATGGCGTGAACCCCGGGGGGCGGAGCCTGCAGTGAGCCGAGATCGCACCACTGCACTCCAGCCTGGGTGAAATAGCGAGACTCCGTCTCAAAAAAAAGAAGATTGGGCTGGTCGGGCACAGTGGCTCATGCCTGTAATCCCAGCACTTTGGGAGGCTGAGTCGGAAGGATCACCTGTGGTCAGGAGTTCAAGACCAGCCTGGCCAACATGGTGAAACCATATCTGTACTAAAAATACAAAAATTAGCTGGGCATGGTGGTGGGTGCCTGTAATCCCAGCTACTTGGGGGGCTGACAGGAGAATCACCTGAATTCGGGAGGAGGAGTTTGCAGTGAGCTGAGATCACGCCACTGCACTCCAGCCTGGGTGACGGAGCAAGATTCTGTCTCCAAAAAACAAAACACAAAACAAAATGAAAACAAACATTGGGCAAAAAGTTTCAATGTGCAGAGACAGAGTGGGGAAATCCTGCACGGCCTGTCTGTCTAGATTCTTCTTGGCCTCTCTGAGCAGCATTCCTTCCTTCTGGGTATAGGGCAAGACCCTCTCTGGAATGGGGATCTTATGACGTACAGTCAAACAAGGTAGGTTAGATCATTTCTCTCTCTTTTTTTTTTTTTTTTTTTTGTGACAGAGTCTCACTCTTGTCTCCTGGGCTGGAGTGCAGTGGTGTGATCTCGGCTCACTGCAACCTCTGCCTCCCGGATTCAAGTGATTCTCCTGCCTCAGCCTCCCAATTAGCTGGGATTACAGGTGCATGCCACTGTGCCCAGCTAATTTTTTTTGTACTTTTAGTAGAGATGGGGTTTCACCATGTAGGTCAGGCTGGTCTCGAACTCCTGACCTCAAATGATCCATCTGCCTCGCCTCCCAAAGTGCTGGGATTACAGGCATAAGCCACGCGCCCAGCCAATTTCTTTATGGCCAGTTTTTACACAAAAGGGCAGAGGGCAAGTTAGTCCTATTTTTAGGGCTTATGGCTGGCTTTGGGGAAAAGGGGTTCTGTTTTCTCTGTCCTATTTTGGTGAAAAGAATTCTAGTTTCTATGGTAACCCTGGTGGGGGGGAAGGGGCCTTGGAGACAGGAGAGAAGGTCAGAGAAAATCTTGTGTTTCTGAGACCTTCATTTTAGGAGTTTGTTTTCTGAGCCTCAACAAGGTGTTGACAATTGTGGATAAAGTTGTCGTTTTGATTGCCAGGCGTGGGGGCTCACGCCTGTAATCTCAGCACTTTGGGGGGCCAAGGCGGGAGGATTGCTGGAGGCCAGGAGTTCGAGACCAGATTGGGCAACATAATGAGATCCTGTGTCTCAAAAAATCTTTAAAGAAAAAAGCTGTTTTAAGCCTTTTTATACATATCTTTTAGTGAATATACCCCCTGTCTCTCCAGTGAGTACCCAGGGTTGTAATGGCTGTATAGCAAATATCTAGGCTGTTTCCTACCAACATTTCAGTTATCAGATTTTTTCTTTTTTTTGAGACTCAGTCTTGCTCTGTCGCCCAGGCTGGAGGGCACTGGCGCTATCTCAGCTCACTGCAAGCTCTGCCTTCCAGGTTCACGCCATTTTCCTGCCTCAGCCTCCCAAGTAGCTGGGACTACAGGCACCCACCACCACGCCCAGCTATTTTTCTTTTTTCCATTTTTAGTAGAGACGGGGTTTCACCATGTTAGCCAGGATGGTCTCCATCTCCTGACCTCATGATCTGCCCGCTTTGGCCTCCCAAAGTGCTGGGATTACAGAAGTGAGCCACCACGCCCAGCCTTTTTTTTTTTCTTTTAGAGAGGGTCTCACTTTGTCACCCAGGCTGGAGTGCAGTGGCATCATCTCAGGTCACTGCAGCCTCTTCCTCCAGGTTCAAGCGATCCTCTCACTTCAGCCTCTCAAGTAGTTGGAACTATAGGTGCACGCCACCACACCTGGCTAATTTTCGTATTTTTAGTAGAGACGGAGTTTCGCCATGTTACCCAGGCTCGTCTTGAACTCCTGAGCTCAAGTGATTCACCTGCCTCGGCCTCCCAAAGGGTTAGGATTACAGGTGTAAGCCACCACACCACGTCTAGATTTTTTTTTTTTTTTTTGAGATGGAGTCTCACCCTGTTGCTCAGGCTGGAGTACAGTGGCATGATCTCGGCTCACTACAATCTCCACATCCCAGGTTCAAGCGATTCTCCCACCTCAGCCTCCCGAGTAGCTGGGATTACAGGCGCCCACCACCACGCCCAGTGAATTTTTGTATTATAAGTAGAGATGGGGTTTACCATGTTGGCCAGGCTGGTCTCGAACTCCTGACCTCATGTGATTGGCCCACCTCGGCCTCCCAAAGCACTGGGATTACAGGCGTGAGCCACCACATCCGGCCACGTATTTTTTTATTTTTATAAGAGGCAAGGCCTCACTCTTGCGCAGGCTGGAGTCCAGGAGCATGATCATGGCTCACTGCATCCTTGATCTCCTGGGCTCAAGTGATCCTCCTGCCTCTGCCTCCTGAATAGCTGGGACTACAGGTGCATGGCAACGTGCCCAGCTAATTTGAAAAAAAAATTTTTTTTTTTTTGGTAGAGACAGGGTCTCACTATGTTGCCCAGTTGGTCTGAAACTCCTGGGCTCAAGCAATCTTCCCACTTTGGCCTCCCAAAGCACTAGGATTACAGGTATGAGCCACTGTACCAAGCTCAGGTTGTTAGATTTTTAATAGTTACCTTTCTTGTCTCCTTGCCTTGTCCTCAGGCCAACCCTGTGTATCAGTATTCACTAAGCACTTGTGTTGACAACATTCCTCTTCTGGGTGTTCGTGCTAGTGGTGGGGTGATTCACCTGTTAGGGGGGCAGGGGGAGGACACAGCTGCTGGTCCTGGGTGCAATTCACTCCTGCTGTGGGATGCCAGGGAGCCTGACGTCCCTTTAATCACAAGATTTGTGTGTTAGTTTATCTTCGCAACCACCTGGGGCATGGGCTTTGAGTAAACACATGTAGTTGCCTGGAAAGTGAGGGTCAGAGACATCAAGGGACAGATTCAGTGACCTGTGCGTTGACTGGGATGTGAACCCAGGGGAACTGACTGTAGGCCCTGCAACAGATTCATTCATTCATTCATTCATTCATTCATTCATTCATTCATTCAATAAACACTCCCTGACAACTTTCCTGTGCTGGGCGATGCTGCCAAACCCAAGCAGTCTCAGTCCTGGTGCCCAAGGAGACATCGGTCTGGAGGAAGATCAGCTGGACACAGAAGTCTCCCATCTCTGTGATGTCAGGGCTGGGATAGAGGGTGAAGCCAGGAGCTGGGAAAGTGGGGACTATGTCTGGGGAGACAGGGAACTTATCCTGAAAAACTAGACTTTGCAACTGGGGTTTTCAGGAGTGCGTGAGAGTTTGCCAGTCAGATGATGCATTCATTTACTCAACAATCCCCCTCCCAACTACCACCAGCCGAACCCTCTGTGCTACTCTCACTCCAGCCTGGCCTCAAGGATCCTCCAGGCTCAGGGAGACAGAACTAGATACAGACTCTCCAGGTGATCATGAATGGGCTGGAAGAAGGTGTGAGAGCAGGAGGTGCCCTGGGTAGAGGAACTGGGGGCTCTGAAGGGGACCACAGGGGGTCTCTTGGGAGGAGAGGGTGTGGTTGCAATTGATTCTCTCAAAGTGGAAGTTGATGGTGACTATATATTATATATAATATTATATATAATATATAATAAATTTTATATAATATTATAGATAATTATAGATAATATATATTATAGATAATATTATATATTATGATAATATATAATATATAAAATATATTATATATTATATATAATATTATATATAATATACAATATATAACATTATATAATATATAGTCACCATCAACTTCCACTCTGAGAGAATCAATTGCAACCACACCTTCTTATATTATATATAATATATATTATAATATTATATATACAAATATAATTTTTTTTTGAGATGGAGGCTCACACTGTCACCCGGGCTAGAGTGCAGTGGCATGATCTCATCTCACTGTAACCTCTGCCTCCCAGGTTCAAGCAATTCTCCTGCCTCAGCCTCTCAAGTAGCTGGGATTACAGGCGCCCACCACCACACTCAGCTGATTTTTTGTATTTTTAGTAGAGATGGGGTTTTACTATGTTGGCCAGGCTGGTCTCAAACTTCTGACCTTGTGATCCACCTGCCTCGGCCTCCTAAAGTGCCAGGCCTACAGGCATGAGCCACCAGGCTCGGCCGAATACTTTTGCTTTGAAATATATGGCTTGGGCTGGGTGTGGTGGCTCACTCCTGTAATCCCAGCACTTCAGGAGGTTGAGGCAGGCAGATCACTTGAGGTCAGGGGTTTGAGGCCAGTCTGGCCACCATGCAAAACCCTGTCTGTATTAAAAATACAAAAATCAGCCAGGTGTGGTGGCGCACACCTGTAGTCCCAACTACTTGGGAGGCTGAGGCATCAGAATTGCTTGAACCCCAGAGGTGGAGGTTGCAGTGAGCTGAGATCACACCACTGCACTTCACTCTGGGCGAAAGAGTGAAATCATGCTCCCACCACCACCCTCAGGGCTGGCTATGGGGGGCAAATGGGGAAAGAGGTGGCCAACTGGACAGGCTGGAACTGGGATAAGACTGACTTAGGTCCCTGGGGCTGCAGGGGACTATGAAATGGTGCAGTGAGACAACATTGAGCACATACTGTGGGCCGTCCTCAGGGATGACGTACATGTCCCTTCCCTCCTCCATTCCACACACATGTATTGAGCACTCACTGTGTGTTAGACCCTGTGCCAAGCCAGCAGCGGGTGTCCCAGCCCTGCCTTCAGGATTTTCTATCTCCTAACTGCTAGCTCAGTGCTCCTCAATCTTTGAGACCAGATTAATTCATTAAGTATTCCATTTGACATACGTTTCTTGAGTACCTACTATGTGAGGCAATGGAGAGACAAAGCTTTCTGAGACCCAGTCCTGGCTCCTAAGAAGCTGGTAGCTTGCTTGGGAGGCAAATAAGAAAACTAATGTGGTGAGAGCAGCTGACCTCCTCCACTCAGTTTTGGGAGTCAGGGAAGGCTTCCTGGAGGCGGGTACATCTCAGCAGAGACAGGGGGATAAAGCAGTTTATCCCGGAGAAGAGGGGAAACGGTATTTCTGGCTGTGGGAGCAGCGTGTGCAAAGGCCTGCAGGGGAGATGTGTGGGAAAAATTCCAGGGAGGCTGTAGGCCAGAGGATGGGAGAAGTGATGGGAAGCTGAAATGGCCAATCAGCAAGCAAGAAGGGCCTTGTAGGCGGAGCTTTTGATGTGCGCCTTCTCGTTGGTCGCCAGCCGTGGTCCAAGCAGCGGCAGTCACAGGGGCGTGGTCAGGGGCTGTGCTGCACATCCCAGCCACGTGGTCCAGATCCCGAGCTGGATGTGACCTACCGAAGTGGCGTGCAGTGTTACCCCGGTGGAGGTGACCAAGCTGGGTCCAGACCCAGTTTCCAATTCCCGCCCAGGTCTGGGCCCCCAAGCAGCACCATGTCTCGACATCCAGACCCGCACCAAGTCTAACGGTCACCAACGTCCCCGCACCTCCCTTTCTACTAATGACCCTGTTGTGAAACGTGAGGTTGAGGAGTCAAGGGCACAGACACCACACTTGGTGGGGTTCAAATCTCAGCTCTGTTTCTTCCCCAGAGGTGCAACCTCCCTGGGCCTTGGTTTCGCCATCAATTGAACTGGTAGGGTCGCTGTGGGAATTAAAAGAGTTAAAACAGCCCGAGGGTGTAAGCCTGCCTATGCTAAGCGCTCACCTGGTGTTACTTAATTCTTGTAATTTATCATTTTATTCTGGAAATCTACTGGCAACAAGTAGCTCTCTGGAAGCTGGTGGCAATCTGCCTGAGGTCTTTCAAGGGATAGCGAATCAACCCGGGGCTGTTTCTAGATGCATTGAATTTAACCCAAATAAAGGTGACATCCTGTGTTTGAATGTAATTAAACATCGATTCATTTGGACTTTGCAGTTCTCTTTTTGCATTTTGGAGCCAAAGTGAACAGGCCTCTGGGTCTCAAGCTTGCTTTCTTTTCTTTCTTTCTCTTTCTTTCTTTCTTTCTTTCTTTTTCTTTCTTTTCTTTCTTTCTTTCTCTCTTTCTTTCTTTCTTTCTCTTTCTTTCTTTTCTTTCTTTCTTTCTTTCTCTTTCTTTTTCTTTTTTTTTCTTTCTTTTTTTGGAAACAGAGTCTCGCTCTATCCCCTAGGCTGGAGTGCAGTGGCATCATCTCGGCTCACTGCAACCTCTACCTCCCAGGTTCTAGCGATTCTCCTGCCTCAGCCTCCAGAGTAGCTGGGATTACAGGCACATGTCACCACGCCCGGCTAATTTTTGTATTTTCAGTAGAGATGGAGTTTTGCCATGTTGGCCAGGCTGGTCTCAAACTCCTAACCTCAGGTGAGCTGCCTACCTCAGCCTCCCAAAGTGCTGGGATTACAGGCGTGAGCCACCGGGCCCAGTAAAGCATTTTCATAGAGCCCCAGAGTGCTTTTCAGCTGTGGGCACTGAGGGTCTGAGATAGGCCTGCCTGACAGTCCCCTTATGGTGGTCCTATAGATATGAGAAGTCAAACCCCTGAGTTGGGGTCCAGCAATGTCTCCTACTACTTGGGTGGTTTGGGCAAATGCCTTGGCATCTCTGATCCATGGTTTTCTCATGGGTCAAAGGAAAGAGAGGCCCCACGGTGAGTGTTCTCTCCCCTCCCTACTTCAGCCTCTTAGGTTGGGTGTCAGTCCATGAGGTCTCCAGCTAGTCTAGAGTGGGGAAACAGGACTTGGAGGATCAGAGTGAGTCCGGGTATAGCCCTGAGCTAGGGCGGGTCTAGGGACGTGGCTGGATCCAGTGGCGACAGCGGAGGTACTGGAGGCTGCAGAAGACAAGGCTCATGCTGGCCCCTTTCCAAGCCAGACCCAACCAAAAATGCATTTCACATGCTCTTAGGATACTTATGTTGGACATAACACCACCTGGCCCTCAGCTCACTCCTTTGTGCCTCAGTTTCCTCATCTGTAAAACGGAAATGATGGTACCCACTTCCAGAGTTGGCATATAAGTGAGATACACAGAAAGAAGTGTTGAGACGGAGCCCTTGCTTTTTCCGACTTAAAAAAATGTATACATATTTAAAGTAGAGGGCCGGGCGTGGTAGCTCATGCTTGTAATCCCAGCACTTTGGGAGGCCAAGGCAGGCAGATCACGAGGTCAGGAGTTCAAGACCAGCTTGGCCAAGAGACCAGCCTGGCCAACATGTTGAAACCCCATTTCTACCAAAAATACAAAAATTAGCTGGGCGCAGTGGCAGGCGCCTGTAATCTCAGCTACTCGGGAGGCTGACGCAGGAGAATTGCTTGAACTCGGGAGGAGGAGGTTGCAGTGAGCTGAAGGTTGCGCCATTGCACTCCAGCCTGGGTGACAGAGCGAGACTCTGACTCAGAAAATAAATAAAAAAATAAAAATAAAAAAAAAAATAAAATAAAATAAATAAAATAAATAAAGTAGAGATGAGGTCTCACTATTGTTGCTCAGGCTAGTCTTGAACTCCTGAGCCCAAGCAATCTTTCTACCTCTCAAAGTGCTGGGATTACAAGTGTGAGCCACCACATCTGGCCTGACTTTTTTTGGTGGGGGACGGAGTCTTGCTCTGTCCCCCAGGCTGGAGAGCAGTGGCGTGATCTTGGCTCACTGCAACCTCCATCTCCCAGGTTCAAGTGATTCTCCTGCCTCAGATTCCCTAGTAACTGGGACTACAGGTGCCACCACACCTGGCTAATTTTTGTAGTTTTAGTAGAGACGCGGTTTCACCATGTTGGCCATGTTGGTCTCGAACTCCTGACCTCAAGTGATCTGCCCACCTTGGCCTTCCAAAGTGCTGGGATTACAGGCGTGAGCCACCATGCCCGTGCCCGCACCCCACCCCCGCCACCTTAAAAAACGTTTTAAACTATAATTTTAGGAGATTTAGGGGAAGGAGAGCCAGTAGAGCTTAGAGATTAAGGGCCTCTGCTAGGCTTCCTAAATTCGAATTCAAGCTCTGCCACTCCCCTGATGTGTGACGTTGGGTGAGCGACTTAACGTTGTTGTTCTCAGTTTCCCCATGTGCAAACTCTATTATGGGGATTAAATGAGTGCTTGTAGAGTTCTGTTCCGTGTCTGGCACACTGCAGGCACATGTTAAATAAGTTAACCTCCCTCAGAGGGTCACAGAGAGTCCCTGGTTCCCCGCTGCTCCCAGCCCTGGGATCACCCAATGGCTTAGTGCTGACCCCCGCTGGCCACTCTGGGAACTTTGGGCTGAGGCCCCGTCTCTGAGTCCGGAACTCCGCCTCCATTGGGTCTGAACCTATTACGTTCCTTCGTCTCCCTTTATTTCCCGCTTCCGTCTCCTCCTCTTGACCAATCCAATCACTTTGTTTATGATCCATCCAATCCCATCCAACCACTCCAGGCCCATCCAGTCATTTTGCTGCCTAGTGTTATTTCCACCCTACATCCCTGCAGGGCAGGGCCCGGAACTTTCAAAAGATTGATGTTGCCTTCGTCCCATTTAATTCTCTGGGAAACCATTATTATTATTAATTATTATTATTATCTGTTGTCATTGTTGTTATTGTTGTTGTTTTTGAGACAGAATCTCACTCTGTTGCCCAGGCTGGAGTGCAGTGGCGCGATCTCGATTCACTGCAGCCCCAGGCTCCTGGGTTCAAGCGATTCTTCTGCCTTAGCCTCCCAAGTAGCTGGGATTACAGGCGCCCGCCACCACGCCCAGCTAATTTTTAAACTTTTAGTAGAGACAGGGTTTCACCATGTTGGCCAGGCTGGTTTTGAACTCCTGACCTCAGGTGATCTGCCCACCTTGGCCTCCCAAAGTGCTGGGATTACAGACGTGAGCCACCGCGCCAGGCAGAAACCATTATTTTTTATCCTCATTTTATAGGCGATAAGCCAAGCTTGCCCTCATCGATTTCTCTGCCCCAGGCGGCCTGACAGCTACAATTAAGTTCAATAAGAGGTCCAATCTCAGAGCCTTTGCACACACCCTGCCCTCAGCCAGGAATGTCCTTCCTCCAATTCCCTGTGCTGAGCGAGATCCTCCTTTCTCGCTGGACCCTTGACCTTGGCAAAGAAGGAGCCGCAGGGAAAACAGGGCAAGAGAAGATAGAGACAGCACTGGCATAATTAAGTGGAGGGATGAGAAGGCTCAATCAATAGCTTTGGAATTAGCCGAGCTGTTGGCCGGAAGAAAATGAGGCCGGAAGAAAATGGGGCACCAGAGCTTAAAAATTAATTGGATCCGAGTGATCAATGGTGAACGTTGAAATGTTCCCTTTCATCATCATTATTATTATTATTATTATTATTTTATTATTATTATTATTTTGAGATGGGGTCTCACTCTGTTGCACCCAGGCTGAAGTGCAGTGGCGTGATCTCGGCTCACTGCAGCCTCTGCCTCCGCGGTTCAAGTGATTCTCCTGCCTCAGCCTCCCAAGTAGCTGGGACTGACTACAGGCATGCGCCACCATGCCTGGCTAATTATTTTTTTATTTTTAGTAGAGACGGGGTTTCACCATGTTGACCAGACTGGTCTGGAACTCCTGACCTCAGGTGATCTGCCCACCTCGGCCTCCCAAAGTGCTGGGATTACAGGCGTGAGCCACCACACCCAGCAGAAACGTCCCCTTTTAGATCAGCGCGAGATGGGCATGGGTGTGGATCCAGGCTATGTTCATTGAATGAATGAACGATTACACAGACGTCTGCATTGCAGAAATGGCCTATTCTGAGAGTTAGTCCAGGCCCACTTCACATCCCAGCCTTGTCCCCCTCCCCCACCCTGCTGCCTGCTGCCCCAAACTCTCAGAAACTCAGTCTCCCCATCTGTAAATGAGCACTTGACTGTAATCCCAGCACTTTGGGAGGCGGAGGCGGGTGGATCACGAGGTCAGGAGATTGAGACCATCCTAGCCAACACAGTGAAACCCCATCTCTACTAAAATACAAAAAAAAAAAAAAAAAATTAACTGGGCATTGTAGTCCTAGCTACTTGGGAGGCTGAGGCAGAGGAATTGCTCGAACCCAGGAGGCAGAGGTTGCAGTGAGCCAAGATCGCGCAACTGCACTCCAGCCTAGTCAAAGAGTGAGACTCCATCTCAAATAATAAATAAATAAATAAATAAATAAATAAATAAATAAATAAGCACTTGAGAGAAGAAGAGGAGCACCTATGGTAAGCCCAAGGACCCTGAATTCCATATTCCCTGCAGGTAGCATTCCTGCTGACCTGATAACAGGGACTGGCTTTGGGCATGGACAGAGTTGTAAAGGGTGGACCCCTGGGTGTGATGTCTTGGCTTTG
This sequence comes from Hylobates moloch, assembly GCF_009828535.3. NCBI lineage: Eukaryota > Metazoa > Chordata > Mammalia > Primates > Hylobatidae > Hylobates > Hylobates moloch. The sequence continues at coordinate 50,760,481 of NW_026652287.1, read as the reverse complement.
ATGGTCCTGGAAGAGCAGGGTGTCCCTTGACCTTGTATCTATGCCCTTGCCCCAAATGGCCACACTTCATTGCGTGTTGTCGACTGTCTCATTGGTGTCTCCAGCCCGCATCTCCCCAGAGCTCCAGACCTCAGTATCCAGTGGCATTGGATATTTCCACTGAGTGCCTTGCAGGCATTTCACACTCACAAGGCCAAAACCTGGCTCTTAGAATAGTTACTCGCCCTGAGATCTGCCACTTCTCCATCCTGTTGGTGGCTCCACTATCACACAGTTGCCTGGGTCCTGATTCCTGGATACACTCTTTATTTTATTTTATTTTATTTTTTTATTTTGTTTTTTTTGAGATGGAGTCTTGCTCTGTCGCCCAGGCTGGAGTGCAGTGGCATGATCTCGGCTCACTGCAAGCTCCACCTCCCGGGCTCACGCCATTTTCCCACCTCAGCCTCGCAAGTAGCTGGGACTACAGGCACCCGCCACCATGCCCGGCTAATTGTTTGTATTTTTAATAGAGATGGGGTTTCACCGTATTAGCCAGGATGGTCTCAATCTCCTGACCTCGTGATCCGCCCACCTCAGCCTCCCAAAGTGCTGGGATTACAGGCGTGAGCCACCGTGCCCGGCCCTCTTTATTTTTTTAAGAGACAGGATCAGCCGAGCATGGTAGCCCACACCTGTAATCCTAGCACCTTGGGAGGCTGAGGCAGGCAGATCACTTGAGGTCAGGAGTTCAAAACCAGCCTGGCCAACACAGTGAAACCCTGTCTCTACTAAAAATACAAAAAATTAGCGGGGCGTGGTGGCGAGTGCCTGTAATCCGAGCTACTCAGGAGGCTGAGGCACGAGAATCATTTGAACCCAGGAGGCGGAGGTTGCAGTGAGCCGAGATTGTGCCACTGTACTCCAGCCTGGGCAACAGAGGGAGACTCTGTCTCAAACAAACAAAACAAAACAAACAAACTAAAAAAGAGACAGAGTCTCACTCTGTCACCCAGACCCAGGCTGGAGTGCAGTAGTGCAGTCATAGTTCACTGCAGCCTCCATCTCCTTGGCTCAGGCAGTCCTCCTACTGCAGCCTCCGGAGTAGCTGGGACTACAGGCACACACCACTATGCCCAGCTCATTTAAACATTTTTGTAGAGATGGGGTCTCACTGTGTTGCCCAAGCTGATCTCAAACTTCTGGTCTCCCTCAAGCAATCCTCCCCCCTCGGCCTCCCAAAGTGCTGGGATTACAGACATAAGCCACTGCACCTGACCTGGACTCACTCTTGTCCCTTCTCTTTCCTTACCTTGCATGTCCAGTGCATCAGCAGGTCCTGCAGTCTCAGGCTCCAGAACGAAACTGAGCCTCACTGAGCTCCCAAGGGGCCTGCTGTATCCTGTGTGGATGCTGCCCTGGCTCCCTGCCACCTACACTCCTGCCCCCAGCCATCCCTGCTCCCCTAGGGAGCCCCAGATGGATTCTTAAAATCATAAAGCAGGCCAGGCGAGGTGGCTCACGCCCGTAATCCCAGCACTTTGAGAGGCCGAGGCGGGCGGATCACGAGGTCAGGCGATCGAGACCATTCTGGCTAACATGTGAAACCCCGTCTCTACTAAAAATACAAAAAACTTTAGCCAGGCATGGTGGTGGGTGCCTGTAGTCCCAGCTACTCGGGAGCCTGAGGCAGGAGAATGGTGTGAACCCGGGAGGCAGAGCTTGCAGTGAGCCGAGATCGCACCACTGCACTCCAGCCTGGGTGACAGAGCGAGACTCTGTCTCAAAAAAAAAAATCATAAAGCAGATCACACCCCTCCTCTGCTCAAAGCCCTCCCGTGGCTCCCTATTACCCTCATAGTATAGCCCACACTCTTCCCTGTGATCAGGAGGCCTGGCATAGTCTGTATCCCTGCTGGCCTGCCCCCCTCCCCACCCCCGACTCCATCCCTCCCTTGCTCCCTCCACCACGTACTGACTCACTCATGTTTAGGGACTGCCCACAGTGTTCTGATTCCTTTTTCTGCTCAAGGTGGTCACTCCCTGCCAGTGCAGTTGGGGGCATCAGAGAGAGGTCTGGGGGTGGGGAGACATGGGTGAGAACAAGACCTCCGTGGCCGCTTAGGCTTGGGCTGGAGTCTCAGCTCTGTCTTGCAGAGCTGAAACCCCATCTCTTCTTCCTTCTCAGTCACTCTCTCTCCATCTCTCTGTCTGTCCATCTCAGAGTAAATTCCAGAGCCTTCTCCATCCCCCGCGCTGAGGCCCTGAACGACCTTCCCCTGCAGTTCCCTTTCTCTCTCTTCTTCTTCTTCTTTTGAGACAGAGTCTCGCTCTTTTGCCCAGGCTGGAGTGCAGTGGCACAATCTTGGTTCACTGCAACTTCTGCCTCCCAGGCTCAAGTGATTCTCCTGCCTCAGCTTCCGGAGTACCTGGGACTACAGGTGTGCACTACCACCCCTGGTTAATTTTTGTAATTTTTTAGTGGAGACGGGGTTTCAACATGTTGGGCAGGCTGGTCTCGAACTCCTGACCTCAGGTGATCTGCCCGCCTTGGCCTCCCAAAGTGCTGGGATTACAGGGGTGAGTCACCACGCCCGGTTCCCTTTCTCTCTTTTCCTCTCTCTCCCTCACTCATTCACACCAGCCTTCTTTGCTTCTCCAACACACCAGACACAGCCCTACCTCAGGGCCTTTGCACCTGTCCTGTGAATGCCTGTCCCTCATCTCTCCCCATGCCTGGCTCCACCTCTTTTACATCTTGGCTCTTGTGTTGCCTCCTCCAGGAAGCAGATTCCCCCGCCCCTTCCATCCCTCTCTATCACAGGGCCCTTCTCATCGCCTCATAATCGTCCTTGACTTCCTCTGCCTGCTTATTCATTCCCACTTCCCATGCTAGGGACCATGTCTCCTGGCAGAACCTGATGACAAGCTTAGTTCCCAGCATCCAGATGGCACCAGCAAACACTGGCTGAACAAATTGAGGTCTCATCAATATCCGTCTACTCCATGGAGCTTTGCACAGTGCCAGGAACATCAAATGCACCCTGTAAGGACTGGGAATTTATCTGAAGACCAAGCAAGTTTGCCTTGGATTGGGACTGCTAGAAAAAGCTCTGCTCAGCCAGGTGCGGGTACCTTATGCCTGTAATCCCAGCACTTTGGGAGGCCAAGGTGGGAGAATTGCTGGAGCCCAGGAGTTCAAGAGCAGACTGGGAAACCTGGTGAAACCCCATCTCTACAAAAAGTACAAAAAATTAGCTGGGGCCGGGCGTGGTGGCTCATGACTGTAATCCCAGCACTTTGGGAGGCTGAAGGGGGCAGATTGCCTGAGGTCAGGAGTTTGAGAACAGCCTGGCCAACATGGTGAAACTCCGTCACTACTAAAAATACAAAAAAATTAGCTGGGTGTGGTGGCGTGCGCCTGTAATTCCAGCTACTCGGGAGGCTGAGGCAGGGGAATTGCTTGAACCAGGGAGGTGGAGGTTGCAATGAGCCAAGATTGCGCCATTGCACTCCAGCCTGGGCGACAGAGGGAGACTCCATCTCAAAAAAAAAAACAACAAAAAAAACTTAGCTGGGCATGGTGGTGTGTACCTGTAGTCCTGGCTACTCAGGAGGTTAAGGTGGGAGGATCACCCGAGCCCGGGGAGTTTGAGGCTGCAGTGAGCCGTGATCGTGCCACTGCACTCCAGCCTGGGTGACAGAGTGAGACACCATCTCACAAGAAGAAAAAAAAAGCTCTTACCATTCATTCTCCATTCAAAAGCTGAGCTGGACAGATGCTGTGCAGTGAAACTCTTCTCATCTAAAGCCCAGATGTTTTCATCACTGCTTTTGGCACAGGGGGTGGGCAGGTTTTGATAAGAGCAGGGTCCCTGGGGAGGCCCTGGAGCTCAGCAAGGCAGGAAGGATGTGTCTGCATTTGCTGGCAGTGGGAGCCTCGCTCTGCAGGTGGGGGGTTGTACTTTTCACCAGCCTGTACATTATCTCCCAACACTTCTCTTTCAATTATTTTTCTTTGTGGGTTTCCTGGGGTGGTGGAGAGAAAGCATGAAATTGGAAGCCAAGAGAAGAGAGATGGAAAGACACAGAGAGTCAGACAGGGTTTGCAAAGGGTCCAAATGCAGTTGCACCTGGAGGGGAATGAAGTTAAGAGGGGGCCACATGGAGGTTGCAGTGAGCTGAGATCTTGTCACTGCACTTCAGTCTGGGTGACAAAGACTGTCTCAAAAATAAGTAAATAAATAAATAAATAAATAAATAAAAGAGGGGGCCGGCCAGGTGTGGAGGCTCACGCCTGTAATCTCAGCACTTTGGGAGGCTAAGGCAGGTGGATCACCTAAGGTCAGGAGTTCAAGACCAGCCTGGGCAACATGGTGAAACCCCGTCTCTACTAAAAATACAAAATTAGTCAGGTGTGTGGCTCATGCCTGTAATCCCAGCTACTTGGGAGGCTAAGGCAGGAAAATTGCTTGAACCTGGGAGGCGGAGGTTGCAGTGAGCTGAGATGATGACATTGCACTCCAGCCTGGATGACAAGAGCAAAAGTGCGTCTAAAGGAATAAAAAATAAAAAAAAAAGAGGGGGCCACAGAGAAGAGAGGGCAAGAGAAGACAGAAGCAGCATGGCATAATTAATTGGAGGGAGGAGGAGATGGCTCAAATCAATACCTTTCGAATCAGCCGAGCTATGCTGTTGGTGGGAATGAAATGAGGCACCAGGGCTTAAAAATTAATTGGATCCAAGTGATCAATGATGAACATTGAAACGTTCTCTTTCAGAATTGGAACAAGGCAGGAATGCCTGTTAACATGGTGCTCGGCATTTTACTAAAGAAAACAAGAAATGAAAGTTCCGAGGAGTGGAAAGGAGGAATTAAGAGTGTCTTTAGGCCTGGCGCAGTGGCTCATGCCTGTAATCTCAGCACTTTGGGAGGCCAAGGCGGACAGATCACTTGAGGCCAGGAGTTCGAGACCAGCCTGGACAACGTGACGAAACCCCATCTTTACTAAAAATACAAAAAATAGCCAGGCGTGGTGGCTTGCCTGACCTGGACTCACTCTTGTCCCTTCTCTAATCACAGCTACTCGAGAGGCTGAGGCAGGGGAATTGCTTGAACCAGGGAGGTGGAGGTTGCAATGAGCCGAGATTGAGCCATTGCACTCCAGCCTGGGAGACAGAGACTCCATCTCAAAAAAAAAAAATTGACTGGGCACGGTGGCTCACGCCTGTAATCCCAGCACTTTGGGAGGCCGAGGTGGGTGGATCACAAGGTCAGGAGACCGATACCATCCTGGCTAACATGGTGAAACCCCGTCTCTACTAAAAAATACAAAAAATTAGCTGGGAGTGGTGGCGGGCGCCTGTAGTCCCAGCTACTTGGGAGGCTGAGGCAGGAGAATGGCGTGAACCCGGGAGGTGGAGTTTGCAATGAGCCAAGATCGTGCCACTGCACTCCAGCCTGGGCGACAGAGCGAGACTCCGTCTCAAAAAAAAAAAATAATAATTAGCTGGGCATGGTGGTGTGTACCTGTAGTCCTGGCTACTCCGGAGGCTAAGGTGGGAGGATCACCTGAGCCTGGGGAGGGTAATCCCAGCTATGTGGGAGGCTGAGACCCAAGAATCGCTTGAGACTGGGCATGGTGGCTCACGCCTGTAATCCCAGCACTTTAGGAGGCTGAGGCAGGCGGATCATGAGGTCAGGAGATCGAGACCATCCTGGCTAACACGGTGAAACCCCATCTCCGCTAAAAATAAAAAAATTAGCCTGGTGTGGTGGTGGACACCTGTAGTCCCAGCTACTCGGGAGGCTGAGGCAGGAGAATGGTGTGAACCTGGGAGGTGGAGTTTGCAGTGAGCCGAGATGGCACTGCTGCACTCCAGCCTGGGTGACAGAGCGAGACTCTGTCTCAAAAAAAAAAAAAAAAAAAAAGAATCGCTTGAACCCAGGAGGCAGAGGTTGCAGTGAGCCAAGATCGCATCACTGTACTCCAGCCTGGGTGACAGAGCGAGACCCTGCCTCAAAAAAAAAAGAAAAAAGAAAAAAAAAAGAGTGTCTTTATTTGCAGATAACATCCTCATATGCAATAAATCCCCAAAGAATGTGCACATCTAATTATTGGGTTTACAAAAAGTTGAGAAAGCTTGATAGATGCTAGTCACAGTGGCTCACGACTGTAATCCCAGCACTTTGGGAGAGGAGGCAAGAGGATCGTTTGAGCCCAGGGGTTCAAGACCAGCCCGGGCAACATAGGGAGACCCCATATCTACAACAAATAAAAAATTAGTCAAGAACGGTGACACACATCTGTAGTCCTAGCTACTGGGGTGGCTGAGGCAAGAGGATCACTTGAGCCAGGGAGGTTGGGGCTATAGTAAGCTATGATTGCACCACTGCACTCCAGAAAGGGTGACAGAGTCAGACCCGGTCCCCCAAATAAATAAACTGGCCACTTATCCACAGCACCAAAAAATCAAAGCATCTAGAAATAAATCCCAAAGTTATAAGCTTTGCTGAAAGATAGATAAATGGAATGATTCATTGTATGTTCACTTTGAAAGATTCAATCACAAAAGATGCTCATTCTCCTGATTTGGTTTATAGATTCAATGCAATTCCAATCTAAGTCCCAACTGAGTTTCTCCATGCAACCCAAAAAGCTGAGAAGAAGGCAAAGAATAAGTCAGATGCTTGTGAAGCAGAGCAAGATGAGTGACTGGTGTTGGCAGATGTAAACGATTAGCACAAAGCTTCTACCAGGGATACATCAGCCTCTGGGACAGAAGAGAGATCCCAGAACAGACTTCCAGGTGGGCAGACATCCAGCAGCACTGCTTGACTTCTGGTTGTTCTATGCTTGCTGTTAAATCCACACATGCATGAAAACTTGCTTTGTGAGTTTCATTACAGGGTATTGGGACAATAGATCATCCCGGTTTTTTACTACACTAACAACTTCAAAGAATCAAAAATGAAAAGACAAAACTCAAAAAATGTAGAATATGTATGAGAAGATCTTTATGAAGCTGGGGCAGAAAACATTTTTTCCTTCTTCCTTTTTTTCTTCTTCTTTCTTCTTCCTTCTTCCTTCTTCCCTTCCTCTTCCCTTTCTCCTCCTCTTTCTTTTTTTTGTCTTTCTTCTTCTTTCTTTTCTTTTCTTTTTTCTCTTTTTTTTTCCTTTTCTTTCTCTCTTTCTTTCTCTTTCCCTTTCTCCCTCTCTCTCTTTCTCTCTCTCTTTTCCTTCCTTCCTTCCATCTTTCCTTCCTTCCTTCTTTTCTATTCTTTTCTTTTTCTCTTTCTCTCTTTTTTTTTTTTATTTGAGATGGAATCTCACTCTGTCGCCCAGGCTGGAGTGCAGTGGTGTGATCTCTGCTCACTGCAAGCTCTGCCTCCCAGGTTCACGCCATTCTTCTGCCTCAGCCTCCCAAGTAGCTTGGACTACAGGTGCCTGCCACCATGCCCGGCTAATTTTTTTATATTTTTAGTAGAGACGGGGTTTCATCGTGTTAGCCGGGATGGTCTTGATCTCCTGACCTCATGAGCCACCTGCCTCGGCCTCCCAAAGTGCTGGGATTACAGGCGTGAGCCACCGTGCCCGGCCTCTTTTTCTTTCTTTCTTTCTTTTTTTTTTACGGGGTCTCACTCTATCAGCCAGGCTGGAGTGCAGTGGCACAATCACAGCTCACTACACACTGCAGTCTCGACCTCCCAGGCTCCGGTGACCCTCCCACCTCAGCCTCTCAGGTAGCTGGGACTACAGGCGTGCACCACCTCTCCTGGCGAACTTTTGTGTTTTGTAGAGTCGGGGTCTTCCTATGTCGCCTGGGCTGGACTTGAACTTCTGGGTTCATGTGATCCTCCCACCTTGGCCTCCCAAAGTTCTGGGATTATAGGTGTAAGCCAATGCACCCGGCCGGGAAAGGATTTCTTAAACAAGCAAATATGCTATGAGTTAGACATGGTGTCCTACACTGCAAAAGACTGAGCAAGTTGAATAACTTAAATCCGCAGATATGGGAAGCAGGTTAATGGTAGCCTGGGGCTGGGCGTGGGGGAAAGGGAGTGACTGCTAATGGGGATGGGGTTTTCTTTCAGGGTGATGAAAATGTTCTGGAACTCGACAGAGGTGACGAATGCACAGCAACATAGCAACACAGTGAATCTGGGAAATGCCATTGAATTATCCAGTTCAAAATGGTAAATTTTGCTAGAGGCTGTGGTGGGAGGATTGCTTGAGACTAGGAGTTTGAGACCAGCCTGGACAACATAGCGAGACCCCCACCACTAAATGCATTAAAAATATATAAATAGGCCGGATGTGGTGGCTCACACCTGTAATCCCAGCACTTTGGGAGGCCAAGGCAAGCAGATCACCTGAGGTCGGGAGTTCGAGGCCAGCCTGGCCAACATGGTGAAACTCTGTCTCTACTAAAAATACAAAAATTAGCCGGGCATGATAGAGAGCATACCTGTAATCCCAGCTACTCGGGAGGCTGAGGCAGGACAATCCCTTGAACCCGGGAGGCAGAGGTTACAGTGAGTCGAGATCACGCCACTGCACTCCAGCCTGGGTAACAGAGCAAGACTCCATCTCAAAATGTACCCTGTAACCATATATAAGATGTCAACATTAGTAGAAGGTGGGTGAAGGGTATACAGGATGGTCTGTAAAATGCAACTCTATACCTCAACAACTGTTCTGTATGTCTAAAATTTTTGTTTCCCAAATAAAAAGTTTAGGCTGAGTGAAGTGGCTCATGCCTATAATCCTAGCACTTTGGGAGGCTGAGGCAGGAGGATTGCTTGAGCCCAGTAGTCCCAGATCAGCCTGGGCAACATGGCAAAACTCCATCTCTACAAAAGATAAAAAAAAAATTAGCTGGGTGTGGTGGCATGTGACTGTAATCCCAGCTACCAGGGAGGTTGAGGTGGGAGGATGGCTTGAGCCCGGGAGGTGGAGGCTGCAGTGAGCTGTGATCATGCCACTGCACCCAGCCTGGGTGACAGAGTGAGACTCTGCCTAAAACAAACAAACAAACAAAAAAAAAGAAAAATTAAGAGCTTCTGTTCAGAAAATGACACAGTAAATACAGTGAAGACAAGCTACAAAATTGGAGATTTTTACAACAAATGAAACTAACAAAGGATTTGTTCCTAATATGCATAAGAACTATACATCAATAGAAAAAGACAGTGAAATTTTAAGAAATGGATAAAAGGCCGAGCACAGTGGCTCACGCCTGTAATCCCAGCACTTTGGGAGGCCGAGGCGGGTGGATCACTTGAGGTCAGGAGTTGGAGACCAGCTTGGCCAACATGGTGAAACCCTGTCTCTACAAAAAATACAAAAATTAGCCGGGCATGATAGAGAGTGTACCTGTAATCCCAGCTACTCGGGAGGCTGAGGCAGGACAATCCCTTGAACCTGCGAGGCAGAAGTTACAGTGAGCCAAGATCTCAACACTGTACTTCAGCCTGGGTGACAGAGCAAGACTCCATCTCAAAATGTACCCTGTAACAATATATAAGATGTCAACATTAGTAGAAGCACTTAAGCCTAGACAATACAGCGAGACTCAGTCTCAAAAAAAAAAAAGAGAAAGAAATGGATAAAAGACTTGAACAGGCATTTCACCATAAAAAGAAACCAGTAATCACATAAAAAGTTCAATGTCAAGAGCAATCAGAAAGCAAACCAAAACCCAAATGAGGCACTCCTTCCCTCCCTCCACATTGGCCCAGTGAAAAAACTTGGACAATTCAAAGTGTTGGCAAGAACTTGGAGCCAGGCACGGTACCTCATGCCTGGAATTCCAGCACTTTAGCAGGCTGAGGCAGGAGGATCGCTGGAGCTCAGGAGTTTGAGAACAGCTTGGGCAACACAGGGAGACCCCATCTAAAAAAAATAAAATGAGCCAGGCATGGTAGCACAGGCTTGTAGTCTCAGCTACTCGGGAAGCTGAGACGGGAGGATCGCTTGAGCCCAGGAGGTGGAGGGTGCAGTGAGCTGTGATTGCACCATTGCACTCCAGCCTGGGCCTCAGAGCGAGACTATCTCAAGAAAAAACAAAAACCAATAACAAAACAAAAACAAAACATAGAGGAACCAATGATTATACTATGTTGGTATGATGTAAATTGCCAGAGTCCCGATAAAAAACATGATGTTATCAGGTTAAGCTGAACATATATGTATTTTCTTTTCTTTTCTTTTCTCCCTTTCTTTCTCCCTTTCTTTTTCTTTCTTTCTTTCTATCTTTCTTTCTTTTCTTTCTTTTCTTTCTTTCTTTCTTTCTTTCTTTCTTTCTTTCTTTCTTTCTTTCTTTCTTTCTTCTTTCTCTCTTTCTCTCTTTCTTTCTTCTTTTTTGAGACAGAGTCTTGCTCTGTCACCAGGCTAGAGTGCAGTGGCGTGATCTCGGCTCACTGCAACTTCCACCTCCTGGATTCAAGCAATTCTCCTGCCTCAGCTGGGACTACAGGGGTGTGCCACCATGCCTGGCTAATTTTTTGTGTGTTTTTAGTAGACACAGGGTTTCACCATGTTGGCCAGGATGGTCTCGACCTCTTGACCTCATGATCTGCCCATCTCAGCCTCCCAAAATGCTGGGATTACAGGCATGAGCCACCGTGTCTGGCCACATATATATATTTTCTGACCCAGCCATCTTTACGGCCAGCACACAAGTCTGAAGTCTGAGGATGGTCATAAAAACTTTTTTTTTGGTAATAAACCTAAGCTTGAAACAACCCAAAAGTCCATGACCTGGAGAACAGATGAATAGCCAACAGAAGATTCATACAAAGGAGACTGGGCGCGGTGGCTCACGCCTGTAATCCCAGCACTTTGGGAGGCTGAGGCGGGCGGATCACGAAGTCAGGAGATCGAGACCATCCTGGCTAACACGGTGAAACCCCGTCTCTACTAAAAAATACAAAAAATTAACCAGGCATGGTGGTGGGTGCCTGTAGTCCCAGCTACTTAGGAGGCTGAGGCAGGAGAATGGCATGAACCCAGGAGGTAGAGCTTGCAGTGAGCTGAGATAGCGCCACTGCACTCCGGCCTGGGTGAAAGAGCCAGACTCCATCTCAAAAAAACAAGAAAAAGATAAAAGAAGATTCATACAAAGGAACACTATGCAGCAGTGAAAAATGCAAGCCTTACAGCCACATGCAGCGATATGGATGAATATCAGCAGAATCACATTGAGCAAACAAAACAGATTAGCAGTCCAGGTGCTGTGGCTCACACCTGCAATCCCAGCACTTCAGGAGGCTGAGGTGGGTGGATCACCTGAGGTCAGGAGTTTGAGACCAGCCTGGCCAACATGGTGAAACCCTGTCTCTACTAAAAATACAAAAATTATCACTGCAACCTCCATGGCCAGGCATGGTGGCTCACGCCTGTAATCCCAGCACTTTGGGAGGCCGAGATGGGCAGATCACCTGAGGTCAGAAGTTCGAGACCAGCCTGACCAACATGGAGAAACCCCGTCTCTACTAAAATTACAAAAAAATTAGCTGGGCATGGTGGCGCATGCCTGCAATCCTAGCTACTCAGGAGGCTGAGGCAGGAGAATTGCTTGAACCCGGGAGGCGGAGGTTGCAGTGAGCTGAGATCATGCCATTGCACTCCAGCTTGGGCAACAAGAGCGAAACTCTGTCTCAAAAAAAAAAAAAAAAAAATAGCCAGGCGAGGTGGTGGGCGCCTGTAATACCAGCTACTTGGGAGGCTGAGGTAGGAGAATCGCTTGAACCTGGGAGGCAGAGGTTGCAGTGAGTGGAGATCGTGCCACTGCACACCAGCCTGGGTGACAGAGTACAGCTCTGTTTCAAAAAACAAACAAAAAACAAACAAACAGATTAGTAAAGAATGTGAACAAGGTCAAATGAGGTGGCTCACGCCTGTAATCTCAGCACTTTGGGAGTCCAAGGCAGGCAGACTGTTTGAACCCCAGAGTTCAAGACAAGCCTGGGCAACATAGTGAGACCCTCATCTCTAATTAGCCAGGCATGGTGGTGCATGCCTGTTGTTCCAGGTACTTGGGAGGCTGAGACAGGAGGATTGCCTGAGCTCGGGAGCTCACACCACTGTACTACAGCCTGAGTACTACACAATGAGACCTTGTCTCAAAAAAATAGAAACATGCAAGAGGTAACCATGTATTGTTTGCTGAGGAGCATGTGGTAAACTATAAGGAAAAGGAAGGAAATGAAAAACAAAATTTGTGATAGTTCTTCCATCTGCAGGGAAGGATTATGAGATTGGGGAGAGGCACATGGGGGTCTTTTATTGTGATGGTTTTTTTTTTTTTTTTTTTTTTGAGATGGAGTCTCGCTCTGTCACCCAGGCTGGAGTGCAGTGGCGTGATATCGGCTCACTGCAAGCTCCGCCTCCCGGGTTCACACCATTCTCCTGCCTCAGCCTCCTGAGTAGCTGGGACTACAGGCGCCTGCCACCATGCCCAGCTAATTTTTTGTAGTTTTAGTAGAGATGGGTTTTACCGTGTTAGCCAGGATGGTCTCAATCTCCTGACCTCGTGATCACCCCGCCTCGGCCTCCCAAAGTGCTGGGATTATAGGCGTGAGCCACCGCGCGCGGCCAATGGTAACGTTTTTTATCCAGGCCTGCTCCTTATAGTTTATCTACAGCTCATTGATGTTTAACAAAAATTTAAGACCGGGCATGGTGGCTCATGAGCCTGTAATCCCAACATTTTGGGAGGCTGAGACGGGAGGGTCACTTGAGCCCAGGAGTTTGAGACAGCCTGTGCAACATGGTGAAACTCTGTCTCTACAAAAAACACAAAAATTAGCTGTGCTGATTTTTAAAAAATTTAAAGCAGTGACAGATACAAACATGGTTACTATTAGGCATTAAGATTACAACTGGGGCCAGGCGCAGTGGCTCATTCGTGTAATCCCAGCATTTTGGGAGGCCAAGGTGGGTGGATCACTTGAGGTCAGGAGTTTGAGACCAGCCTGGCCAACATGGTGAAACCCCGTCTCTACAAAAAACACAAAAAAATTAGCTGGATGTGGTGGCGAGCGCCTGTAATCCCAGCTACTCAGGAGACTGAGGCAGGAGGATCACTTGGAGGTTGAGGTTGCAGTGAGCTGAGATGGTGCCACTGCACTCCAGCCTGGGCTACAGGTTGAGACTCCACCTCCAAAAAAAAAAAAATTACAACTGGTTTCACATGTTAACTCATGTAACACCTCCAGCAACCTTGTGAGGCAGGACTTGTTATCATATTCATTCTACAGGTGTGGAAACTGAGGCACAAGGAGGTCACAAGACCTGCCCAAGGCCATGCTTGTGATGAGAGGCAGAGTTGTTCAAAACAATGGCCTCACTCAACTCCATGCACATTCTGCATTTATGAAGCTCTTTCATGTGGGCTGGGGGCAGGAGACCCTGTGGAGCTCAGCCTTTCATGCTAGTTTAGGTGCTGGTGATACAGCGAGCAGGTTGCAGGGCAAGGGGCCCACATGGAACTGCCCAGTTAGATATGTGGGGAGGGGGCAAGGCGTAGTGGCTCAGGTCTGAATCCCAGCACTTTGGGAGGCCTAGGTGAGCGGATCCCCTGAGGTCAAGTGTTCAAGACCAGGCTGGCCAACATGGTGAAACCTCGTCTCTACTAAAAATACGAAAAAAAAAAAAAAAAAAAAAAGGTGGGCGTGGTGGCATGTGCCTGTAGTCCCAGCTATTCGGGGAGGCTGAGGCAGCAGGAGAATCACTTGATCCCAGGATGCAGAGGTTGCAGTGAGCCAAGATTGCATCACTGCATTCCAGCCTGGGCTACAGAGGGAGACTCCATCTAAAAAAAAAAAAATGTGGGGAGGAATGGCAGAGTTTCGTTGGGGTCAGGGCCCAATCAGAGGAAGGGATAGGGCCTGGGGGAGTCCACAGAAGAGAAACAAAGGCTCAGCTTGGGGCGTCAGGGAAGCCTTCCTTGAGGAGAGGATATTCAGACAAGACATTGACGGATGAAAAGGAGTTCAGAGTGTGGGCAAGGACCCATGGGCTGGATGGCTTAGAGACATAGAGAGAGACCTAGACAGGATGCAGTAGAGCTGCAAAAAGACTTTACAGAGAGAGGCTAAGAGACACATGACTGAGAGAGAGCAGTGGACAGAGTCAGAGGAACAGAGACCCAGGGAGAGAAAGAGAACAGGCTGCTGCCTGTCAGAGAGACAGAGACGTAGAGACAGAGGAAGAGAGATACTCAGGGAATAGGACCATCTGCCCGGTGCTGGTGCCGGGCATACACACAAGAGCTTGCATTTGCCTGTACTTGCTTGAGTATTGCAGGGAGGCGTTTGCCCAGGTTACCAGGGCAGGAATGTCCATGCATGGGTGGCGGGGGCACGTGCACCATTTCAGTGCAGGTGGGGATCTGTACAGGAGGAAACCTGCTTGGGGGGCCGCCGTCGCCCCTTGTCCCCCTGCAACGAGGAGGTGTGGGGCGGGGCGCCCCTTCCCGGAGCCAGGCCCTTTAACGCCCCCCCCAAGCCCGCAGCGCCCCCGCCCCATCAGGCGTCCCGGGGCTCCGCCTGCCCGCCCCGCATCAGCACCACGTCAGGCGCTGTCCGCGCCCCCGGTGCTGAACCAAGATGGCCGGTGGCGGCCGGGCCCCGGCGTGAGCCAAGCGCGGGCTGCAGCCGAGAGATGCCTCAGCCCAGCGGCCGCTGAGCCCGACCCGACAGAGCCGGCCCGGCCGCCTCCGGCCCGCCTGCGAGTCCGGAGACATGTCTCTGCTTTGCGTTGGAGGTAGGAGGCAAGGCTGGGGGTCGGGGGACCCGTGTGGACGCGGGCTGGACTCGGGGTCCGCGTGGATGCGGCTCCTAGGGGGATCCTGGGGGGTGACCCGAGTCCAGGCGGCTGGGCTTTTGAGAGGGGTAGCCCTTGTCGACGCAGCTGGGCCCCCTGAGGGGGTGATCCGTGTAGACGCGGCAGGGCTCTCGGGGGTCCTGGTGGCCGCTGCTGGAGGGGTCGTGTGGACGCAAGTGGACGCGGCTGAACGCGGAGGCCCGTGTGGACGTGGACGGGTGTCCGAGGTTCTATCCGGAAACGATCTAGACTGGGGCGTCTGTGTAGACCGGGCTTTTAGAGGGTCAGTGCGGAAGAGTCTGGGCTGGGTAGTTTGATTGAAGCCTGCAGGGGTACTTGGAAGGGGTCTGGTGTTGTGGGCTGGGTTGCGGGTCCTCATGGACGCGCACCCGGCTGGAAATTCGAAGGAGAGTGCGGTGGGAGGGTTCTCCAAGCTGTGGGGATGTAAGATATAGGTAGAGGGGCTTGGCCATCAGGACATCCACGAGTTCTAGGACTCTCCCAGCCCTGGGTGTAAAGAGGACTGGGGTGGGGGGAGTGTGGAGACAGGAGACCCCTCCCAACGTCCAGAGAGGGCTGTGACTGGAGGTCTGGGGGCGCTTTTCCAGTTAACTCTTTGGCCTCCCGAGTGAGGGGGTTGGAGGAATGGCCAGAAGATCTTCCCGCTCCCTGCCCCCTCCGGTTCTCCCAAACACGTTTCAGGGCCTTCTCGGCAGGGAGCCTACTTCTTGGAAGAGCAATGTCCCCTGGTCCCCCTCCTGGCCCATCCTCACCTCACCCACTTTGCGCTGGAGAGAGGGAGGGAGGGAGACGTGAGGTGGGGGGGGAGAGCTATTTTGGGGCCAGAACGCCATCTGCACAGAGAGGCCCACGCCCAAGCCCACGCTCTGCGTTGGGGTTGGAGGAGGGAGGGAGACGTGGGAGGGGCATGACCCCCCACCCCACACCTTTATGGCTCTGGGGTTGTGGGGAAGCCAGCCCAACCGAACCCAGGCGTTCTGGGCACTCCCGTTTGAGAACTCAAGCTCTGGGAGACCTTGGGCGTCAGGGGTGGAGGTGGACCGCCGTTCCACGCCTACAGAGCTCTGAACCCCTGGTTCTTAAGGACTGGGGTCCCCTCATCACTCCCACCCATTTCAAGAAGGCTGGGGTGGGGGAAGGGGTGTGTCTGCCAAGCCTGAGACGGCAGGCTTCGGGAGACCTCGGGCGACAGGAAGCGTGTGTGTGCTGAACTCCTGCTGCCTGGACACAGGGTGGGCAAGCCGGGGAGCCGGGAACCGCCCCCGCCGCCCCTCCTCCTCCCTCCCCTCCCCCTCGGCCGCTTCATTCACAAACCCTGCCCCGCCCGCCAGCTCCCCCCCGCGGCAGCTTCCGAGTGCAAATCAGGCCGGGCTGGGCCGGCGTGGACGCGGGTGTTCTTAAAGGGACAGGGGCTTACTTTCTCTAAGCTCGTTTCTGCTGGACGGGGCTGGGGGTGGTGGAAGAAGGGTCCCTAGAGTCAAAGGTCAACTCCTCCATCCCCTAGCCTCCAGGCCTATGAAGTTAGGGGAGTAGGGAAGTGAAGGAGACCCCTAGGCGGCCCCCACCGCCTAGGCCTGAGGACGGAATGGGAGGAGAACTTGAATGTCCAGACCCCCTACTGACCTCTCCCCCTGCTCTAAGTAGCCGGGCTCTTAAAGGTGGTACTGGAGGAGGTTCCGACGTGGGTGTTCCTGGCTGACTCCTCTATCCTCTCTTCTTCCCCCAACATCCCGCCCCGCCCCGCCTCACATCCTCCAACTTGGGCTTCTCTGGAAGGTTTGCCTAGTGGAGTGGGGGGGCGGGGATCTCACCCTTAATGCTGACGCAAACAGGAGGCTCGGCTGCGGGGGTGGCATTAAGGGGGGGGCAGCAGGAGGCAAGAGGGATGAGGCTTCCAGAAACAGAGACGTTGGGGGAGGACTGTGCTGGATTCTGTGGACTTTATAGGGAGGGGCCCGGCTGAGTGGAGAGGAATCGCTGGGAGGGGCAAGGCTGGGGAAGAGGTTGACAGGGGTGGGAGGTAAGGCCCTGAGGTGTAAAGGGAGGTGTGAGGTTGGAGTGAGGAGGAGTAGGAGGCAGGGAGGGGTGGGGAGAGGGAGAAGTGCTGGGTGAGGCCAGTCTCCCAGGGAGAGGTGGGATGGTGCCCAGAGAGGGGAGGGGCTGGGATGGCTGAGTACGAGAGAAGTTGGGGTGGGCTTGGCAGGAGTGAAGCTAGGCTGAGATGGGTTGCCGTGTTGCCTGAGCTAAGCAGAGGAAATACCTGCCCCCCCTCCCCTCCACCAGGGACCCACAGGAGTTTGCCAATCCCTACACACATTCATACTCAGACTTGTTCCTGTGTGGACACAAATGCTTAGGATGCATGAAGGCTCTACACAGACCATGTGCTTGGGAAGGCACATTCCATAGGCACACGTGTGTACTCAAACGCCTGTGTGAACACAAGCATACACGTGTATATAGGACACAGTCTGCCACTACAGATATAGTCCCGGCAACACACGTGTGAGTGTGTCTGCCAGCACGCATATAGATATATCCATGTGTCTGATGAATGTTCACAATATACATGCCACATAAAGATCCACCCATGTCCAGCCGAGCGTGGTGGCTCAGGCCTGTAATCTCATCACTTTGACTTTGGGAGGCCAAGGTGGGCAGATCACTTGAGGTCAGGAGTTCAAGACCAGCCTGGCCAACATGGTGAAACTCTGTCACTGCTAAAAAATACAAAAAATTAGCCAGGCGTGGTGGCGTGCACCTGTAGCCTCAGCTACTCGGGAGGCTGAGGAAGGAGAATCACTTGAATATGGGAGGTGGAGGTTGCAGTGAGCTGAGATCCTGCCACTGTACTCCAGCCTGGGCAACAGAATGAGACTCTGTCTCAAAAAAAAAGATTCACTCATGTCCTAACACTCAGACATGTACCCATACATATCTGTTAAGGTCCCCAACCCCATGAAGCACACATGTATTCATATAAGCACATGTCAAAGCCATGTGTATACACACATGACAACACTTGCCTGGACATTCAAAGCAGCCCCTTTCAACAAGTGGGTGATGACGCATGCAAGTAAATACACATTTGAGTATTTCATTGCACACAAGTGCATACATGTATGCAGATAAACAAATACAGCTGCCACAGAATTGCATCCATGTACACATGCAAATGTCAATATGTGTGTTTTCCACCTAACATATCACCCACAAGCTCACACACACCAGTGTGTCTCTGATGTAGTGACACCCCACTCCTAGACACACATGTGCAGACTTCCACCTGCACTTAAATGGTGCACATACTCTGCACACATGCACACATGCACACTTACATCCATGTACAGGCAGGCACTTGCCTGCCCTGGTAAGATGAGCCAACTACTGCTGCAAATACCCAAGCAAGTACAGGCAAATGCGAGCTTTTGTGTATACACCCAGCACCAACACATAGCAGACCACCTTGTATGGTGTATGGGCCTTATCTCTGCCCCCCTTCATTTATTTATTGATGTGGAGCCCCGTTGCTCCCCAACATCTTAATCCACTCACTAGGTCTTGGCAGGGTCCTGAGGCTGTGAATGGCAAATGCCACCTGGTTCCTTCATGAAGTCACTCATTTTATTTACTCAACAAGCATTAATTGAGCACTTACTGTATACCAGGCACTATTCCTGGCTCTGGGGACCCAGCCCTATTCCTAGCCACCACCCCTGCACCTCCCATGGGGTTAGAATGAAAGAGATGAGGGAGGGCTAAGGGAGATGAGGAGTGGGGTATCCAGGGCTCTCTTCCTCTGGGAAGCCTACCCTGATTCCACCACCACCATTTACTTGAGTCTCAGAAGATGTGATGAGGGGGAGATGAGCAGGAGGGAGATGGTGCTCTGGGTGGAGGGAACAGCATGAGCAAAAGCATGGTGGTGTGAAGGGTCAGTTCCAGATCTTCCTATGTGCCTCACAGCATTTTGCACAGGCCACTTGATGTTTTGTTTTGTTTTGAGACAGAGTCTTGCTCAAAGCCCGTTACTCAGGCTGCAGTGCAGTGGCATGATCTCAGCTTGCTGCAGCCTTGACCTCCAGGGCTCAAGTGATCCTCCTGCCTCAGCCTCCCAAGTAGCTAGGACTATAGGCATGCACCACCACACCTGGCTGACTTTTTTTTTTTTTGCAGAAACAGGGTTTTGCCCTGTTGCCCAGGCTGGTCTTGAACTCCTGGGCTCAAGTGATTCACCCTCCTCAGCCTCCCAAAGTGCTAGGATTACAGGTGTGAGCCACCACGCCCAACTGATGTTTTAAAGGCTCTATAAACATTTTATGAATAAATGACATGAACAAATCAGTGAATTTAGGTGAGGGTGGGTTTGCTTCACAACTTACAATAATATCAACAACAAACCCCATTTATCCAGCTTTTTTGTTTGTTTGTTTGTTTTGTTTTTTTGAGACACGGTCTCTCTCTGTCACCCAGGCTGGAGTGCAGTGGTGTGATCTCGGCTCACTGAAACCTCCACCTTCCGAGTTCAAGCAATTCTCCTGCCTCAGCCTCCCGAGTAGCTGGGATTACAGGCATGTGCTATCACGCCCGGCTAATTTTTGTATTTTTAGTAGAGATGGGGTTTCTCATTTCTACTAAAAATACAAATACATCTCTAGTGGCCAGGCTGGTCTCGAACTCCTGACTTCAAGTGATCCTCCTGCCTCGGCCTCCCAATGTGCTGAGATTACAGGCTCGAGCCACCGTGCCCAGCCCAGCATTTCATAGGCACGATGTTAAGGATTTTTATGCTCATGCCCTCTTTAACTCTCACAGTAGCCTCATTGTACAGATGAGGAAAACTGAGACTCAGGGAGCTTTAGCAACTTGCCTGGTGTAACAGAGCCAGAGGTGGAGCTGACTGACTCCATAGCGTACTGGGGTTGGCGGGAGAAGATTGAGCCTTCTCTCAGCCCCCAGGACCTCGGAGACAGCCAAATCCCTTCTGTGGAGTGAGGATCTGCCCTGGGATTGCCTTCTTCTTTCTATTTATTTATTTCTTTGAGACAGAGTCTGGCTCTGTTGCCCAAGCTGGAGTGCAGTGGCACAATTTCAGTTCACTGTAACCTCCGCCTCCCGGGTTCAAGCAATTCTCCTGCCTCAGCCTCCTGAGTAGCTGGGATTACAGATGCACACCATCACGCCCAGCTAATTTTTTGTATTTTTAGCGGAGACGGGGTTTCACCATGCTAGCCAGGCTGGCCTCGAACTCCTGACCGCCAAGTGATCTACCTGCTTTGGCCTCCCAAAGTGCTGGGATTACAGGCATGAGCCACCGTGCCCAGCCACGATTGCTTTCTTCTTTCATGCATCTAGTAAACAGACATGTCACAATCTCTCCATTCATCGGGGCTATTCCCCTGCCACTTGCCTAAGAAGCCTTCACACATCCCTCTGTTCCTAGCTACTCAGTCCCTGATACCCTCCAGCTAGGAGGAGCTGCATCTAGGTCTTAGCTCCTACCGTCCTCATGGGATGCCCTCCAGAGTTGCATCTTCAGGGCTGCAGCCTAACCCTTTCCCTAACCCGGCCTCACTTTTCTTCCACATACAATGGACCTCTTCTGCAAGGTGCCAATAAGGGCATCCTGGGTCCACCAGGCCTGAGTGTGAATTCCTAAGTCCACCACTTCCTGGCAAGTCCCATATCCTCTGCATTCCTTGGTGTGCTCATCTGTGGAATGGGCACAGGAGTAGCATCCACCATCTACGTTTGCCAGAACTCTCTAATGAGGCTTGCAGAGCCCTTGGCATGACTCCTGGCTTATGGGAAGGCCCAATAATCGTGAGCAAAAGACATGAAAAATCAATGATGGGCCGGGCGCAGTGGCTCACTCCTGTAATCCCAGCACTTTGGGAGGCCAAGGCGGGCAGATCACCTGAGCTCAGGAGTTCAAGACCTCCCTGTGCAAAATGGTGAAACCCCGTCTTTACTAAAATACAAAAAAATTATCTGGGTATGGTGGCGCGCGCCTGTCGTCCCGCCTACTCAGGGGACTGAGGCACGAGAATCGCTTAAGCCCTGAAGACGCTTAAGCCCCGAAGACGGAGGTTGCAGTGAGCCGAGATCGCGCCACTGCACTCCAGCTTGGGCTACAGAGTGAGACTCCGTCAAAAAAAAAAAAAAAAAATTAATGATGATGTTTTTGTTAATGGAGACTAAAAGCTTTCTGGAGGGCGGTTCTGAGTGTAGGACATTTCCGAGAGTCCACTGCATTCTGAGGCCTGAGGAGCGCTCCAGGAAGGGTCCCCAGGCCCACTCGCAGGAGGGAGCCGAGTTCATTGAGGGTACAAGGGCGGGGACCGAGCATTCAGCACCGTGGACAGCGCCTGCCCGCGCCTTGGGGACAGCTCTTAGCTCAACCTCCCAGGGCTGCTGGAGGAGGTGACGTCATTCCTTCCATGAATTACTATTTAATGAGCACCTACTATAGGCTAGGCCTAGTTCTAAGTGGTACATGGTAAACAACACCCATAGAAATCCCTGATTCCTGAAACTCTCTGGAACTCCAGGTTCTTGGTGTTTTTTACACTGAAGGCTCAGTCTGGCTCTGGTCTATTTGTGTCAACGGAGGATAAGGGTCCTCATTTAGTCTCTCCCAGATGCGAAACCAGCAGAGCTGAGGTCTGTTATCCTAAAGCCCATCCATCTCCCGCTGAAATGCCCTCCACCAACATCACACACAAAACGATCAAATCTCCTATAATCTATTTCTGGATTCCCTATGCTTCCTCCCCTCCCCCCAGCTAATCCTGGGGCGGGTGGGCTTTCAGAAGCCCTAGACGGCTGGATCTCCACCTCCTGTCTCCCCACCCCATCCCACGTGGCAGGTCAGGAAGCGAGTGCCCCAAGACTGGAGTCTCCCTTAATTAGAATCCAGGGTCAGTCAGCCATGTGGTTCATGCCTATAATTCCAACACTTTGGGAGGCCGAGGGGGTCGCTTGAGCTTTGAAACCAGCCATGGCAACATAGTAAGACCCCATCTCTACAAAAGAAAAAAAAATAGCCAACCATGGTGATGCGCACCTGCAGTCTCAGCTACTCGGGAGGCTGAGTGGGGAGGATCACTTGAACCTGGGAGGTCGAGGCTGCAGTGAGCCATGATCACACCACTGCCCTCCAGCCTGGAGCCTGGGCAACAGAGAGAGACCCTGTCAAAAAAAAAAAAAAGAAGAAGAAGAAGAGAAAAGAAAGAAAAAGAAAAGAATCCAGGGTATTCAAATCCTAGAATCCAGGCCAGGGACACATTTACAACACAACCAAATAATAAAAACAGTAATGATACCAGTAATAATAATAATATATAAATGACACTATAATCATCATTCTGCAGAAGGGGTGAGGGAGGAAGAGGAGGGAAGAAGAGGAGGAGAAAGGAGAGGGAAGGGAGATCAGACACTCCGTCTCCCCATTTTCCATGATGCAGAAACTGAGGCGTGAAGCCAGGCTGCAGGGATGTCCCGCAGCCTGAACTCCTGCCTCAGCCTCCCCGGATTCAGCCACTTCATTCATCAGTCAGCGCTGCTGGGGGGCCCCAAAGACCTTTGAGGCCGCATGACGCGGTGTCTTCACCCGCTCGTCGCTGGGGACAGCAGGGGTACCCCCCTCATCCCCGCCCCCCTGCCCGCCGGCGCGCCGCCCACGCCCTCCGCGCGCCCACGCTATAAATAGCCTCACGCGTGTGACCCGAAGCCCGCCGGGGAAGGGTGGCGCTTCCGCCCCGCTGACCCTGATACAGCAACCCGGCGCAAACGGGGAGGTGGCGGGATGTGACGACGAAGACGGTGACTCAGGGACCATTTACTGACCGAGGAAGACAGGGAGAGAGACTCGGTTCCTTCTCTGAGCCCCCTTCCTCCTCCAAGCCCCTCCCCCTGAGACAACCCTACCCTCTGCGCCCATCCGCCTTCCCGAATCCCCTCCCTCACCGCGAACCCCCTTACCTCCTGAGAACCCCCTCCCTACTCTCAGCCCCCTTTCCTGTCCCCTTTTCCCTCTGAGACCCCTCTCCCACTCGGAGCCCCAGTGATGAAAAATCGTGGTTTACCTCACCCTGGACCTCGGCAGGGGGCTAAGGGCAGGAGCCTGGCTTCAGCTGTCAGAGGGTACAGCCCTCCAGCCGGTCCCCTACTGCCTGAGGACCCCAACGGAGACCATTCCCCTCCAGCCAAGAGAGGCTGCGGGAAGGAGCTGAAGCTTAGGGAAGAGGAGCCAGATTGACCAAGGGAGGGGCACAAGAAGGGCAGAGACAGTGAGAGAGAGAAGGAGAGAACAGAGACCAAAATAAGACGACCAGTGTGGAGAGAAATAGAACAGGGAGGAGGGAGATGAGAGACAGGGATTGGGAGAGAGAGAGAGAGAGAGAGAGAGAGAGAGAGAGAGAGACAGAACAGATCAAGGAGCTACTGGGCTCCCCTCTGAGCCTAAATCCATGGTTTATAAAACGGGGCACAGCTGGAGGAGCTTCACGTGAGCCCAGTCCAGGCTAGACCCCAGTGAGCTCCTTGTATCACCCCCCAGAGCCTGTCACTTTCCCACCCCCATGTGCATCCCTACTTTTCTCCCCCAACTGCCTCTCCTCTCCCCAGTGTCTCCTCCACCTGCCTGCCCTCCCTAATGGAAATCTTTCCCTATCTCTCTTTTATTATGATTATGATTATGATTATGATTATGATTATTATAATATATATTTTTTGGGACGGAGTCTTGCTCTGTCGCCCAGGCTGGAGTGCAATGGCACGATCTTGGCTCACTGCAACCTCCGCCTCCTGGGTTCAAGCAATTCTTCTGCCTCAGCCTCCCGAGTAGCTGGGACTACAGGCATGCAGCACCACGCCTGGCTAATTTTTGTATTTTTAATAGAGACGGGGTTTTACCATGTTGCACAGGCTGGTCTCGAACTCCTGACCTCATGTGATCCACCCGCCTTGGCCTCAAAGTGCTGGGATTACAGGTGTGGGCTACCGCGCCCGGCCTCTCTCTCCCTTTTAAATTATTATTTTTAGACATGGGATCTTACTACATTGGCCAGGCT
The DNA here is from genome assembly GCF_009828535.3 of Hylobates moloch. Classification (NCBI taxonomy): domain Eukaryota; kingdom Metazoa; phylum Chordata; class Mammalia; order Primates; family Hylobatidae; genus Hylobates; species Hylobates moloch. The sequence goes on along the minus strand of NW_026652287.1, from coordinate 50,736,576 downwards.
GGTCTTGAACTCCTGGGCTCAAGGGATCCTCCCGCCTTAGCCTCCCTAGTAGCTGGGATTACAGGCATGTGCCTCTATGCCTGGCACTCTCCCTGTCTCCTTGTGTCTCTGTCTATTTCTCTCCATCTGTCCAGACTGTCCTCTCTTGCTTTCATGCCCATCATTTCTTCCTCTCTCATCTCCCTTCCTCTCCCCGTATGAGTCCCTCCAGCTGTGGGTGCCTTTCTCAGCCTCTGTCAGCGTGCCCTCCACCCCCGATCCCGTCACATTCTACCTCTTGCCCCTTCCCCTGCCTACGCCCTTCACAGAGAGTCCCCACGCCTGCAGGCTGGACCTCCTCCAGGAGCCAGGCCCAAAGCTCCTGCTGGGCACATTCCCGAGTGTTCCTGGGCCTCTTTCAGTCCCAGGGGTGAGGTGCTGGGTGGGTGCCCTCCCTGGGGGCTGGGTGGGGCTGAGGATGTGAGAGAAAAAACCAGACCTAGAAAAAAAAAAAAAAAAAAAAGACAGAGATGGAACCAGAGATGAAGGCCCAGAGAGAGGGGTTCACTTGCCCAGGGTCACACAGCTCTGGAATCTGAACCTGGCTCAAACCAGCACTCACCTCTCTCAAGGCCTAGCAAAGGGCTGCAGTGCAGTGGCACAATCTCGGCTCACTGCAACCTCTGCCTTCCAGGTTCAAGCGATTCTCCTGCCTCAGCCTCCCGAGTAGCTGGGATTACAGGTGTGTGCCACCATGCCCAGCTAATTTTTGTATTTTTAGGAGAGACGAGGGTTCCCCATGTTGTTCAGGCTGGTCTCGAACTCCTGACATCAAGTGATCCACCTGCCTCGGCCTCCCAAAGTGCTGGGTTTACAGGCATGAGTCACCGCACCTGGCCAGGAACAGACAGTCTTTACTGACATGTGTTTAGGGCCATCGCACTTCCCCCGCTCTTTACGGGAATTCTCTCTTCACTGGCTCCACTCAGGTGCCTTTTGTGAGACAGAAATTCAAGCAATGAGGACAGAGATACAAACCCGGGATGGGAGGCTGTGACATCTGCCCATAGAAACACAATTCTGTTTCTAGGAATTTATCCTTCAACTCGCTAGTACACGCTCTTCAAGACATACTGAAAAAACATGAAGGATTAGAACAGTGGGTGTCAAATGCTACCATTTGTCTTGGAAATCAAGCAAAATGAACGTGGGTATGGTTGCCGACGCATGGATCATCTCCAGTGGTACAAGGAACTGCCAACGTTGATTGCGTTTGCGAGGGAGACGAAGGGCTGGGATGGAAAGAGCTTTATTCTCAGTGTCTCATCTTTTGGTTGTTTCGGATTTTACAACATGTGCATGCATTGCCTACACAAACAAAGACACTAATTTGAAAAGGAAAAGGGGAGAAGAAAAGAGGGAGGAAAGAAAAGGGGCCGGTGCGGTGGCTCACACCTGGCATCCCAGCACTTTGGGAGGCCAAGGCGGACGGATCACCTGAGGTCAGGAGTTTGAGACCAGCCTGGCCGACATATAGTGAAACCCCGTCTCTACTAAAAAAATACAAAAATTAGCTGGGCATGGTGGTGCATGCCTGTAGTCCCAGCTACTTGGGAAGCTGAGACAGGAGAATTGCTTGAACCTGGGAGGTAGAAGTTGCAGTGAGCTGAGATGGCACCACTGCACTCCAGCCTGGGCAATAGAGCAAGACTCTGTCCCTCAAAAAAAAAAGAAAGGAAAGGGAGGGAAGAGCTCAGTGTGGGAGAAGATTGGGGGTGGGAGTAGAGAATTAATGGAGGAAAAAGATGTGGGGGACAAAAGCAAGGTGTTAGAGGTGTTGGCAATGGAAACTGAATACCTGTTGAGAAAAGCCGGGAGGGGGCAACATGGCTTTGAATCTCTTGGGGCTGTGGGATTATGTGTGAAATGTGAGAAGACTGGACCTCAGTGGGGTGCCTGACATATATTCAGGTTACACCTCCCACAAGCAAGTGGTGCTGGACAATCTCTGTCAACCCTCCAGCCAGGACCCAAGTGTCTCCCCGTACATTACTTTTGGTTGTTGTTGAGACAAGAGTCTCACTCTGCTGCCCAGGCTGGAGTGCAGTGGCATGATCTTGGCTCACTGCAACCTCTGCCTCTTGGGTTCAAGTGATTCTCCCGCCTCAGCCTCCTGAGTAGCTGAGACTATAGGCGCCCGCCGCCACACCTGGCTAATTTTTGTATTTTTAGTAGAGACAGGGTTTCACCATGTTGGCCAGGCTGGTCTGGAACTCCTGACCTCAGGTGATCCACCTGCTTCAGCCTCCTAAAGTGCTGGGGTTATAGGTGTGAGCCACCGAGCCTCGCCCTCCACATGCATTTTGAGAGCCAGCTCTCTGGGTTGCTTTGTCCCAACTCACCCAGCCTTCTTTGAGGCTTCCCCAAACCCTGGGAGCATTTGACATCGCAGACTGAGCTGGACAATCGAGGGAGAGGTCTTGCTGACCTGTCAGGGCTGGTGGAGTCATCAGAGATTGTCTTTATCTTCGCCTTCCTCTTCTCCACCTCCTCAACTTCCCCTCTTCTTCTGGGGCAATCCTAGAGGGCTTCCTGTAGGAGGCCTCTCCCACCATCTGCCCAGCTTTTTCTTCTAATCTTGTTCAATTGTGGGTAAAGGCACAGCTAGTTGGGAGCTTGGGGAGTTTGATGGGGACAGGGGATGGAGGGAGAGGGAGGGGTAGGGAATGCTCTTAGGGTCCAAATTTCCTTCCATTCTAGGGTTGCCTGTGCTCATCTGTCTGATGGCTTCTCTCTCTCCCTCTCATCCCTGCCTCCTCTTTCCTACCTCTCCTCCTCCCCTTGTCTCTGTCTCTGACATTGCTTCTATCTTTATCTTTTTTAACATCTGTCTCTTTTGCTTTTTATCTTTGCCTGTCTCTCCTCTGTGTCTTTCTCCTTATGTCTCTATTTTGGTGTGTCTCTGAATCTCTCTGTATCTCTGCCTCTCTCCTCCCCACATCTCTCCCCATCTCCCTTCCCTATCTCTGTCTCTCTCCACAGTCAAAAAAGCCAAGTTTGATGGTGCCCAAGGTAAGTGGCTTCTCTTGCTGTCCTGTCCCATGTTGTCTGTCTGTCTGTCTCTTGGAGAGACTGGGGAGGGGGGGTCCCAGCCCAGACTTAGAGTTGGGCTTTATGTCTTCTGAGCATCAGGAGAGGGGTCAGAGGATTAAATAGGGGGAGGGGCAGCCCTTGGCCTGGGGGTCCCTGCAGTTTGTATGGAGGTCCCTGGGTCTCCCCAGCCATCCTTGGAGAGTCTGTAAGGGGTGGGGCTTGCCCTGAGCCAATGGCTCTTCCCAGGTCCTAAGAGGCAGAATGGGGACTCTTAGATGGGGCTACAGGTGGGAAAAATGAGGCTCAGAGAGACAAAAGGAGTTTCTTTCTTTTCTTCTTCTTTTTTCTTTCTTTTCTTCTTCTTTTTTTTTCTTTTCTTTCTTTCTTTCTTTCTTTTTTTTTTTTTGAGACAGTCTCCTTCTGTTGCCCAGGCTGGAGTGCAGTGGCATGATCTCAGCTCACTGCAACATCTGCCTCCGGGTTCAAGAGATTCTCCTGCCTCAGCCTCCCAATGAGCTGGGATTACAGGCGCCCTCTACCACGCCCAGCTAATTTTTTTATTTTTAGTAGAGATAGGGTTTCGCCATGTTGGCCAGGCTGGTCTCAAACTTCTGACTTTAAATGATCCGCCCGCCTCAGCCTCCCAAAGTGCTGGGATTACAGGCGTGAGCTACCGTGCCCTGCCTTTTTTTTTTTTTTTTAAATTTTTATTTTTTGAGGCTGGAGTGCAGTGGTGCAATAATGCCTTACTACAGCCTCAACCTCCCAGGCTCAAGCAATCCTCCCACCTCAGCCTCCCAAGTAGCTGGGACCACAGGCGTGCGCCACTGCACCCAGCTAATTATTTTTTGTATTTTTAGTAGAGATAGGGTTTTGCCAAGTTGCCCAGGCTGGTCTTGAACTCCTGGGCTCAAGCAATCCTCCTGCCTTGACCTCCCAAAGTGCTGGGATTACAGGCCACCGCGCCCAGCCTGCAAAGGAGGTTTCTTACAGTCAATTTTGTTCCCCTTTTCTGGGACCTCAGTCTTTTTAGCCGAAAACCAATGACATGGTCATTTCGAAGCAGCTGGATGAAGTATCCCAAAATTCCACGTTTCTCCACACTGAGGCCCCTCCCTTGTGCCCTGAGGGTGGGGTTATGGGTTAGGGGGTAAGTGGCCCAGAAATTCCTGAGGGGATCACAGCAGATGGTCTAGAGCTTGGGAAGGGGCACTGGAGAGTCCCTGAGCCCCAGCGCTGACCCCTACTCTCACTGCCACAGAGAAATTCAACACGTACGTGACCCTGAAAGTGCAGAATGTCAAGAGCACAACCATCGCGGTGCGGGGCAGCCAGCCCAGCTGGGAGCAGGATTTCATGTTGTGAGTCTGCAGCATCTGGCATGACCTCAGCCCCTGGCATAGTCCAGCACCTCACTGGCCCCTCAGGGCAGAGCTGGACACCGGGGAATCCCGGGTGACTCCCCTCTGTCCTCCCTCTTCCTGTGTCCACCTTATCACCTTCGCCTCCAAAACACATCCCCAATCCAATCACTTCCCTTGGTCTCCGCGGCCACCAGCCAAGTCTCTGCTGTCCGCCAGCCTCCGCCCTGGCCTCCTGTGCCATCCACCTCCTACAATCTGTTCTCCTCCAGGCAGCCGGGGGATATTTTTAAAACTGCAAATCACATCCTGTCACTCCCATGTTCCAAACTTGTCCGTGGCTCATCGACCTCACAATAAAACCCACAGCCTTCCCCCTGGTTCCCACTAGGTTCTCGCTCTATCTCCCTCATCTGCCCCAGCCACACCCACCTCTGCCCCTTTCCCCAGCACTTCCCAGCTTGTTCTTGCCCCAGGGCCCTTGCACTTGCTCTCCTGTCCCCAGCTGGCTCTTCTCCTTCAGGTCTCAGCTTGTGTCACCTCCTCAGTGCAGCCCTCCCTGACCACCACCTCCAAGCTACAATTTCAGGGCATCATGCCTTCCCAGGCCTTGCCACCAATTTTGTTTGTTTGTTTGTTTGTTTGCTTGTTTTGAGGCAGAGCCTCACTCTGTTGCCCAGGCTGGAGTACAGTGGCGTAATCTCGGCTCACTTCAACCTCCACCTCCCAGGTTCAAGTGATCCTCCTGCCTCAGCCTCCCAACTAGTTGGGATTACAAGCATGTGCCACCACACCCAGTTAATTTTTGTGTTTTAAGTAGAGATGGTGTTTCACTATGGTGGCCAGGCTAGTCTCAAACTCCTGGACTCAGGTGATCCGCTCACCTCAGCCTCCCAAAGTGCTGGGATTATAGACGTGAGCCACTGCGCCTGGCCAATGGATTTTTTTTCCTTTTTTAAAATTTTTTTTATTTTGAGACGGAGCCTCACTCTGTGGCCCAGGCTGGAGTGCAGTGGTGCAATCTCGGCTCACTGCAACCTCTGCCTCCTGGGTTCAAGCTATTTTCCTGCCTTAGCCTCCCGAGTAGCTGGGACTACATGTGCGTGCCACTATGCCCGGCTAATTTTTGTGTATTTAGTAGAGACCGGGTTTCACCATGTTGGCCAGGCTGGTCTTGAACTTTTAACCTCAGGTGATCCACCCGCCTCGGCCTTCCAAAGTGCTGGGATTACAGGCGTGAGCCGTGAGCCACCGCACCCAGCCAACGATATATATATATACTTTTTTTTTTTTTTTGAGACTGAGTTTTGCTTTTGTTGCCCAAGCTGGAGTGCAATGGCGTGATCTTGGCTCACCACAACCTCCGCCTCCTGGGTTCAAGTGATTCTCCTGCCTCAGCCTCCCGAGTATCTGGGATTACAGACATGCACCATCACGCCCAGCTAATTTTATATTTTTGGTGGAGACGAGGTTTCTCCATGTTGGTCAGGCTAGTCTCAAACTCCCAACCTCAGGTGATCCGCCCATCTCGGCCTCCCAAAGTGCTGGGATTACAGGCGTGAGCCACCGCAGTCGGCCATATTTTAAAAATACATTCCTTAAGATAAATCTTTGGTAAACTGTAAATTCAGTGAATCTCACATTTCACCAAGTTTCTTGCTCCCCCGAATCCACATATGTCTAGGGCGAGGCCTGCAGGGAAAGTGCTTTGAGGTGGGATCGTGTCCTCATATCATTAGATGGAGATCACACTGGGAAGGACAGAGGTGCCCTGAATGTCCTTATCCTGGGGGTAAAGGGAGCTATGGAGGGTATTTGAGCCTCTTCCTCACTTACCCAGCATGGTCAGGGTTGGCGGGCCCAAGGAAGGGCTCAGAAAGATGAAGGTACAGGCAATGTGTAACATCTATCCCCACGCCGTCCTTTCCGGCTTTGAATCCTGGTTCTTTTGTGATACACTGAGCTCTTAACTTCTCCCACTGGCCTCAGTTTCCCTCTATAAAATGAGAACCACCATGTTACCCTACCACCTAGGACACTCCCAGGCCTAGGTTTGAATTGCAGTATGCTGTGTGTTCTCAGGCAAATGAACTAACCTCTCTGGGCCCCCCTTTCCTCCCTCCTGCTCCCTCGATGCCCCCTCTCCTTTTTCCACAGTGAGATTAACCGTCTGGATTTGGGACTGACAGTGGAGGTGTGGAACAAGGGTCTCATCTGGGACACAATGGTGGGCACTGTGTGGATCCCACTGAGGACCATCCGCCAGTCCAATGAGGTGAGTGGTGGGTGGCCTGAGGGTGAGGAAGGAGGAGTGCCTTGCAGAAGGCCAGAGACCAGTGGGCTAAACAAGATGGGCATTTGTCTCCTATCCCCTGACAACATCAATGTGGACACTTGGGATTGCCACGAACCTTCCAAAGTCACTAGGGCCTATACACCTTCCATCTTGCTCTGCCTGTCTCTCCATGTGGCTTCCACCTTGTGGCCCCAAATGGCTGCTTTAGGCTCACCATTGCATCTTCATTCCAGCCACGGAAAGGTGCTGGTTGTGGGGGGATGGGGGTGGTTCATGCACATCTCATTGGCCAGAACTTAGACATGTGGCCAACACCTTGCTGCAAGGGATTCTGGGAAATGTAGTCCTAGGCTGGAAAATGTAGTTCTAGGCTGTGGAACCCTAGGCACAGCTAAAAATCTATTACCTTGGAAGGAGAAAAGGGATAATGTAGGCAATTGGCACTTTGTGTCCCAGATGGGCAGCAGCAGGAAGGTTACACCAGCTCATAAGAAGGTGCTAGGTAACAACCCTGGCCCCTCAGCCTGTGCATCATGGTCAGCAGGTAGTAGTAATGTCTATTTTTTATTTAATTATTTATTTTTGAGACAGGGTCTCACTCTGTTGCCCAGGCTGGAGTGCAGTGGCATGATCATGGCCCACTGCAGTCTCGACTTCCCAGGCTCAAGTGATCCTCCCACCTCAGCCTCCTGAGTTGCTGGGATTGCAGGTGCATGCCACCACGCCCCCCTAATTTTTTTTGTATTTTTAATAGAGACAGTGTTTTGCCATGTTGCCCAGGCTGGTTTCGAACTCCTGGGCTCAAGCAATCCGCCCACCTCAGCCTCCCAAAGTGCTGGTATTACAGGTGCAAGCTGCCACGCCAGCCCGTGGTCATGTCTATTCGTCCGTCCCACAGCCCAGTCCCTGGCCTCCTGACCTTAAGTCTCAAACCCTCCATGCTGACCCCAGGAAGGTCTTATTAGCTGGAGCTCTGATCTGTCCTCCCCTGTCCATCTGCCTTGGGAGGCCCTTCAGATGGCACCTGCCCACTAGTCTCATCTCTCCCCCCACCCCAACCTCCACCCTTCCCTGATTCCACCCTCTGAACCTTTGCATAGTGTGTTCCCTGAGCTTCAAGTGTCCTCCTTTCCATCACCTTCTAAATTCCCATGTGCCCTCCTCCAGGAAGCCCTCTCTGACTTCCCTCTGGATCCTTTAGCCCTCCTTCCTCCCTCTGGGCTAGCTATGACCTCATGGGGCTGGGAGTGCCTGTGTCCTGCCCTGTTTCTCAGGGCTATGGGCTCCTCAGGGGCCAGGGTGATGATGGCTGGGGCCTCTTGGGGACCCTGGCATCACCCATTATGAACCAGGCATAGAGGAGGGACTGGAGACTGTTTTTTGTTTGTTCGTTTTTGTCATTTTATTTTATTTTATTTTACTTTGAGATGGAGTCTTGCTCTGTCACCCAGGCTGGAGTGCAATGGCATGATTTTGGCTCACTGCAACCTCCACCTCCCTGGCTCAAGTGATTCTCCTGCCTCAGCCTCCTGAGTAGCTGGGATTACAGGCGCCTGCCACCACACCCAGCTAATTTTTGCATTTTTAGTAGAGGTGGGGTTTCACCATGTTGGCCAGGCTGGTCTTGAACTCCTGACCTCAACTGATCTGCCCACCTTGGCCTTGAAAAGTGCTGGGATTACAGATGTGAGTCACCGCACCTGGCCAGTGAGTGTTTGTTTTTGAATGAATGAATGCAGAGGGATGAAATGGTTGCAACAATCTAGGTAAGTGAGTCTAAAAGGAAGTCTTGGCTGGGCACGGTGGCTCATACCTGTAATCCCAGCACTTTGGGAGGCCGAGGCAGGTGGATTGCCTGAGATCAGTAGACCAGGCTGGGCAATATGGTGAAACCCCGTCTCTACTAAAAAATACAAAACATTAGCCGGGTATGCTAGCACGTACCTATAATCCCAGCGGCTCAGGAGGCTGAGTTAGGAGAATCACTTGAACCTGGGAAGCGGAGGTTCCAGTGAGCCGAGATCACGCCACTGCACTCCAGCCTGGGTGATAGAGTGAGATCTGTCTCAAAAAAATTAAATTAGGCCAGGCTCGGTGGCTCATGCCTGTAATCCCAGCACTTTGGGAGGCCTAGGCGGGTAGATCACAAGGTCAGGAGATCGAGAACATCCTGGCAAACACGGTGAAACCCCGTCTCTACTAAAAATACAAAAAAATTAGCCAGGCGTGGTGGCGGGCACCTGCAGTCCCAGCTACTCGGGAGGCTGAGGCGGGAGAATGGCGTGAACCCAGGAGGTGGAGCTTGCAGTGAGCTGAGATCCCGCCACTGCACTCCAGCCTGGGAGACAGAGCGAGACTCCATCTCAAAAAAAAAAAAAAAAAAAAAAAAATTAAATTAAAATTAAAATATATAAAAGGAAGCCTTGAGAGAGACCCAAAATTCCCTCGATGGCCCTTCAAGTGTGAGGGAGGCCTGGTCACCTGGGGCGGCAGACAGTGGATTCTACCGAAGATCATTCCCATTTGAATAATGAACAGACCGAGGTTCAGGGTGGACCCCACTTGCTCAAAGGCTCACGTTCCTGAACAAGGGGAAATGGGCTCGCTCTTCTGGGGGACTTTCTCCGTGGATGATGGGAGGTTCCAGGGCTTTTATCCGAAGTCAGAGTCTCATAACCTCTTATCAAGGGTAGGGAATGACCATGTCGGGCTGGGACTGCCCCTACATAACCCCTAGGGGCTCCCCCTCTGGGTCCTTTGCTCTGGGTTCCCCTGACTCACCATGTGGCCCTGGACTGAGACCTTCCCTTCTCTGAGTCTCAGTTTCCTCATGTGTAACATGGGGACACAGCCAGGCACTGTGGCATGTGCCTGTAGTCTCAGCTACTGGAAGCTGAGGCAGGAGGATCATTTGAGGCCAGGAGTTCGAGATGAGCCTGGGCAACATAGTGACACCCCATTTCTAAAAAGAAAGAAAGAGAGAGAAAGAGAGGAAGAGAAGGAAGGAAGGAAGAGAGGGAAAGAAAAGAAGAAAGAGAGGGAGGGAGGGAAGGAGAAGAAAGAAAGAAGGAAAGAAGGAAAGAAAAGAAGAAAGAAAGAAAGAGAAAGAAAGAAGAGAAAGAAGGGAGGGAGGGAGGAAGGAAGGAAGGGAGGAAGGAAGGAAGGAAAGAAAGAATCACTTGTACCTGGGAGACAGAGGTTGCAGTGAGCCAAGATCACACCATTGCACTCCAGCCTGGGCAACAACAGTGAAGCTCCATCTCAAAAAAAAAAAAAAGGCGGGGCCGGGTGTGGTGGCTCACACCTGTAATCCCAGCAGTTTTGGAGGCCGAGGTGGGTGGATCATGAGGTCAGGAGATCGAGACCACCCTGGTTAACACGATGAAACCCCATCTCTACTAAAAATACAAAAAGTTAGCCGGGCGTGGTGGTGGGCGCCTGGTCCCAGCTACGCAGGAGGCTGAGGCAGGAGAATGGTGTGAACCCAGGAGGCGGAGCTTGCAGTGAGCCAAGATCGCACCACTGCACTCCAGCCTGGGCGACAGAGCGAGACTCTGTCTCAAAAAAAAAAAAAAAAGAGAAAAGAGAGAGAAAGGAAGGAAGGAAGGAAGAAAGGAAGGAAGGAAGGAAGGAAGGAAGGAAGGAAGGAAAAGAAAGGAATAAAGGAAGAAAGGGAGGAAGGGAAAGAAAGGAAGGAAGGAAGCAGGGAGGGAAGGAAGGAAAGAGAGAGGAGACATGACTTTTGTTTTGGGGTAGGGGTGAGGGGGATGTCTCACGTGAGAGTAGGGGCCCTGGGGACTAGTGACCAGCAGATTCCTGACCCACACACCTCCTCCCTCAAACCCCAGGAGGGCCCTGGAGAGTGGCTGACGCTGGACTCCCAGGTCATCATGGCGGACAGCGAGATCTGCGGCACCAAGGACCCCACCTTCCACCGCATCCTCCTGGACACGCGCTTTGAGCTACCCTTAGGTGAGTACAGGGGCCCGGGACCTTCACCCAGCCCCAGCCCCACTTGTAGACTCACTCAGCTATTCCAGGAGAGTGAACAGGCCTGGGTAGGTCTAGCTGACCCTTCAGGCTGAGAATGAGGGTCCTTCGCTCCAGAAGAGAGTTTCTTGGGTTGCAGAGAACAGGGATGTGAACCTGCTGCGTGCGGGCCATGACCTGGGCCCCGTAGCTTCCCAGTGAGCTGCAAATGCTTCACGACCCAGGGCGTTCAGGGTTGAGCTATCCTGGCTGTTCCTTGGTGATGCCTGAGACTGCAACAGTGAGCTGGGGATAGGAAGAGAGACAGACAGAGACAGAGAGACAAAGAGAGACAGAGAGAGACATGTAGACAGAGGCTGAGAACAGATAGTCCCCTCTTCCTTTCCTGGAAGCACCTTGAGTCTCTCTACCTCATTCTTGTAAGAACCCATTGGCTGGCCAGGCATAGCTTCTCATCTCTGTAATCCCAGCACTTTGGGAGGCCGAGGGGGGAGGATCATTTGAGGCCAGGGGTTTGAGACTAGCCTGGGCCATCTAGTGAGATCCCATCTCTATGAAAAAGTTAAAAATTCACCAGGCATGGTGCTGCGTTTCTGTAGTCCCAACTATCTGGGAGGCTGAGGCAAGAGGATGGCTCAAGCCCAGGAGTTTGAGGCTTCAGTGAGCTGTGATTGTGCCACTGCACTCCAGCCTGGGTGACAGAGTGAGACCCTGTCTCTAAAAAAATAAAAATAAAAACAATGGGCTGGGCGTGGTGGCTCACGCCTGTAATCCCAGCACTTTGAGAGGCCGAGGCGAACGGATCACCTGACGTCAGGAGTTTGAGACCAGCCTGGCCAACATGGAGAAACCCTGTCTCTACTCAAAATACAAAAAAATTAGCTGGGCCTGGTGGCACACACCTGTAATCCCAGCTACTTGGGAGGCTGAGGCAGGAGAATCGCTTGAACCCAGGAGGCGGAGGTTGCAGTGAGCTGAGATCGTACCACTTCACTCCAGCCTGGGCAACAGAGTGAGATTCCATCTCAAGAAACCATTAAAAACAATGGTCTCCACCTCTAAAGGTAGGACCCGTCTCCTCTCATCCGCAAATTTCTCCATCCAGTCTGGAAGGAGGGCCTCCCCTTCATCTCCATCCACCCTCCTGAGATCACAGACCAGCCCACCCCTACTTCCGAGGCTTTGCCAAAGACCCCAGAAGCCAGGGCCCAGCTGGAGCTCAGTAGGCCTAGAGGATGGAGGCTGAAGGGCAGGGAGGGGCTTCCAGGCTCATGGACAGGGCTCTGCTTACAGACATTCCTGAGGAGGAGGCTCGCTACTGGGCCAAGAAGCTGGAGCAGCTCAATGCTATGCGGGACCAGGATGAAGTGAGTGTTGGGGTGAGAGGGGGCTGTTTTCTTCCTTGTTTCTGTCTCTGTCTCCCCACGATTTTCACTTACAGATGCTGTTTCTCTCTGAGCTTGTCTTTCCCTGCATCTCTGTTTCTAACTCTTTGTAACCTGACTGCATCCATGACCCATGTGGTCCAGTCTCTAGACAATGTTGGGGTCAAGAAACATGCAGAGGCCACGTGCAGTGGCTCACACCTGGAATCCCAGCACTCTGAGAGGCGAAGGTGGGCAGATCACCTGAGGTCAGGAGTTCAAGACCAGCCTGGCCAACATAGTGAAACTTGATTCGAGGCCAGAGTCGAGACCACCTGGCCAACATGGTGAAACCCCGTCTCTATAAAATACAAAAATTAGTAGGATAGTGGGGGGGGAGGCTGAGGTGGGAGAATCACTTGAATCTGGGAGGCAGAGGTTGCAGTGAGCCGAGATCACGCCTGCCTGGGCGACAGAACAAGGCTCTGTCTCAAAATAATAATATTGATAATAATAATAAAATAAAAAATTTTATATTTCATTTGGGGGGTACATGAATGTATTGCATGATGCTAAGGTTTGGAATTCCATGGCATTACTCAAATTATAAACACAGCATCCAACAGGTAGTTTTTTTCACCCTTGTCCTGCTCCCTCCTTCCTCCCTTCTGGAGTCCCCAATGTCTACTGTTCCCATCATTTTTTTTTTTCTTTTTTGAGACGGAGTCTCGCCCTGTCACCAGGCTGGAGTGCAGTGGCGGGATCTCGGCTCACTGCAACCTCCACCTCCCAGGTTCAAGTGATTCTCCTGCCTCGGCCTCCCGAGTAGCTGGGACTACAGGTGTGTGCCACCACACCTGGCTAATTTTTGTATTTTTAGTAGAGATGGGGTTTCACCGTTTAGCCAGGATGGTCTTGATCTCTTGACCTCGTTATCTGCCCGCCTCGGCCTTCCAAAGTGCAAGGATTGCAGATGCGAGCCACGGCACCCAGCCTACTGTTTCCATCTTTATGTCCATGAGCACCCAATGTTTAGATTGCACTTATAAGCATTAACACGTGGAATTTGGTTTTCCGTTTTTGGATGGATTCGCTTAGGATACTGGCCCCCAGCCACACGCGTATTTGTGCAAAGGACATGATTTAATTCATTTTTATGGTTGTGTAGTTCTCCATGGTGTATAGGTACCACATTTAAAAAAAAAAAAAAATCCAAGCCGGGCGCGGTGGCTCACGCCTGTAATCCCGGCACTTTGGGAGGCCGAGGCGGAAGGATCACCTGAGGTCAGGAGTTCAAGACCAGCCTGGCCAACATGGTGAAACCGTCTCTACTAAAAATAGAAAAATTAGCTGGGCATGGCGGCATGCACCTATAATCCCAGTTACTCGGGAGGAGGGTGCAGTGAGCCAAGATTATGCCACTGCACTCCAGCCAGGGAGACAGAGTGAGACCCCATCTCAAAAAAAAAAAAAAAAATCCAATCCACCATTGATGGGCACCTAAGTTGATTCCATGTCTTTGCTATTGTGAATAGTGCTGCCATGAACATACATGTGCATGTGTCTTTTTGTAGGATAATTTCTTTTCCTTTAGCTATATACCTAGTTGTTTGTTTGTTTGTTTTTTCGAGACAGAGCCTCCCTCTGTTGTCCAAGCTGGAGTGCAATGCCACAATCTCGGCTCACTGCAACCTCTGCTTCCCAGGTTCAAGTGAATCTCTTACCTCAGCCTCACAAGTAGCTGGGATTACAGGCGCATGCCACCACGCTCAGCTAATTTTTTGTATTTTTAATAGAGACAGGGTTTTACCATGTTGGCCAGGCTGGTCTCAAACTCCTGACCTCAAGTGATCTGCCCACCTCGGCCTCCCAAAGTGCTGGGATTACAGGTGTGAGCCACTGCACCTGGTCCCTAGTCTTTTTTCTATCTCCATTTCTCACTTTTTCTCTGTCTCTCTCTCTCTCTCTCTTTTGTGTGTGTGTGTGTGTGTGTGTGTGTGTGTGTGTGTGTGTGTGTGTGTGTCTTTCTCTCCTTTTCTCTCTTACTCCCTGTATCCTTCTCATAGAGAAGGAGAGAATTTGGGAGGTAGAGGGAAGTCGGGATGGGACAGAACAGAGGACTATCCTGGTCCCCTGGCCTTTGGCCCCTCTGAGATAAGCCCTTTCTCCTTCCCCTACCCCTTTAGTATTCGTTCCAAGATGAGCAAGACAAGCCTCTGCCTGTCCCCAGCAACCAGTGCTGTAAGTACTTCTTGATTCTTCCTTAGGCATCAGCTGAAACCCTCATCCCTCCCCTACCCCATGACCGTCCTGTCTAAAGGCTCCTCCAGTCTGGAGACACAAGTCCTGAGAGTGCAGTGTCCACTTACAGTGGATTAGAAATTAGTGTTCTGAGGCTGGGCATGGTGGCTCACCACTGTAATCCCAGCACTTTGGGAGGCCGAGGTCAGGAGTACGAGACCAGCCTGGCCAACAGGGCAAAACTCCATCTCTACTATAAATACAAAAAAATTGAACAGGCGTGGTGGTGGGTGCCTGTAATCCCAGCTACTCAGGAGGCTGAGGCAGGAGAATTGCTTGAACCCAGGAGACAGAGTGTGCAGTGGGCCAAGATCATGCCACTGCACTCCAGCCTGGGTGACAGAGCGAGACTCTGACTCAAAAAAAGAAGGAAGGAAAGAAAGAGAAAGAGAGAGAGAGAGAGAAAGAAGAAGGAAAGAAAGAAAGAAAGAAGGAGGCCGGGCACAGTGGCTCACGCTTGCAATCCCAGCACTTTGGGAGGCCGAGGCAGGCGGATCACGAGGTCAGGAGATCGAGACCACGGTGAAACCCCGTCTCTACTAAAAAAAAAAAATACAAAAAAAAAATTAGCCGGGCGTGGTGGCGGGCGCCTGTAGTCCCAGCTACTCGGAAGGCTGAGGCAGGAGAATGGCGTGAACCCGGGAGGCGGAGCTTGCAGTGAGCCGAGATCGTGCCACTGCACTCCAGCCTGGGCAACAGAGCGAGACTCCGTCTCAAAAAAAAAAAAAGAAAAAGAGAGAGAGGAAGGAAGGAAGGAAGGAAGGAAGGAGAGTTCTGAGACTTGGGCTTGATTCCCACCTTGCTATGTGGTCATGGGCAGGCCAGTGTCCCTCTTCGATATTTAGGGGCCCTCTCTTTGAAATAGTGCATCTGACAGCCCCCTCACTCTGAGGGCTGTTGGAAGAATCCGGGACATCTAGAGACATGAAAAACACTTCGCAGATGCTTCACTTCCATTCATCAGATGCTGGATGAGGGCATATAACTTATTCCACAAACTATTCACTGGGTTAGCACAAACCCCAAGCAGCCCACGTCAGATGGTGCAGACAGACACGGGCAGAAGATCCTGCCAGCACATGTGCAACAGGTGCACGTACAACAGATGAAGGCTGTTTCACTAACCCATTTTCTTAGATGGAGAAACTGAGGCCCAAGAGGAGATGTGATTTACCCAAGGCCACACGCCCGGCAACTGGCAGAGCCAGGATTTGAACCCAGGTCTGAGGGACTCCAACTTTGCTTCCCTTTCCACTGCTCCTTGTCTATTGATGATGATGATCACTTTCCTCTTCCTATTTCCATCAAGGCTGCAGTTGTCAAGATTTTTTATCTTCCTGGGCCCTGTGGACACTCAGATGCATCCGGACCAGGTCTTTTCATGGATGGAGGAGCTGTCTCCCTCCTTAAAATGACTTCCCATTGCTCTGTGGTGGAGGGGAAGTAGCAAATCATATAGCCTCAGGGCAGAGCTCCCACCTGCTGACACCAAACCCCACTTCACTCTTTAGCCTCCTTCCCCTTTCTCATTTACTTTCTTTTCTTCTTCTTCTTTTTTTTCTTTGGAGATAGAGTCTCGCTCTGTCACCCAGACTGGACTACAGTGGTACTATCTTGGCTCACTGCAGCCTCCGCCTCCCGGGTTTGAGCAATTCTTGTGCCTCAGCCTCTTGAGCAGTGGGGATTACGGGCACATGCCACCATGCCCAGCTAATTTTTGTATTTTTAGTAGAGATGGGGTTTTGCCATGTTGGCCAGGCTGGTCTCAAATTTTTTACCTCATGTGATCCGCCCACCTCAGCTTCCCAAAGTGCTGGGATTACAGGTGTGAGCCACCATGCCTGGCACCTTTTCCATTTGCTTTTTCATCTTCCTTTTCTCCCCTCTCACAGCTTTCCCTGTATCTGTGTCTCCCTCACCATGTGTCCAGGAGGGTGGTAATGGAGCCGGGGTTGAGGAGGGCTTGGGAAACTCCAGCTGGGGTACCCTGTTTCTACACTAACTTGGGGAGTGATATTGAGAAAGTTCCTTGGC
Organism: Hylobates moloch; assembly: GCF_009828535.3. Lineage (NCBI taxonomy): Eukaryota > Metazoa > Chordata > Mammalia > Primates > Hylobatidae > Hylobates > Hylobates moloch. The sequence continues at coordinate 50,720,158 of NW_026652287.1, read as the reverse complement.
TTTCCTGGCCAGGGAGGGGTCATCACTGCCTGGAAGGAATTACAAACCCCCGCTAGGTGAATGGGGTCGTTGAGAGGTAGCAGTGGGGGCGGGGCCAGGCAGAGTGGAGGCAGGAAGGCAATGTCAGAGAGCCCCTGGGCAGATGGACTAGAGCCAGGGGCAGGTTCATTTTGGGAAGTGGAGACCACCACTCAATATTTACCCACAAGTCCTCCCTTGGAGTATTTTGTCACCCCTGTTTCCCAGAGAAAGCAGCCAATGGTCAGAGGAGCCAGGATTCTGGTCCAGGACATTTTTCTGAGTGCCAGGTACTGCATGTGCTAGGCAAAGGTGGTTCACGCCCTGGCCCTGATGCTCAGAGGCTGTGTGACTTTGGGCTGCTCACTCCATCTCTCTGAGCCCCATAGTTTCACCCGTAAAATGAATAGAATGATAAAATCCACCCAACAGGGGTGTTTCAAACCTTAGGGTTTCCAATTTAGTGTGTCTTTCCTTATCCAAGAGCTGGGAGAGGAAAAAGGTGGAGACTGGGAGACTGCTAACCTCAGACTTCATAGTTGGAAAACCCTAGGCCCAAATACCCACTTTGATACTTCCTGACTGAGCCTTTCCTCTCATTGAAAACTGAGCCAGGCACAGTGGCTCATGCCTGTAAATCCCAGCTACTCGGTCTCACTTGAGACCATGTGTTTGAGACCAGCCTGACCAACATAGCAAGACTCCATCACTACACAAAAAAAAAAACAAAAAGAAAAACCACCAAGAACCAAAACATTAGCTGAACATGGTGGTGCGTGCCTATAATCCCAGCTACTCGGGAGGCTGAGGTGGGAGGATCACTTGAGCTTGGAAATTGGAGGCTGCAGTGAGCTGTGATTGCACCACTCTGCTCCAGGCTGGACGACAGAGTGAGACCCTGTTTCAAAAAAAAAAAATTAAAGAAAATAAAAAAATAAACAAACAGGGATATCCCACCTTCCTCCCAAGGTGGAGAGCGGAGACACAGCAAGTGTCAGCAATGAAAGTGATACTCAGGGAAGGTACTCAGGACAAGAGGGGCTCTTGGGGTGGGGGGAGCAGTTGGGGAGAGTGAGGAGGACAGCAGGGGAGCCCCCTTCCTACACCCATCCCTCTGTCTGCTCCCTTTTATTATTTCTGCCCCTTCTCTTTGTAGGCAACTGGAATTATTTTGGCTGGGGTGAGCAGCACAGTAAGTACTCAGCCTGATTGATGTTCTGGGAGGCGCATGGGAAGGTGGGCACCTTGGTGATCCCAAGGCCCCTCCCCACTACCACACAGGGAAGCAGGGAGCCTGTGACGAGCACGTGGGGGCCAGAGGGCTTGGCAAGACCCCTTTCAAGCTTTCCTGTACCCTGTTCGTTAGTGCCTGTCTTGGGAGGCCTGCCATCTGCTGGGGAGTGGGCACCGTCATTGGGGTGGGGTGGGGGGGTTTAGCCTGGAGGAGTGGACATTTAGACCAACAACCTACCTGTCTCCAGCTGGGCACTGTGACCCCCGCACCCCACTCCCTCGTATAACCTCACCTCCTCTCCTGTAGCCTCTGCCTTTTGGTCTTCCTATCTTCCTTCTCCACTTGGAAATGAGTCCAGTGTCACTCAGTGGGTAATAGGTAGGCAGGGTCTCCAACAGAAGGGCGGGCCAGGGACCTCAGGGAGACGCACACAGGAACCTCAGCACCCCCTCCAGGTCCACCCACACTCACACCTCACCTTCCATCTTTATTTGCTCTCCCAGGGAAGAAGGCAAGCCACCCCCTCCCTAAATTGAATGTCCCTTTTACTTTTCCTTTTTTTGAGACGGAGTCTCGCTCTATTGCCCAGGCTAGAGGGCAGTGGCATGATCTCAGCTCACTGCAAGCTCTGCCTCCAGGGTTCACGCCATTCTCCTGCCTCAGCCTCCTGAGTAGCTGGGACTACGGGCACCCGCCACCACGCCCGGCTAATTTTTTGTATTTTTAGTAGAGACGGGGTTTCACCATGTTAGCCAGGAGGGTCTCGATCTCCTGACCTCATGATCCGCCTGCCTCGGCTTCCCAAAGTGCTGGGATTACAGGAGTGAGCCACGGCGCCTGGCCCTAATTAAATGTCCATTTTTCTACCTAACAGCAGTTCCCAACCTTTTTGACATGAGGGACCAGTTTCATGGAAGACAATTTTTTTATGGACTGGGATTGGGGGATGGTTTCTGGATGATTCAAGCTCACTGCATTCATTGTGCACTTTATTTTTATCATTATTACATTATAGTATGTAATGAAATAATGATACAACTCATCATCATGTAGAAGCAGTGGGAGCCCTGAGCTTGTTTTCCTACAACTAGACAGTCCCATCTGGGGGTGATGGGGGACAGTGACAGATCATCAGGCATTAGATTCTCATAAGGAGTGCACAACGTAGATCCCGCACATGCACAGTTCACAATAGGGTTCACGCTTCTGTGAGAATCTTTTTTTTTTTTTGAAACAGAGTCTCGCTCTGTTGCCCAGGCTGGATGGAGTGCAGTGGTGCGATGTCGCCTCACTGCAACCTCTGCCTCCCAGGTTCAAGTGATTCTTGTACCTCAGCCTCCCAAGTAGCTGGGATTACAGGCACACGCCACCACGTCCAGCTAATTTTTTGTATTTTTAGTAGAGACGAGGTTTCACCATGTTGGCCAGGCTGGTTGTGAACTCCTGACTTCAGGTGATCCACCTGCCTTGGCCTCCCAAAGGGCTGGGATTACAAGTTTGAGCCACTGCGCCCAGCCTCCTATGAGAATTTAATGCCGCTGCTGATCTGACAGGAGGCGGAACCCAGGCGGTAATGTGAGTGATGGGGAGCAACTGTAAATACAGATGAAACTTCACTCGCTCACCCAACCGCCGCCCACCTCCTGGCTGTGCGCCCCAGCTCCTAACAGGCCAGAGACCAGATCCATGCCCTAAAGAGTTGCTCCCTTTCTCCCATACCCTGCCTCTTCTAGAGAAATCCAGTCCTCTATTCTTTCTTTCCTTCTTTCTTTTTTCTTTTTTTTGAGATGGAGTCTTGCTCTGTCACCCAGACTGGGGTACAGTGGTGCAATCACTGCTTACTGCAACCTCCACCTCCCAGGTTCAAGCGTTTCTCTTGCCTCAGCCTCCCGAGTAGCTGGGATTACAGGTGCATGCCACTATGTCTGGCTAATTTTTGTATTTTTAGTAGAGACAGGGTTTCACTATGTTGGTCAGGCTGGTCTTGAACTCCTGACCTCAAGCAATCCTCCCACCTCGGCCTCCCAAAGTGCTAGGATTACAGGTGTGAGCTACCATGCCTGGCCAGTCCTCTATTCTGAGGATAAATCTGCCTCCTCTCTCCTTCACCAGCTGGGGAGTCCTTCACTCCTTCCTCATATCCTGGTTGACAAACCTAACTCCAGGACCAGTGAAACTGTTGACAAACACTTTGGTCCATCACAATTTATCAAAAACAAGTTGGTTAAAAATCAATTTAGGCCAGCCACACTGGCTCACACCTGTACTTCCAACACTTTGGGAGGCTGAGGCGGGAGGGACGCTTGAGCTTCAAAGTCTGAAATCAGCCTGGGCAACAGAGCAAGACCCCATCTCTACAAAAAAAAAAAAGGCCAGGTGTGGTTGCGCAGCCCTGTAGTCCCAGCTATTCGGGAGGCTGAGGCGGGAGGATTGCTTGAGCCCGGGAGGTCAGGACTGCAGTGAGCCATGATTGTGCTACACTTCAGCCTAGGCAACAGTGTGAGACCCTGTCTCTAAAAAATAAATAGATTAAAATAAATAAATAAGTAAATAAAATCAATTTTGCCAGAAAGAATGCTTGGCAGACAGGGCAAGCTCGATAACAACCAACTTGCCACAAACGAACAATACGGTCAAAAGCAAAGATAGGCTGGGCGCGGCAGTTTACGCCGTAATCCCAGCACTTTGGGAGGCCAAGGTAGGCAGATCACTTGAGGTCAGGAGTTCGAGACCAGCCTGGCCAACGTGACGAAACCCCGTCTCTACTAAAAATACAAAAATTAGCCAGGCATGGTGGTGCGTGCTTGTAATCCCAGCTACTTGGGAGGCTGAGGCAGGAGAATCATTTGAACCTGGGAGGTGGAGGCTGCAGTGAGCCGAGATCGCACCATTGCACTCCAGCCTGGGTGACAGAGTGAGACTCTGTCTCAAAGAAAAAACCAAAAACCAACAAACAAACAAAACAAAACACCAATGCAGCTAAAGCTGATAGATAATTGGGTCAAAAAGGAAAGACAATTGAGCCGAAAACAGACCGTTCGGTTAAAACAAAAGTGGTTGAAAATAGCCAGAAGCAGGTAATTTAGTCAAGAGCTACTTAGTAGAAAGCAGAGCCTGGGCAAAAGCGAAAAGAATCCACCTCAAAGTAATTTACCCTTCATAAGCAGATAATTTGTCAGGAAAAAAAAAAAACTGGGTGAACATGTGCACAGCCTCATGCAATTTGGCTGGAAACATCTCAGCCCGGTCAAGGACAATTCGGTAGAAAGAATGCTGGCCGGCTGAGGTGGCTCATGGCTAATCCCAGCACTTTGGGAAGCTGAGGCGGGAGGATCGCTTGAGCCCAGGAGTTTAAGATCAGCCTGGGCAATATAGGGAGATCCCATCTCTACAAAATAATAAATAAATAAGATTAGCTGGGCGTGGTGGTGTGTGCCTGTGATCCCAGCTACTGTGGAGGCTGAGATGGGAGGATCTCTTGAGCAGAGGAGGTCGAGGTTTCAGTGAGTTATGATCGCGCCACTGCACTCCAGCCCAAGTGAGAGAGACCCTGTCTAAATGAATGGATGAATACAGCAAAAGTCTGAAGGTTTCACTCATTGCTCTGAGATTTTGGGGTCTGGGGTCTTCCCCTTACCAGTACTTCTCATGTTTTCTTCATGACTACTTTTTTTTTTTTTTTGGATTCAGGATCTCACTCTGACGCCCAGACTGCAGTGCAGTGGCGTAATCATAGCTCACTGCTACCTCGACCTCCTGGGCTCAAGCAATGCTCCTGCCATAGCCTCCCAAATAGCTGGGACTACAGGCACTCATCACCACACCCAGCTAATTTTTAAATTTTTTTAAGAGCCTTACTATGTTGCCCAGGCTGATCTTGAACTCCTGGGCTCAAGTGATCCTCCTGCCTTGGCCTCCCAAAGTGCTGGGACCACAGGCGTGAGCCACTTTGCCTGGCTCATGGACTACATTTTACTTTACTTTTATTTTATTTTATTTTTTGGAGACAGGGTCTTGTGTCACCCAGTCCCTGGAGTGCAGAGGTGTGATCTTGGCTCACAGCAATCTCCACCTCCTGGGTTCAAGAGATTCTCCTGCCTCAGCCTCCCAAGGAGCTGGGATTACAGGCACATGCCACCACACCTGGCTAATTTTTGTATTTTTAGTAGAGACAGGGCCTTGGTATGTTGCCCAGGCTGGTCTTGAACTCCTGGCCTCAAGTTATCTGCCCGCCTCGGCCTCCCAAAGTGCTGGGATTACAGGTGTGAGCCACTGTGCTCGGCCTTTGCTTTACTTTTAAAATAAAGATAACTTTATCATTCTTTTTAATTAAAAAATTAAAAAGATTGAATTATTGAAACCTTTTTTTTTTCAGAAGGTGCAGAAAAGAATAAAGAAGAAAATGTACAATCCCCAATTATGCCAGCACCCAGACATGTTGCTTTGAGAATTGGAATTTTTTTTAGGATTTAGAAAACAAACTGTTCTTTTTTCTAAGGAAACCAAACTAAACTAAAATATCTTTTAGTTCTTATTAAACATGAAGTTTGGCAACTCTACCACATTCCATTTTAGCGATAGATTCCAAGTGTGTGGTGGCTTTGCCAAGCTAAGAATCTAATCCTTTTTGAAAAAGACAGAACCATGTCTCAGCATCTTCTTGGTTCTTGTACATGTAAATTCAGGTCTGGGGCCCTCACCCTCAGATACCAGGAAATCTCTAAGGGTTAAAGGGCATTCCCTCCACCTTGAACTCCTGATCTTCTTCCAACTTCCCCCTGACTGTTTGTGTGACTCCTGTTATGGGAAACTAACTGCCCAGTGGAAAAAATCCCATCTCATTTTCAGAGATCTTGATCTTCAGCAAAGTTGTTCCTCACATTTGAGCTGAAGGATGCCCTCTACTTCGTCCCTGTTTTCTTCACATTGTAGGACCTACCCTAGCCCCTAGACTTTAGGTCCAATTTGACCCACATAAAGCAAAGCAGGGTTTTCACCTCCCTTGTTCTGAAGCCTATATCTCTATTAACATGATCCACAATTCTTTATCCATACTAGTAAAAAATTCTCTTCTTTGGTAGCAGCACCCTAAGTCTGGGAAATTATATTGGCCCCCATCATGTGCACTCTCTCTTCCTCACCCTCTTCCCATACCTCCTCTCTCTTCCAGACGATGACCCCGACAGTGCAGTGGATGATCGTGACAGTGACTACCGCAGTGAAACGAGCAACAGCATCCCGCCACCCTATTATACTACGTCGCAACCCAACGCCTCAGTCCACCAGTATTCTGTTCGCCCACCACCCCTGGGCTCCCGGGAATCCTACAGTGACTCCATGCACAGTTACGAGGAGTTCTCTGAGCCACAAGCCCTCAGGTAGGTGCTGCGGAGTGCAGCATGCATGTGCATGAGGGTCCTGCTGTGTCTCCTGGAGTGGAGAGAAGGGTGGGGGGCTGGATGAAGCTGGAGGTGGAATTCCAGAAGGGCAGAATTCACCCATCCAGGAGGGCAGAATTCACATTTTCTTGTGGGAATTAGCCATTTTTTTTCTTTTTTTTTTTAGATGGAGTCTTGCTCTGTCACCCAAGCTGGAGTGCAGTGGCACCATCTCGGCTCACTGCAACCGCCGCCACCCAGGCTCAAGCGATTCTCCTACCTCAGCCTCCCGAGTAGCTGAGATTACAGGTGCACGCCACCACCAGGCCCAGCTAATTTTTGTATTTTTAGTAGAGACAGGGTTTCACCATGTTGGTCAGGCTAGTTTCAAACTCTTAACCTGGTGATCTGCCTGCCTCGGCCTCCCAAAGTGCTGGGATTACAGGATTGAGCCACTGCGCCCAGCCTCTTTCTTTACCCAAAAGCTTGCAAGAAAATTCTACACAGCCAGGCATGGTGGCTCACGCTTGTAATCCCAGCACTTTGGGAAGCCAAGGCAGGCGGATCACCAGGTCAAGAGTTTGAGACCAACCTGACCAAAATGGTGAAACCCCGTCTCTACTAAAAATACAAAAATTAGCCGAGCGTGGTGGCGGGCATCTGTAATCCCAGTTACTCAGGAGGCTGAAGCAGGAGAATAGCTTGAATCTGGGAGGTGGAGGTTGCAGTGAGCTGAGATCGCATCACTGCACCACTGTACTCCAGCCTGGCTACAGATGTGCGAGACTCCATCTCAAAAAAAGAAAGAAAGAAAAAAAGAAAATTCTACAAGCAGCCTGGTGTGGTGGCTCATTCCTGTAATCCCAGCACTTTAAGAGGCCGAGGCGGGAGGATAGCTTGAGTTCAGGAGTTCGAGACCAGCCTGGGCAACAAAGTGAGACCTTCCGTCTCTATAAAAAATACAAAAATTAGCCAGGCATGGTGGCATGTACCTGTGGTTCCAGCTACTCATGAGGCTGAAGTAGGATGATCACTTGAGCCTGGGAGATCGAGGCTGCAGTGAGCCAAGATAGCACCATTGCACTGCAGCCTGCGTGACAGAGTGAGCCCCCCGCCTTTTTTTTTTTTTTTGGAGACAAGATCTTGTTCTGTTGCCCAGGCTGGAGTGCGGTGGCACCAACATGACTCACCGCAGCCGTGAGCTCCTGGGCTCAAGCGATCCTCCCACCTCAGCCTCCCCAGTAGCTGGAATTACAGGCACAGGCCACCACACCAAGCTAATTTATTTTTATTTTTTGTAGAGATGGGGGTCTTGCTCCATTGCCCGGGCTAGTCTTGACCCCCTTTTTATTCCTATAGCATCCCCGAGGCTGGCCAGGGAAGAGGGTCTCAGGCACTAAGATTGGAGGAGGTATCTAATCAGGAAATGATAAGGTTTGTTGAGTGACTAAGTGAATGGTTAGAAGAGGGCTGAGTGGTGGCCCCTATGTCCCCCTGCCTGCACTTAGACAGAGACAGATATTCCTGTTGACGTTGAGCATGATCCTGGGTTCATATAAGCAGCATATAACAGAGGGCCTGACCTGGCCAGAGAGTGGGGGGCATTTGCACAAGTAAGTGATGTTTCAGTGGGTATCAGAGGGTGGGTAGGAGTTTGCTAGATAAAGCAGACAAGGAAGAGACCACAACAAGTGCACAGGTTTATGGTGTTGGAGAGACAATGAGGTGGCCAGTGTGGCTGGAATGGAGGAGGTGGGGAGAAGTCGGGGGAGGTATGCAGGGGGAGTTGGGAGGGTATGGACCACACAGGGCTAGCACAGATTTTATTCCAAGGCACTAGTGAGCCATGGTAGGATTTAGAGCAGGGGAAGGAGGGAGGTGATTGGATTTACGATTCCCTGTGGTTTCCAAGGGAAGCAGGAACTATGGCGACAGCATCTGGTAGAGACAGCAGAGGCTGGCCTGGGGTGGGCCCCAGGGTACAGGGAAGTGGATGCATTTCCCATACTTTTTCGAGGTGGAGGCCAGGAGACCTGCTGCGGGGCTGTGGTGATGGTGCTGACCCTGAGTTCCCAGCACAGTCAATTGTCTGTTCCCCACAGACCGCAAATGCCACAAAAGCGGGAATTTTTTTTTTTTTTTTGAGATGGAATTTCACTCTTGTTGCCCAGGCTGGAGTGCAATAGCATGATCCCAGCTCACTGCAACCTCCACCTCCCGGGTGCAAGTGATTCTTCTACCTCAGTCTCCCGAGTAGCTGGGATTACAGGCATACGCCACCACGCCCAGCTAATTTTTGTATTTTTAGTAGAGACAGGGTTTCACCATGTTGGCCAGGCTGGTCTTGAACTCCTGACCTCAGGTGATCTGTCCACCTCAGCCTCCCAAAGTGCTGGGATTACAGGCGGGAGCCACCGCACCTGGCCAAAAGTGGGGATTTTTATCTTTTCTGATCATGGCTGTGTTTTCCAGCCCCTAGAGCAGGACCTGGCACATAGTAGGTGCTCAGTCAGTGATGAGTCAATGCCTGTGTGACTGGGGCTCAGGTGGGCAGTGACTCGGTACCCCAGCCCCTGAACCCTGTTCCATCCCCACAGCCCCACAGGTAGCAGCCGCTATGCCTCTTCGGGGGAGCTGAGCCAGGGAAGCTCTCAGCTGAGCGAGGACTTCGACCCCGACGAGCACAGCCTGCAGGGCTCCGAGATGGAGGACGAGCGGGACCGGGACTCCTACCACTCCTGCCACAGCTCGGTTAGCTATCACAAAGACTCGCCTCGCTGGGACCAGGACGAGGAGGAGCTGGAGGAGGACCTGGAGGACTTCCTGGAGGAGGAAGAGCTGCCTGAAGACGAGGAGGAGCTGGAGGAGGAGGAGGAGGTGCCTGACGATTTGGGCAGCTATGCCCAGCGTGAAGAGGTGGCTGTGGCTGAACCCAAAGACTTCAAACGCATCAGCTTCCCGCCAGCTGCCCCAGGGAAAGAGGACAAGGCCCCAGTGGCACCCACCGAGGCCCCCGACATGGCCAAGGTGGCCCCCAAGCCAGCCACACCTGACGAGGTGCCTGCAGCTGAGCAGATCCCTGAGGCTGAGCCACCCAAAGACGAGGAGAGGTAACAGGACGGGGCCAAGGGGCCAGAGGGGCTGCCACAAGGTCACAGGGTCAGCAGGGCTATGATGGGGTCAGCGTGGACCTGGGTAGTTGCTGGGGCTGAAGTTGTCACAGGCTCTTTGGTTTCTTAAAGGGATCAGAGATGACAGGGCAGAGTAAAGAGGTCAAAGAGGGTTCAGGGGGCCATGAAGGAGTATTAGAGTTTGTGATCTTAGTGGTTGCTGCGGTCGGAGAGGTCAAGATCCTGGGCAAATGGGGGGCCAGAGGGGCTGGGCTGGTGAAAAGAAAGCCGGGGAACAGTGAAGTGTCAGAGAAGCATTGGGTGTGTGGGAAGGGGTGAGGGGCACCGAGGTGGGCCAGAGGACACATGTGGGTCCCAATGTCTCTGAGGGGTCAGAGATACCATGGGGAGCTGTGCATCACTTGCACAACTGGAGGGTCAAGGGAAGGTGAGGGGTCACGGAGAGCCAGCCCAGAGCTTCATAGCGTTCTCTGCCTCAGTTTCAGGCCGAGAGAGGATGAGGAAGGCCAGGAGGGGCAGGACTCCATGTCCAGGGCCAAGGCCAACTGGCTGCGTGCCTTCAACAAGGTGCGGATGCAGCTGCAGGAGGTGAGTGACGCATCCAGCCATGCCCCTGCCACACTTAGCCAGGCCACGCCCAATGCCATGTCCACACATGTTTTGGCCACACCCACACCTATATTGGCCACGCCCAACACCCCACCTGTACCCAAGCCTAGCCTGGGAATGCCCAGTGTAGTGCCCACACTGTGCCCATGCCCCAGCCACCCGAGCCCTTCCCTGGCCCCACCCTCACTCAGCCTGGCCTCACCCAATGTCACCGATGCCCCACCCACCCTGACCCTTCCTTAGCCACATACACACACGGCCCAGGGTGTCCCCATGGCCCATCCACACCAGCCTGGCTATGCTCACTCCCAAACCACACACCAAGTCTGGCCCCACATATCCCCAGCCCAGCCTCCTGCCCAATGTCAGCCTGGGGTTTCTAGGGCAAGAGGGAGGAGAGAAAACTAGGGCTGAAATCCGGCTGAAGTCATGGTTAGGGATCAAGGTCAGCGTTAGTTCAGCCATCAAAGATCAAAGGTCAGGGTTAGAATTGGTGTTAGGCAAAGGGGTCAGTGCTTAGGGCCAAATTGGAGGTCATTGTCAGGGTTAGGGAAAGGTCTGGGGTCGGGTCAGTAGGGGAGTAGGAATCAAGGGAAGGAATTAGCATCAGGGTCAAGGTGACTGTTTAGATGGGCAGCAGGGTTGAGGCCATTCATTTATTCCTTCATTCAGCACACCCTGTTGCTCTTCAGGGTTACCCTCCAAACTGCAGTGGGATTGGCAGGAGGAGATTCCAGACAGACTCCCAGAGGTTTAGACCATCAAATATCAGAGCCACAAAATTACCAAACGAAATTTCTTAACAGTTTTAAAATAGAAATCTATTTTTTGACTCAGCAGTACATACATATGGTTCTAAATTAGATAGGTAGAAGAGTACACAGTGAAAGGCTGTTGGATAACTTTCACTAGGTTAAGAAATTAAATTGAAAAAATAGCTACTATTGGAAGTATGTGATGTACAAGAAAAACAAGCTATGGAACTAGTAATATGACAAGAAAAAGACACATGGAGGGCTCTCTGGGTTTCATAGGAAAAGCATAAAACTAATCCAAGGCAATCAGGAAAACTACCTGGAGGAAATGACAATTAAGGAGAAGTGATGGCCGGGCGTGGTGGCTCATGCCTGTAATCCCAGCACTTTCGGAGGCCAAGTCGGGTGGATCACGAGGTCAGGAGGAGATCGAGACCATCCTGGCTAACACGGTGAAACCCCGTCTCTACTAAAAGTACAAAAAAATTAGCCGGGCGTGGTGGCAGGCGCCTGTAGTCCTAGCTACTCGGGAGGCTGAGGCAGGAGAATGGCGTGAACCCGGGAAGTGGAGCTGGCAGTGAGCCGAGATCGTGCCGCTGCACTCCAGCCCGGGCGACAGAGCGAGACTCTGTTTCAAAAAAAAAAGGAGAAGTGATATCCAAAATATTTCAACAATATTTCAGGAGCTCACGCCTGTAATCCCAGCAATTTGGGAGGTCAAGGCGGGAGGATCACTTGCACTCAGGAGTTTGAGACCAGCCTGGGCAGTGTAGTGAGATCTCATCTCTAAAAGGAAAACATAAAAAATATTTCAGAGCTGGGCACGGTGGCTCACACCTGTAATCTCAGCACTTTGGGAGGCAGAGGTGGGTGGATCACCTGAAGTCAGGAGTTCGAGACCAGCCTGGCCAACATAGTGAAACCCCATCTCTACTAAGAATATAAAAATTAGGCCGGGTGCGGTGGCTCACGCTTGTAATCCCAGCACTTTGGGAGGCCGAGGCCAGGAGATCGAGACTACGGTGAAACCCCGTCTCTACTAAAAATACAAAATATTAGCCGGGCGTGGTGGCGGGCGCCTGTAGTCCCAGCTACTTGGAGAGGCTGAGGCAGGAGAATGGCGTGAACCCGGGAGGCGGAGCTTGCAGTGAGCCAAGATTGCGCCACTGCACTCCAGCCTGGGCGACAGAGCAAGACTCC
>NW_026652287.1:50596145-50702833 GCF_009828535.3 Hylobates moloch | reverse complement strand
TATATTTCAGGAGCCGAGTGTGGTGGCTTGTGTGTGTGGTCCCAGCTACTCAGGAGGCTGAAGCAGGAAGATCATATGAGGCCAGGAGTTCAAGACCAGTCTGGGCAATATAGCAAGACCCTGTCTTTAAAAAAACCAAACACCCCCTCAATATTTCAGAACAGAAGAGTGCTGCCTGTCTTCCTCATAGGAGCCCACCATGTTAACCCTTTAGTTACAAGATGGAGGGAAGGTAGGGGCTGTGGACCCCGGGTCTATGCTGAGACCTGAATGATAAATAGAGGCTGGTTGGCTGCAGAAGATGGGAAGAGGTACAAGCTGAACTCACAACTCCTGGAAAGATCCCGAGGCAAGAGAACAGATGAACAAGTGAGACTATAGGGGGTTTAGGGAATAAGCAATGAAGAGACTGAGGTCCATTGAGGTGACTGAAAGAGAGGAGCTTCTTTCTCCACCAGACCATCTTACAGATGGACAAACTAAGGCCCAGAGATAGCCAGGGAGCTTCCTAAAATCACTCAGCCAGGACTAGGACCCAGGCCATCTGACTCCCAGCCCAGAGGGGAGTCAGAAGTGGGTGTGGAGCCTGCTCTGGGGAGGGGAGGGACAGCCACACTGACCATATCTGTTTGTCTGTCCTGCAGGCCCGGGGAGAAGGAGAGATGTCTAAATCCCTATGGTTCAAAGGCGGGTAGGTAATGAAACTGTGAGCGGTGGGAGGAAGATTTGAACCCCAAGCCCAAGGCTGGTTTGCTCCTGAGCCTCAGCCCAGAGAGGATGGGGAGAGGTCCCATTTAGACAGGGGACAGATTGAGCTTGGGCAAAATACGTCACTTTCATAAGGCACACAATCATACACAGACACAAAAGACAGTAATCTTTGAAGATAGGGCCAGGTGCGGTGGCTCATGCCTGTAATCCTAGCACTTTGGGAGGTCGAGGCGGGAGGATCATTTGAGGTCAGGAGTTCGAAACCAGCCTGGCCAACATGGTGAAACCCTGTCTCTACCAAAAATACAAAAATTAGCCGGGTGTGGTGGCAGACACCTGTAATCCCAGCTACTCGGGATGCCGAGGCAAGAGGATTGCTTGAACCCGAGAGGCAGAGGTTGCAGTGAGCCGAGATTGCACCACTGCACTCCAGCCTGGGCAACAGAGCGGGACATTGTCTCAAAAATAAACAAACAAATAAATAAATAAATGTAAGATAAAGCAGACACTATTAGGAACTAGACATTATTGGGAAATATACACTATATATTTGTAATTCCGGAGCTAAATTTTTTTTGCTTTTATTCTATTTTTAAATCTCTTCGATTATTGCTACAGTTGTGGACTCTTTAATTAAAGATAGTTGTTCAGTCTTTAGTAGAGCATGTGGTCACATCTAACCTCTTATGTTATGGATTTTCGGGTTAGAGGATGCACAAGATATTTTAAAAATGTGCTCGGGTTTTAAAATAGCAGCATGGTAGTGACCTTCCTTGTACGTCCTTGGCAAACAGGCAGGGAGACAGCAGCTGGGACTCCTAAATAAATGAGCAGATGCCCTAGCTAGAGAGCCTTGGATGCGGGGCCTGAAATGGGGATTCCTGTGCACATGATTTATGAAGGATGTGCTCTCAGGAGAAACCTGTCAGACAAGGGGAGGCTGCCGAGAAAAGATGTGGTTTAGAAGTCTCTAAGCCTCAGTTGGCTCCTGCAGAAAGCTTTGTAGGTTGAATAGCCCTGCAGGGCTTGTCTGGAGTCATTGGCTGCAGGCACCTATCTCACTGGCCAATGAAAACCTTTTGGGGCCAGGCTTGGTGGCTCACGCCTGTAATCCCAACACTTTGGGAGGCTGAAGCAGGTGGATCGCCTGATGTCAGGAGTTCAAGACCAGCCTGACCAACATGGCAAAATCCCGTCTCTACTAAAAAATACAAAAATTAGCCAGGTGTGGTGGTGCATGCTTGTAATCCCAGCTATTTGGGAGGCTGAGGCGGAAGAATCACTTGAGGCTAGGAGTTCAAGACCAGCCTGGGCAACATAGCGAGACCTCCATCTCTACAAAAAATTTTTTTTAATTAGCTATGTGTGGCTCATGCCTGTAATCCCAGCACTTTGGGAGGCCAAGGCGGGTGGATCACCTGAGGTCAGGAGTTTGAGACCAGCCTGGCCAACATGGTGAAACCCCAACTCTACAAAAAGTACAGAAAATTAGCCAGGGGTGGTGGTGGGCACCTGTAATCCCAGCTACTTGAGAGGCTGAGATAGGAGAATTGCTTGAACCCAGGAGGCAGAGGTTGCAGTGAGCCAAGATCATGCCATTGCTGGCCGGGCGTGGTGGCTCATGCTTGTAATCCCAGCACTTTGGGAGGCCCAGGCGGGCGGATCACGAGGTCAGGAGATCGAGACCACGGTGAAACCCTGTCTCTACTAAAAATACAAAAAAATTAGCCGGGCATGGTGGTGGGCGCCTGTAGTCCCAGCTACTCGGAGAGGCTGAGGCAGGAGAATGGCATGAACCCAGGAGACGGAGCTTGCAGTGAGCTGAGATAGCGCCACTGTACTCCAGCCTGGGTGACAGAGCGAGATTCCGTCTCAAAAAAAAAAAAAAAAAGATCATGCCATTGCATTCCAGCCTGGGCGACAGAGCAAAACTCCATCTCAAAAACAAAAACAAAACAAAACAAAACAAAAAAATTAGCTGGGTGTGGTGGCGTACACCTGTGGTCCCAGCTACTCAGGAGGCTGAGGTGGGAGGATTGCTGTAGCCCAGGAGGTGGAGGCTACAGTGAGCTGTGAGTGTGCCACTGCACTCCAGCCTGGGTGACAGAGTGAGATCTTGTCTCAAAAGAAGGCTGGGCATGGTTGCTCATGCCTGTAATCTCAGCACTTTGGGAGGCCAAGGTGGGCAGATCGCCTGAGGTCAGGAGTTCGAGACCAGCCTGGTCAACATGGTGAAATCTTGTTTCTACTAAATATACAAAAATTGGACGGGCGCGGTGGCTCAAGCCTATAATCCCAGCACTTTGGGAGGCCGAGGCGGGCGGATCACGAGGTCAGGAGATCGAGACCATCCTGGGTAACACGGTGAAACCCCGTCTCTACTAAAAATACAAAAAATTACCCGGGCGTGTTGGCGGGCGCCTGTAGTCCCAGCTACTCAGGAGGCTGAGGCAGGAGAATGGCATGAACCCGGGAGGCGGAGCTTGCAGTGAGCCAAGATCGCGCCACTGCACTCCAGACTGGGGGGAGAGCATGGTGTTAGTCCGGTCCCTGCATACAAAAATTAGCCAGGCGTGGTGGTGGTGGGCACCTGTAATCCCAGCTACTTGGGGAGCTGAGGCAGGAGAATCGCTTAAACCTGGGAGGCGGAGGTTGCAGTGAGCCAAGAAAAGTTTCATTTTTATTTTATTAGTATTTTTTATTTTATTTTTGATACAGAGTCTCGCTTTGTCACCCAGGCTGGATTGCAGTGGCACGATCTCGACTCTACAACCTCTACCTCCCGGGTTCAAGCAATTCTCCTGCCTTAGTCTCCTGAGTAGCTGGGACTACAGGCATGCACCACCACACCTGGCTAATTTTTTTATTTTTAGTAGAGACGGGGTTTTGCCATGTTGGTCAGGCCGGTCTCAAACTCCTAACCTCAGGTGATCCGCCCACCTCGGCCTCCCAAAGTGCTGGGATTACAGGCGTGAGCCACCACTCCCGGCCACATTTATATTTTAGTATATTGTTTAGATTTGCCTTAATTCACGTTTTCATTCAAGGTGGGCAACTACATCATCTCCCCATTTTTCAGATGAGGAGGTTGAGGCCTGGTGTCTCCATTTCTTAGGACTGCTATCACAAAGTACCACAGACGGGTGGCTTAAAACCACAGCAATGTATTCTCTCACAGTTCTGGAGGCCAGAAGTCTGAAATCAAGGCATTGGTAGGGCCACGCTCCCTCTGAAATCTGTAGAAGAGAATTCCTCCCCTGCCTCTTCTAGCTTCTAGTTTGCTTGAATTCCTTGGCCCCCGAGTATTGGTTTGTAGATAGTCACTCTCTGCCTCTGCTGTCACAGAGCCACTTTCTCCCCATGTATCTCTTCTTCTAAGGACACCAATCATATTAGATTAAGTGTCTACCCTACTCCAGTATGACCTTATCTTAACTAATTACATCTGTGACAACCCCGTTTCCAAATAAGGTCACCTTCTGAGGTAGTGGGGGTTAGGGTATCAACATATCTTTTTTTGCGGGACCCAATTCAACCACTTAACACCTGGGGAGGTTGAATGTTCTCCCCAGGGCTCTATGTGAGGAACAGGGACATCTGGGCCCTCAATGTCCCTCTGTGTCTTTCAGCCCAGGGGGCGGTCTCATCATCATCGACAGCATGCCAGACATCCGCAAGAGGAAACCTATCCCACTCGTGAGCGACCTGGTAAGCACCCTCGCCCTTTACTTCCTGAGCAGAGCAGGCCTGCTATAAGCAGTGCACAACCTGTGGAACTGCCCATGGTCAACCTGGGGTTGGGGGCCAGCTAGGCATTCTCTGAGACTAACGTAGTCTGATTTCTACCCCCACGTGCTGCGTGGACACTTCAGGCCATGGTGAGTGATGGTGACATGGGCCCCTTGGGATCTTCTCCCCAAACTCCCCCACTGGGATCTTCTAACAGGCCCCCAATTCATGGATTCTGGGGGAATCTTGCCATGTCCCACTGTGTTGGATGCTGTGAGTCAGGGGTGTGGGGCTGCTCACTTTCCAGGGTCCCTTGTAACTCAAAGCCTCTGTCACCTCCTAATTCTTTGTTGGGTCTGGCCCGGATGCTGTCGGTGACCTGTTTCCAATTTGCGGTTGTGGCTCCAAAATGTGGCTGCTGGCCCCATCTGTGGCTGTGAACTCTCCTCTTGGTAATCTCATGGATATCAACCCCCCGACTCCCTCTTCTGTGACCTCCCTAGTCCCTGGTCCAGTCCAGGAAAGCGGGCATCACCTCGGCCTTGGCCTCCAGCACGTTGAACAACGAGGAGCTGGTGCGTGGGGCACCTCTTTTTCCCTGGGTCAGGGATGGACTGGGCTAGGAGCTTCTGGAATTGTCCAAGCCTCTGTGGGTCCCTGGGAAGAGGAAGGGTGTGTGTGTGACACAGACTGGCAGAAGGCAGCGTGGATTCCGACAGCGTGGAGGCAGGGGAGGGCCTGAGACTTTACGGCGCCAAGTGCTGGGGCAGAGTGGGGCAGGACAGGGACAGCGCCAGGTTAGGTCCCCCCAAACCGCACCCCATCCCTCCCTGCAGAAAAACCACGTTTACAAGAAGACCCTGCAAGCCTTAATCTACCCCATCTCGTGCACGACGCCACACAACTTCGAAGTGTGGACGGCCACCACGCCCACCTACTGCTACGAGTGCGAGGGGCTGCTGTGGGGCATCGCGAGGCAGGGCATGCGCTGCACCGAATGCGGTGTCAAGTGCCATGAGAAGTGCCAGGACCTGCTCAACGCCGACTGCCTGCAGCGTGAGCGCAGGGCCACGGGTTGGCGTGGGGAGCCCCGGGGCTTGTTTCAGGGGAAAGGCTGAAGGGCAAGGCGATGGGTGGGGCACCATGGGGAGGGGCAAGGGGCGGGGCGTCGTGAGGCAGGGGAGGGACTCGCTGAAAGGGAGGGGTGGGGTTAAAGGGGCAGGACTCCCTGGGGGAAGGGCTAGGGGGTCGAGGGATGGGGAAAGAAGCTGTGAGGGTGTCAGAGACGGGTGGGGCAGGGCTCAGGGACTAGCTAGGTTGTGCAAAGGACAGGCTTAGTGAGAAGAGGCAGCTCCCCTGGATAAAATGGGTTAGCTAGGGGTAGCTCTGAGAGGAAGAGGGGCTCAGAGAGGGAAGGGGTTCAGACTGCGAGAGGACTGTGGAGGAGGGGGCTTGGAAGGGGGAGGGGACTCAGAGGAGGTGGGACCAAGAGAAAGGGAGGGGTCTGAGAGAAGGAAGGGGCTCAGGAATGTGGAGGGGACTCGCAGGGGTGGAGATCAGAGACGGGGAGGGCATTCAGAGGAGTGGAGCTCAGAGAGGCAGCGGGACTCAGAGGGGTGGGACTCAGAGGGGACTGGGACTCAGAGGGGTGGGGCTCAGAGAGGGGGCAGGGACTCAAAGGGGTGGGGCTTAGAGAAGGGGCGGTGACCCGGAGGAGTGGTGCTCAGAGAAGGGGCGGGTACTCAGAGCGGTGGGACGCAGAGGGGGGGCGGGGACTCAGAGGGGTGGGATGCAGAGAGGGGGCGGGGACTCAGAGGGGTGGGACGCAGAGAGGGGGCGGGGACTCAGAGGGGTGGGACGCAGAGGGGGGGCGGGGACTCAGGGGTGGGACGCAGAGAGGGGGCGGAGACTCAGAGGTGGGACGCAGAGAGGGGGCGGGGACGCAGAGGGGTGGGGCTTAGGGAAGAGGCCTTAGAGGGGTGGGGCTCCAAAAACCTGTGGGGACTCCAAGGGGTGGGGGCCAGAGAAGGGCACGATGCAGGGACATGGGGACTCAGAGGAGCATGGCTCCGAGAGGAGGTGGAAGGGTGAAGGGGCTGGGTGGGGTACAGAGAGCAGGTAGGAAACCAGCTTCGGGGGTGACACCTGAGTCCCCGCGGTTGATGAGTGGGGGTGGGGCTCTCGCCTTGGTGAGGGGCCACTAGGCAGGGCGCGCTGGGGTCAGCGCCGGCCTCGGGCGTCCTCAGGGGCTGCGGAGAAGAGCTCCAAGCACGGGGCGGAGGACCGGACGCAGAACATCATCATGGTGCTCAAGGACCGCATGAAGATCCGGGAGCGCAACAAGCCCGAGATCTTCGAGCTCATCCAGGAGATCTTCGCAGTGACCAAGACGGCGCACACGCAGCAGATGAAGGCGGTCAAGCAGAGTGTGCTGGACGGCACGTCCAAGTGGTCCGCCAAGATCAGCATCACCGGTGAGGGGGCGTGGGCCGCCACAAGGCCCCTCCTTCTCCACCCTCTGAGACCTGTCTCATGCCCTGTCCCATGGCCGGGTCCCTCTCCTTTGCAGCGTGCACTCGGTCTCGTGCATTCCATCTCATCTCCGTGTGTGCACGCATATGGGGGGATATGCATGCCTCCAAACGCCTGTTCATGGCACTGTATCTGGGTGCGTCTTGGATGGTGTCCTCCAGAATGAGACTCCAAGAAGAGGAATTGAGGGTGCATGGTTTATCTGGAAAGTGACCCCAGAAAGTCCTGGTGAGGGGCAAGGACTTGAGACAGGGATGGAAGGAGTCCTGAAGGAGATGCCGTTGAGCAGACAACGCTGTGAGCAACGGGCTCAGCCCATCCTGGGGCTATTGGGGACAACGTCGAGGATGCAGCTCAGTGTGGCCCCACTCAGGGGCGAGGATGCTGGCATATCTCCACACCCAGCCTCATGTGGGTTTCCCCATAAACAGACCTGAGGATGAAGATTTCAGGTTATGTGGGTTATCCAGGAAGTGACCCCAGGACGGAGCTGGGGTGGTGAGTCAGGGAGGGAAGGCACCCTGCAGGGGGCGCCAAAGAGCAGGAGATCTCGGGGGCAATGGGTTCTTGTGTCTGACCTCAGGGAGTTCACACCTGAAAGAGGTCCCACCCATGCGCAAGGCAGCTGGGGCACCTTCCCATCCTTCATGATTTGGGGGCTGCTTCCCAGCACTTTGGGAGGCTGAGGCTGAGGCAGGCGGATCACCTGAGGTCAGGAATTCGAGACCGACCTGGCCAACATGGTGAAACCTCATCTCTACTAAAAATGCAAAACAATTAGCTGGATGGGGTGGCATGTGCCGGTAATCCCAGCTGCTTGGGAGGCTGAGGCAGGAGAATTGCTTGAACCCGAGAGGCGGAGGTTGCACTCCAGCCTGGGCAACGAGCAAAACTGTCTCAAAAACAAACAAACAAACAACGTCTCTGGCAAGCCCAGCATGCCCTGCCATTGCTCTCCAGCCATGCTGCAGGTGTCCCAATTATCAGCCTGCAGCGTGTGGCAGTGACTGTCTCCAGCATGCCTTGCTTCCTGAGTGCACATCTGTGTATGCCCTCTCTGTCTTCCAGTGGTCTGCGCCCAGGGCTTGCAGGCAAAGGACAAGACGGGATCCAGTGACCCCTATGTCACCGTCCAGGTCGGGAAGACCAAGAAACGGACAAAAACCATCTATGGGAACCTCAACCCGGTGTGGGAGGAGAATTTCCACTTGTAAGTGCCTGGTTGGGTCCCTGGCCCTGTGTGGGGCACCCTGCTGGGGCAGCCAAAAGAGGGCTCCAAGGACAGGACTCACACTGGCTGCCTGACCTCTGCCTCCTCCTCCCGCCACAGTGAATGTCACAATTCCTCCGACCGCATCAAGGTGCGCGTCTGGGACGAGGATGATGACATCAAATCCCGCGTGAAACAGAGGTTCAAGAGGGAATCTGACGATTTCCTGGGGCAGACGATCATTGAGGTGCGGACGCTCAGCGGCGAGATGGACGTGTGGTACAACCTGGGTGAGAGAAGCTGGGTTCTGAAGGGGGTGGGGATGGGCCCCAGGGATCCAGCCAGAGGATGGAGCCCATGAAGAGCAGGGAGATGTGTTCTCAGGAGGAGTTTGGTCGAGGAGCATAATCTGATGGGGGAGGCAGGGTCTAGGAGCCCAGTTTGATGGGAGCAGGAAGCACCCAGGCCAGGAGGGTGAGCAGAGCCCAGGAACCTCTTAGTTCAGCTTAGGAGGGAGGGTGGGGACAGAATCTCCATGTTCCAGTCTAATGGGGGAGGCAAGAAGCAAGAACTGGGAATCCTGGTCTGAGGGGAGAGACAGAGACCTAGGAACTAAATCTAAGAAAGAAGATTGAGCTTTAAGAATCCAGGCTGGGGCCAGGTATGGTGGCTCACGCCTGTAATCCCAGCACTTTGGGAGGCTGAGGCAGGCAGATCACATGAGGTCAGGAGTTCAAGACCAGCCTGGCTAACATGGTGAAACCCCGTCTCCACTAAAAATACAAAAATTAGCCAGGCGTGGTGGTGGGTGCCTGTAGTCCCAGCTACTTGGGAGGCTGAGGCAGGAGAATCGCTTGAACCCAGGAAGCTGAGGATGCAGTGAGCTGAGACTGCGCCACTGCACTCCAGCCTGGGCAACAAGAGCAAAACTCCCACTCAAAAAAAAAAAAAAAAAAAAAAGAATCCAGGCTGGGGGTGACGGGCAGTGGCTCACATCTGTAATCCTATCACTTTGGGAGGCTGAGGCAGGCCAATTACTTGAGTCCAGGAGTTCAAGGCCAGCCTGGGCAACAGAGTGAAACCCCATCTCTATAAAAGATACAAAAATTAGCTAGGCAGGGTGACACTTACCTGTGGTCCCACCTACTCTGGAGGCTAAGGTGGGAGGATCACCTGAGCCTGAGAGGTAAAGGCTGCAGTGAGCTGTGATCACACTGCTGCACTCCAGCCCAGGGAACAGAGTGAGACCCTTTCTCAAAAAACAAATATGGCCGGATGCAGTGTCTCACACCTATGATCCCAACAGTTTGGGATGGCTGAGGCAGGCAGATCACTTGAGGTCAGGAGTCTGAGACCAGATTGTCCAACATGACGAGATCAAGCCACTGCACTCCAGCCTGGGCAACAAAGGGAGACTCCGTCTCAAAAAAAAAAAAGAAAGAAAAAGAAAAAAACATGGAATCCAGGCTGGGCATGGTGGCTCCCACCTGTTATCCCGACATATTGGTTGGGTGGCTGAGCTGGGAGGATCACTTGAGCCCAGGAGTTCGAGACCAGCCTGGGCAACATAGCAAGGCCTTTGTCTCCATAAAAAAAAAAAAAAAAAATTGGGTGTGGTGATGCGTGCCTGTAGTCCCAGCCACTTGGGAGGCTGAGCATCATTTGTGCCTGGGAGGTTGAAGCTGCAGTGAGCTATGATCATGCCACTGCACTCCAGCCTGGGCGGCAGAGCGAGACTCTGTGTGCCCCCGACCCCCAACCACAAGAAAAGAATCCAGTCTAAAGAGGGAAGTGTTGTTTGGGAATCCTAATCTGAGATGGCTGCTACAGATCAAAGACCCCTGTGTAAAGAAGTTGAGTAGAATCTGGGGAGTCCAATCTAATGGAGGAAGCAGGGTGTATGAGCCTAATCTGAGGGGGTAGAAAGGACCCAGCTTGAGAGAGGTGAGCAGAGCCTGGAAACCTCTTAGATTGGAGGACATCTAGATATCCCATTCTGATGGGGGAGGTGGGAGACAAGACCAGGGGGTCCTAGTCTAAGGAGAGAGGCACAGACGCAGGAACTGTGTCTAAGATGTGTAGTCTCCGGGGAGCATGATCTGATGGGGGAGGCAGGGCCTGGGAGCTCAGACTGGGAAAGAAGCGGGGCCTAGGGCTGCTAGTCTAAGGAGGGAGGCACATAGCCAGGAGCTTAATCTGAGTGAAGAAGCAATGTCTGGGATCCTTGTTTGAAGGAAGAGACAGGGCTTAAGGAATTCTAGCCTAGGCAGGGAGACTCAAGCCTAGGGAGCCAATCAGAAGAGAGACTCCAAAGCCTTAGTTTCAGGAAGTCTGGGAGGACTACCGAATTGTGCATCTATTAAAAATTGCCTTGGGAGGCTGAGGCGGGCGGATCACCTGAGGTCAGGAGTTTGAGACCAGCCTGGCCAACATGGTGAAACCTCATCTCTACTAAAAATAAAAAATTAGGTGGGTGTGATGGCACGCACCTGTAGTCCCAGCTACTTGGGAGGCTGAGGCAAGACAATTGCTTGAACCCAGGAGGTGGAGATTGTAGTGAGCCAAGATTGCACGACTGCACTCCAACCTGGATGACAGATCTCAAAAAAAATAAAAAAATTTGCCCACCACTGGCCGGGTGCAGTGACTCACGCCTGTAATCCCAGCACTTTGGGAGGCTGAGGCAGGTGGATCACCTGAGGTAAGGAGTTCAAGACCAGCCTGGCCAACATGGTGAAACCCCGTCTCTACTAAAAGTACAAAAATTAGCTGGGCACGGTGGCAGGCACCTGTAATTCCAGCTAGTTGGGAGGCTGAGACAGGAGAATCACTTGAATCCAGGAGGTGGAAGTTGCAGTGAGCTGAGATCGTGCCACTGCACTCCAGCCCGGGTGACAAGAGCAAGACTCCATCTCAAAAAAAAAAAAAAAAGAAAAAAGAAAAGAAAAAAAAAATTGCCCACTGCTATAGTGGGAAGTTCTGACACTGTCATCTTTTTCTGCCCTGCAGACAAGCGAACTGACAAATCTGCTGTGTCGGGTGCCATCCGGCTCCACATCAGTGTGGAGATCAAAGGCGAGGAGAAGGTGGCCCCGTACCATGTCCAGTACACCTGTCTGCATGAGGTGAGCATCATTGCTCTGCTCCTCCCATGCCACTTCCACTCACCATCTTCCTGCCCAGCTCTTCCTCTTTCTGGCCACACTATCCACACTCTCCTGGCCCTCTGAGACTGCGCGCCATGCCATTCCCTTTATGTAGAAAACTCCTCCCTATCCATCAAAGTCCAGATTCAGGTTGCCTCCTCTGGGAAGCCCACCTTGGCCTCCAGGTTGACTCTCACTACTCACCATCAGGTTCTTCCTTCTATTCCAGCCCTAACCACTCAGTATTGGGCTGTTTGTGTCTGGATATGTCTCTTCCAGCTGCCTGGGGTTCCTGGAAAGAACTCTATCCCCAGGAACTAGTTTGTTGAATGAATGCTGGTGAATGAATGAATGAATGATTGAATAGATTAATGAGTGATGAATAGATAAAAGGATGGATGGAGAGATGGGTGAGTACCTGGATGGATAGATGGATGAGTTGGTAGATAGATTCGTGGCTAGATGGATGATGGATGGATGGACAGATGGATGGATGCATGATTGAACTATTGAAAGTATAGATATATGGGTGGGTGAATTTGGGGGTAATTGTTAGATGATGGATGAGTATAGATGGATGATGGATGGATAACTTGATGAGTGGATAGATGGATTGCTGGATAGATGATTGACTGGGTGGATAGATGAGATGTTGGATGAGCAGATTAAGTTGTATTGGATGAGATGGATGGAAGTATGGTTGAGTTATTAGAAGGAAGATTGAGTAGATAGGTGAATTTGTTGATAGTCAGATGGGTAGATAGGTAGATGGATGGATGGATGGATGTACAGGCAGATGGACAAATGGATGAATGGGTGGGTGGATGAATGGAAGGATGTGTGGTTGAACTATTGCAAGTATTGATAAGTGGATTCATAATTTCTGAATATTTAGATGGATGGTTGTGAGTAGTTGGTGGACAGATGAAAAATAGATGGATGGTTGGATAAATTGATGGGTGGATGGATGGTTGGTTGTATGAAAGAATGAATGATTGGATAGGTGGATTAAGTTGCAGATCAATGTATGGGATGGATGGATGGATGGATGGATGGATGGATGGATGGATGGATGCATGGTTGAATTACTGAAAAGTTGGAAGAGTGGATGGGTGAAATTTGGGGTAGTTAGATGGGTGGGTGTGTGGATGGATAAAAGAGTAGATGAATGAATTAATGAATAAACAGGCAGATGGATGATGTAAGCTGCCCCAGACCCTGGGACCTCTGAACCCCGGCGACCCCTTGCACTCTGCATGACACTTTCTCTCCCATGGTGGCAGAACCTGTTCCACTTTGTGACCGACGTGCAGAACAATGGGGTCGTGAAGATCCCGGATGCCAAGGGTGACGATGCCTGGAAGGTTTACTACGATGAGACAGCCCAGGAGATTGTGGACGAGTTTGCCATGCGCTACGGCGTCGAGTCCATCTACCAAGCCATGACGTGAGGCTGCAGGCTGGGGTGCAGGAAACAAGAGAGAGGTCACCAAGTGGGCACTGGCAGGTCTGGGGTGGGAGGGATTCTCAAGGGGACGACCCAGAGAGGAAGTGGACGTGGTAGTGGGGAGTTCCGTAATTCCCCTGGAGATCAGGAGAGCACTGTGATTGACACCTGGAGTGAGATGGAAGAGAGGGAAGACTTAGAAGCAGAGACAGAGGCTGGGCACAGTGGCTCAAGCCTGTAATCCCAGCACTTTAGGAGGCCGAGGTGGGCGGATCACTCCAGATCCAGGAGTTCAAGACCAGCTTGGCCAACATAGTGAAACTCTGTCTCTACTAAAAATACAAAAGTTATCCAGGTGTGGTGGTGTGCGCCTGTAATCCCAGCTACTTGGGAGGTTAGGGTGGGAGAATCGCTTGAACCCGGGGAGCAGAGGTTGCAGTGAGCCAAGATTGCACCACTGAACTCCAGCCTGGGTGACAGAGTGAGACTCCATCTCAAAAAAAAAAAAAAAAAAAAAAAAACAAGAAGCAGAGTTAGAGCAACTCAAATGGATATAAAGATGGAGGAGGGAGGAGATGCAGAGACCCAAAGGACAGAATCAGGCAGGGGATGGTTTGGGAGGTGATGGAGACCCACTCACAGATGGAGGCATTCTGGGGGGATCTTGGTTCATCCCGGCTGGACCCCTGGCCCAGTGCCTCCTGCTCCCTCTCTCCAGCCACTTTGCCTGCCTCTCCTCCAAGTATATGTGCCCGGGGGTGCCCGCCGTCATGAGCACCCTGCTCGCCAACATCAATGCCTACTACGCGCACACCACCGCCTCCACCAACGTGTCTGCCTCCGACCGCTTCGCCGCCTCCAACTTTGGGGTCAGTCCTGGGGACCGGGACTGGAGAATGAGGGAGAGCCCAACCTTATGCCGGTCAGATCTGATGTGACTCCTGGGTCCCCAATCTAGACCAGACTGCTGTGTGACTTTCCACCAGTCACTTCCCGTCTCTGAGCCTCCATTTATTCCTCTGTAGAATGCTATAGAATGGAGGCCAGGTGCAGTGGCTCATGCCTGTAATCCCAGCACTTTGGGAGGCCAAGGCTGGAGAATCACTTGAGGCCAGGAGTTCGAGACCAGCCTGGCCAACATGGTGAAAACCCTTCTCTACTAAAAATCCAAAAGAAAATTAGCCTGGTGTGGTGGCCTGTGCCTGTAGTCCCAGCTACGTGGGAGGCTGAGGCAGGAGAATTGTTTGAGCCTGGGAGTCGGAGGTTGCAGTGAGCTGAGACAGCGCCATTACACTCCAGCCTAGGCAACAGAGCAAGACTCTGTCTCAAAAAAAAAAAAGCTGTAGAATGGAAATGGACATTATGAGGGTTGTGGATGAGGTATACTTACTGTACAGTAGGCGCTCAGCCAGTATGGCGGCCATGCCCTGCCTCCATCCATCCTCCCTCCTCCCCTTCCTCCTCAGAAAGAGCGCTTCGTGAAACTCCTGGACCAGCTGCATAACTCTCTGCGGATTGACCTTTCCATGTACCGGGTAGGAAGTGCGCGCATGAGGATTTGCTCACCCCGTGCATGTGTGTGTGCCTGGAGGGGAAAGCTACCAGCAGGTGTGTTCATGGGAGGACCCATCTTCGCATGTACGATGTGTTCCTCCGGCGTATGTGCACCTGCACGGGCACTACCTGCCGTAATGTGTTTGGTGCATCCAAGCAGATACCCAGTTGCTTCGAGGTGCTCTAATCGACCCCCAGCCTGAAACCGGGGAGCCTTTGTGTCCCCCTGAAAAGCAGCCTCCCATCCTCCCCAAGCCTTCTTCCATAACCCTACTTCTCTTCCTGCTCCCAACAGAATAACTTCCCAGCCAGCAGCCCGGAGAGACTCCAGGACCTTAAATCCACTGTGGACCTTCTCACCAGCATCACCTTCTTTCGGATGAAGGTAGGAAAGGATCCAGTTGCCTTTGCTCTCCAAGGAGGGTTTTCTAGGATTCCCAGCTCCCAGGACAAGTGACATTCCTCCTGGAGAGTGGCAGCCTTTCTCAGTAACCTTCTCCCTTCATACCACTTCATTTCCTTAAACCTAAAATGACTCGCAGTCACTTCCTGGGGACCTCCTGTCGCAGCTGTGGCCGCCTATGCCTCTTTCCCTCCCTTCAGGTACAAGAACTCCAGAGCCCGCCCCGAGCCAGCCAGGTGGTGAAGGACTGTGTGAAAGCCTGCCTTAATTCTACCTACGAGTACATCTTCAACAACTGCCATGAACTCTACAGCCGGGAGTACCAGACAGACCCGGTGAGACTCCAGATGGGTCAGAAGGGAACGGTGATACCAACTAGACACAGGCTTAAGTGCCAGCACTGCCCCTTCCCAAGGGATTTAACTCTTCTGAACCTCAGTATCTTCTTCTATAAAATGGGGTCATTAATCCACATCTCAGGATTAGGGAGAAGAGTTCATGAGCTCTAAGTTTAGATAAAATATAGTCAGCACTCAATACACTTGGTTGCGTAGTTGAGTTTGGCATAAAAAAAAATTTTTTTTTTTTGAGATGAAGTTTCACTCTTGCTACCCAGGCTGGAGTGCAGTGGTATGATCTCAGCTCACTGCAACCTCCGCCTCCCAGGTTTAAACGATTCTCTTGCCTCAGACTCCCGAGTAGCTGGGATTACAGGTACCCACCACCACGCCTAACTAATTTTTTGTATTTTTAGTAAAAACGGGGTTTCACCATGTTGGCCAGGCTGGTCTCTAACTCCTTGACCTCAGATGATCCACCTGCCTCGGCCTCCCAAAGTACTGAGATTATAGGCGTGAGCCACCATGCCCAGCCTGGCATAAAAATTTATGTCTGGCATACAGTCACTGTTCAGTAAATGTTGAGTTAAATTTTATTTATGTATTTATTTATTTATTTATTTATTTATTTATTTTGAGATGGGGTCTCACTCTGTTGCCCAGGCTGGAGTGCAGTGATGCAATCATGGCTCACTGCAGCCTCGACCTCCCAGGCTCAAGTGATCCTCCCACCTCAGCCTCCCAAGTAGCTGGGACTATAGGCACGCACCACCATGGCAGGCTAGTTTTCATATTTTTGTAGAGATGGCATCTCACTATGTTGCCCAGGCTGATCTCCTGGGCTCAAGTGATCCTCCTGCCTCAGCCTCCCAAAGTGCTGGGATTATAGGCATGAGCCACCACCTGTAAGGAACTTACAGCCTGTTATGAGGGAAAGATGTACAAACTGGAAATTTACAAACAGGGATGGTTAGTACTGAGATAGTGGGATCTCAGGAGGCTGTGGGAGCTGGAGGCAGCCCCTACCCAGGTTCTGATAGGATATAACACATAAGCTGTGTTCAGTTCAATTTGATTTCATTCTGTTCCTTTACATTCAGTTGACTAGAGTTGGAGTCAGTCTCGCTCTCATTTGAATTGAGTTGAGGTGAACTGGATTAAATTAGATTGTTTAGTTCAATCATAATCAGTTTAGTTTTATATCTATATCTATATCTATATATCTATATATCTATATATCTATATATCTCCAGCACTTTGAGAGGCCAAGGTGGGCAGATCACGAGGTCAGGAGATCGAGACCATCCTGGCTAACACAGTGAAACCCCATCTCTACTAAAAATACAAAAAAATTAGCTGGGCGTGGTGGCGGGCACCTGTAGTCCCAGCTACTTGGGAGGCTGAGGCAGGAGAATGGTGTGAACCTGGGAGGCAGAGCTTGCAGTGAGCCGAGATCGCATCACTGCACTCCAGACTGGGTGACAGAGCGAGACTCCGTCTCAAAAAAAAAAAAAATTGTTCTTGACAAATTAGTGAGCCAGGCTGGGCTCAGTGGCCCACACCTGTAATGTCAGCACTTTGGGAGGCTGAGGCAGGAGGATCCCTTGAGGCCAGGAGCTCGAGACCAGTTTGGGCAACATAGTGAGACCCTATCTTTGCAAAATATACAAAAATTAGCCAGGTGTGGTGGCACACCTGTAGTCCTGGCTACTTTGGAGGTTGAGGTGGGAGGATCACTTGAGCCCAGGAGTTCGAGTCTATGGTAAGCCATGATTGCACCACTGCCCTCCAGCCTAGGTGACAGAATGAGACCCTGTCTCTTGAAAGAAAAAAAAAAATAGTGAGCAGAACAAGTTGGTTGATTGCATTGAGTTGTATTGAGTACAAATTCATTCATTTCCATTTAGTTCATTTACATTCAAGTCAAGTTGTTCTCAACTGGGTTAAATTGTCTTGAGTTAGGATGAACTGGGTTGTTGGATTAGATGCAATTGATTTCAGTTGAATTGGATTTAATTGGGCTAATTTCAGCTGATTACACTCATTTCCATTGATTAACAAAAGTTGGGTTGAATTGCCCTGAGTATGTTAGGTTGGCTTTAGATAGGTAGACTTGGATTGGGTTGACTTGGGTAGAGTTCAGTTCGAGTCGATTTATTTCCATTATTTTGATTTAGGTTGATGTTGATCTTGGACGAGTTGATTAGGTTCAATCCAATGGAGTTCATTTGAGTTTAATTCAATCCAGTTAGGTTGAATTGCACTCCATTCAGTGTAATTGGCCCAAGTTCAATTCCATTGATTTAACTCTGAGGAAAAACTTACTTCTGTTAAGCTAAGTGGGCTTAATTTGCATTCATTTCATTTCCATTTGGTTTAGTGGAGCTGGGTTTGTTCAACTAAATTTGGTTTCATTTATTTCCATTCAGTTTTAGAGTGGAGTCTAAAAATCTTAAGCTTTATCAAGCTGCATTGACATGAGCTCTGTTTGGGCCAGTTTATGAGTTCAATTCCTCTCTTTATAGACTTCTTACCTGAGCCATATACATGATAATGGGACGCATTCCTCAAAAACCTCTTGTTCTTCAATAATAAACTGACCGAGGCACCAACCTCTGGACCCGCTATAACCGAGGTCTCCACTGTCCATTTCAGGCCAAGAAGGGGGAGGTTCCCCCAGAGGAACAGGGGCCCAGCATCAAGAACCTTGACTTCTGGTCCAAGCTGATTACCCTCATAGTGTCCATCATTGAGGAAGACAAGAATTCCTACACTCCCTGCCTCAACCAGTGAGTTGTGTATCTGTGCAGTTAATTATCTGGGTGTCATCGCGTGTACGTATACAACATTGTGTCTTGTGTGTCAAGATGATTTTGTCCAATCAGACAAATGTGCACCTGGGAGTAATTGTGGGTCTGATTGTGCCTGTGCAAAATTCAAATATGGGTATAATTTGCAAACATAAACATAAAATCGTGTGTATGTTCACAATCACTGGTATAATCAGACATGTATTTTGTATGTATTCATTTGCGTGAATAACAGTGTGTATATATGTGTATAATTTTGTATGTGTGTGTGGGTTAATTAATAATAACGTTGCTCAAGTATTACTATGTCCTACCTTAATACATATCGTACATTTAAATTGCATTATATCTTACATGTATGGATGTAAGTAATTTTGTATATTGTTGTGATCAATGGGTTTTGAGTTTAATTTATATTATGTGTAAAATTGTTGAATGCACTTCAACATACAATATTGTACAATATACAATATTGTGTATTGTGTGTGAATATGTGCACAGTTTTCATTTGTGGATTTATATGTCTGTAGAATTTTCATCTGTGTTAGCTGAATGAGCTACTGTGTTCTATTTCTCTGCCAGATGAGTGCTAGAAAGGACTCTAGCTTTGGGGCGTTAACATATCCTGGTTAGGGAATTAAGATCAGGGATTTGGATGGATTGAAGGGTGGGTGGATGAATGGATGGATTAATAAACAGATGGGGTCGGGCATGGTGGCTCACGTCTGTTATCCCAGCGCTTTGGGAGGCCAAGGCGGGTGGATCATTTGAGATCAGGAGTTCGAGACCAGCCTGGCCAACATGGTGAAACCCTGTCTTTACTAAAAATACAAAAATTAACCAGGCGTGGTGGTACATGCCTGTAATCCCAGCTACTGGGAGGCTGAGGCAGGAGAATTGCTTGAACCCGGGAGGCGGAGGTTGCAGTGAGTCGAGGTTGCACCACTGCACTCCAGCCTGGGGTGACAGAGTGAGACTCCATCTCTAAATAAATAAATAAATAACAGATGGACAGACAGATTGGTAGATGAATGACTGTGTGGATAAAGGAACGGATGGGCCGAGTGTGGCAGCTCATGCTTTTAATCCTAGCACTTTGGGAGGCCGAGGCAGGAGGATCACTTGAGGTCAGGAGTTTGAGACCAGCCTGGCCAACATGGCAAAACCCCGTCTCTACTAAAAATACAAAAAATTAGCCGGGCATGGTGGCTCGCCCCTGTAGTCCCAGCTACTTGAGAGGCTGAGACACGGGAATCATTTGAACCCAGGAGGTGGAGGTTGCAGTGAGCTGAAATCGCACCACTGCACTCCAGCCTGAGTAACAGAGTGAGACTCCATCTCTAAAAAAAAAAAAAGGAATGGATGGATGGATGGACAGACGGATGGGTAAATGGATGGGTGGATAGCTGGATAAGTGAGTAAATAAATGGATAGAGGGATGGACGGATAGGTGGATTGATGAATAGATAGATAGGTCATTTAATGGATGGGTGGATAGTTGTATGAGTGGGTAAATGGATAGAGGGATGGATAAATAGGTGGATGATGGAAGGATGGATGGATGGATGGATGAACAGATAGATGGGTAGGTGGATGGATGGATCGTTGGATGAATGGGTGGAGGGATAGATGGATGAACAGATAGATGGGTGGTTGAGTGGATGGATGAATAGTTGGATGAATGAGCGAATGAATGGATGGAGGGATGGATGGATGGATGGATGGATGGATGGATGGATGGATGGATGAATAGATAGATGGGTAGGTGAACAGATGGATGGATAGTTGCATAATTAGGTGAATGAATGGAAAGAGGGATGGATGGGTGGATGGGTGGATGGATGAATAGATAGATGGGTAGGTGGATGGATAGATAGTTACATGAGTGGGTGAATGAACTGATGAAGGGATGGTTGGATGGGTGGATAATGGGTGGATGGATGAATAGATAGATGGGTACATGGATGGATGGATAGTTGCATGAGTGGGTGAATGAATGGATGGAAGGATGGATGAATGGATGGATGGAAGAATAGATAAATGAGTTGTTGAGTGTATGGGTGGATAGTTGCATGAATGAATGAATGAATGAATGAACAAATGGATGAGTGGGTGGAGGCTCAAAGAGAAGCAAAGCCTTAGTGCAGAATCAGTCAGCAGTGGCTGTGAGGGAACCTGAACCTAAATCCCTCTACCCTACCCTACACTCCCCCGTGGGGCAGGGAAGGACAAAGCAGCCCATCCATCTGCCTTCTGCCTGCCAAAGTTTTATACTTCCACGACTTTGCCAGGTTTCCCCAGGAGCTGAATGTGGGTAAAATCAGCGCTGAAGTGATGTGGAATCTGTTTGCCCAAGACATGAAGTATGCCATGGAGGGTGAGTTTCCCACCCCAGTGTTCCCCAACCTGGCCACACCAGGTGGCTCTACTGTGTCCCCTCCAAGGCTGTGAGTGCCCTATACCCTCATGCCTGAGTTGGACATCAGTGATGGCCAGAGTAGGCAGCCTCTCTGCCGAGACAGAGGGTGGCAGACCCTTCCAGCTGTGCCATCCTCTTTGTCCCTGGCCAGAGCACGACAAGCATCGTCTATGCAAGAGTGCCGACTACATGAACCTCCACTTCAAGGTGAAATGGCTCTACAATGAGTATGTGACAGAACTTCCCGCCTTCAAGGACCGTGTGCCTGAGTACCCTGCGTAAGTCCCCTGCCCCAGGCCCAACCCAAGCCAGAACTGTAGCACTGACAGCTAGAAGGAAAGCCAGAGAGGAGGACTGACCTACTCAGGGTTACCTGGGCATCAGGGTCACGGGTGGGGCTTGAATCCAGTGTTCTCCACTCCCAGCCATTGAGCAGTTGACTCTTATAGCCCAGAAAATTCATAGTCATAACAGCAACAGGAACCATGTGACTTTCTCATTTTATCCTTTTGACAATTCTATGAGTTAAGGTGGGATTATTTTAATTCCTATTTTGCGGAGGAGAAATTGGAGATTAAAGATGCCAAATGGCCAGGCACAGTGGCACATGCCTGTAGTCCCGGCAGTTTGGGAGGCTGAGTCAGGACTTGCTTGAGCCCAGGAGTTCGAGACCAGCCTGGACAAGACAGTCAGATCCCATCTATAAAATGAATGAATAGGTCAGGCACAGTGACTTGTGCCTGTAATCTTAGGACTTTGGGAGGCCGAGGCGGGCAGATCACCTGAGGTCAGGAGTTCGAGACCAGCCTAGCCAATAGGGTGAAACCCCAGCTCTACAAAAATACAAAAATTGGCTGGGCGCAGTGGCTCATGCCTGTAATCTCAGCACTTTGGGAGGCCAAGGTGGGTGGATCACCAGAGGTCAGGAGTTTGAGACCAGCCTGGCCAACATGGTGAGACCCTGTCTCTACTAAAAATACAAAAATTAGCCGAGTGTGGTGGCAGGTGCCCATAATCCCAGCTACTTGGGAGGCTGAGGTATGAGAATTGCTTGAACCCAGGAGGCGGAGGTTGCAGTGAGCCAAGATTGCGCCACTGGACTCCAGCTGGGGCAACAAAGTGAGACTCCGTCTCAAAAAAAAAAAAAAAAAAATTATCCGGGTGTGATGGCACACGCCTGTAGTCCCAGCTACTCGGGAGGCTGAAGCAGGAGGATCGCTTGAACTCAGGAGGCAGAGGTTGCAGTAAGCGGAAATCGTGTCACTGCACTCCAGCCTGGGCGACAGAGTGAGATTCCATCTCAAAAAATAAATAAATATAAAAATAAAATGAATGAGTGAATAAATGCCACATTCCTTGCCCACGGTGACTCCCAGTACATGACAGACCCGAGATTTGAACTCGGGACATCTGACTCCTGGGCTGTATGTTGGAGGATAGTATGGTGCCGCCAGTTCCTGAGAATTGTGCTGTGTCGTTCACTGCTCCCAGCAGCACAGGGGGATAGTCTTCTGTTGTACAAGAAATGAACGCTCTGGCTGGGTATGGTGGCTCATGCCTGTAATCCCAACATTTTGGGAGGCCGAGGTGGGAGGATCACTTGAGGCTAGGAGTTCAAGACCTGCCTGGGCAACATAGGGAAATCCTGTCTCTACAAAGAAGACAAAAAAAGCATTAGCCGGGCATGGTGACACGTGCCTGTAGTGCCAGCTACTTGGGAAGCTGAGGTGGGAGGATTGCTTGAACCCAGGAAGTCAAGGCTGCAGTGAGCTATGATCGCACCACTGCACTTTAGCCTGGGCAACAGAGCAAGACCCAGGAAGGAAGGAAGGAAGGGAGGGAGGGAGGGAGGGAGGAAA
This sequence comes from Hylobates moloch, assembly GCF_009828535.3. Taxonomy (NCBI): domain Eukaryota; kingdom Metazoa; phylum Chordata; class Mammalia; order Primates; family Hylobatidae; genus Hylobates; species Hylobates moloch. Next base: position 50,680,675 of record NW_026652287.1, on the reverse strand, counting down.
CAAGAGCTCAGAGAATAAACCCACTTGCCATGGGCAGTTTATCTGAAGAAAGAAGGAAGGAAGGGAGGGAGGGAGGGAGGGAGGGAAGGATGGACGCAGGACTCAGAGAGGACTCAGAGAATAAACCCACTTTCCATGGGCAGCTTATCTGAACTAGGATTCCCACAGGCCTGGGCCCTGCTGTAAAAGGGGCCACTCAATCTATTTCATGAGCAAAGTAACTGAGGTTCAGTGCAGGATGCGAGCAGAGGAGCAGCCACTCAAGGCTGCAGGGAGAGCTCCAGGCAGAGTAGGAGCAGCCATAGCTCCACTCATTAGTGGGTCAGAACCAGGCAGTGCAGAGGTTGAGGAGGACAAGAGGTGGCAGAGCCCCACCCCGGCTCTTCATTCCAGATGGTTTGAACCCTTCGTCATCCAGTGGCTGGATGAGAATGAGGAGGTGTCCCGGGATTTCCTGCATGGTGCCCTGGAGCGAGACAAGAAGGATGGGGTAAGAAGGCCAACCTACAACCAAGTTCCTAGTCTTCCCATTGGGGTTCAATTTCGGGGAAATTTGCCCTTGGGATGAGGTCAGTCTCTGGTAGGTGTCCGCCATCGTTGCCTTGCTCATGATTTTTAAAATCTTTTGTTCATTCATCAACTACGAAATGTGAGTTCCATCAAGCCAGACACCTCCAGGCACCCCATGGCTTCTGCGTCCACCTCTAGAGTTGACTCTAAGTCAACCTCGCCCTCTGTCCATCTCACCCCGGGGAAATTGGTCTCTGGCTCTCCCCATGGAGAGTGGGAGAGTCGGGCTCTGGGGCTTCTCTGGTGCTGATCTCCTCCTTCCTCTTGGCCTCCTTCCCCCTGCAGTTCCAGCAGACCTCAGAGCATGCCCTATTCTCCTGCTCCGTGGTGGACGTCTTCTCCCAACTCAACCAGAGCTTTGAAATCATCAAGAAACTCGAGTGTCCTGACCCTCAGATTGTGGGGCACTACATGAGGCGCTTTGCCAAGGTGTGGGAGAGTGGGTAGGGTTGGGGCTAGGGGATGGGGTCAGGGTTAGGGAATTGAAGTCTGAGTTGGAGATGGGCTAAAGTTGAGGTTGAGGTTGGGGTTGGTGATGTCATTGAGGTTGGGATTGAAGTTGGAGTTTGGGTTGAGGTTGTAGTTGAGGTTTGGGTTGAGGTTGAGGTTGAGATGAGGTTGGAGTTGAGGTTTGGATGGAGGTTGGAGTTGGGATTAGGGTTTAAATTGAGATTGGAGTTGAGACTGGGGTTGGAGTTAAGGTGTAGGGTAAGGTTGGAGCTGAGGTGTGGGTTGAGATCAGGGTTGGAATTGAGGTCATTAGTGTGAGTTGGCAATGCTGTTTGGTTGGAGTTTGAGGCTGGGTTGGGTCTTGATTTGGAATTGAGGTTGGAGTGAGTGCTGAGATTGATGCAGAATTCGAGTGAGTCTTGGGATGAGTTTGAGGGTTGGGATCATTGCGGTTGAGGTTTGATTGATTGGCATTAGGCTGTGTTGACCTTGGGAATTACAAGTAGGAATTGGCTTTTGATTTGAGATCAGGTCATCTTGTGGTTGAAGCTGGGTTAATATGCTGCTTGGTTGCTCTGAAAAAGAACTGGGTCTACATAAAACGATTGTCTTCATCGAGCGGTATCTCCTCTAGGTCTTGATGGTCATCTTGGGCGGAGAATTTGCCTAGCCCAAGGGCCCATCTTAGGTGCTAATAGGGTTTGGGTTCATCACTGATCTCACTAGTGGGCTTGATGGGACGACTGGGGCCTGCCTTGGTCCCAGCCTCTCCTCTCACCCACACTCTGTGTCTTCCCCAGACCATCAGTAATGTGCTCCTCCAGTATGCAGACATCATCTCCAAGGACTTTGCCTCCTACTGCTCCAAGGAGAAGGAGAAAGTGGTGACCTGAGGGGGCCCCTGACCTATCCCCCTCCTCAGCCCCATTCAGCATCCCCAGGACTCCCTTCTCCCCAGGGCCCTGACACCTGGGGCTATGTATGTCCACCTGTGTGTGATCTGACTGGATTGTCTGTGTGTTTAGAGATGCTTGTTTGAATGTGTGTGATCAGAGTGTATATAGTTGTGTGTGTCTGAGTATATGGAAACTAAGTGCATGTGTCTGATTGTGTATTGTCTATGTTGACCGGTATACTCGTATGTATGTGTTTGTGTGTGTGTGAGTCTGTGCACATCTGAGTGTGCGTATCTGATCATGTTTTGTCTGGCTTTGTTAACTGGGTATGGCATGAATGTGTGCGTGAGTCCGACTGTGCACATCTGAGTGTGCACGTGTGATTGTGTTTCGTCTGGCTGTGTTAACTGGGTATAACGTGAGTGTGTGTGTCTGTGTGTATCTGTACATATCTGAGTGTGGGTGTCTAGCCATGTTTCATTTGTGCTAACTGGGTATAGTGTGAGTGTATGTATGTGTGAGTATGTGTGTTCAACTGTACAACACATCTAGGTGTGTGTCTCATATTTTATCTAGCTGTTTTAACTGGTTATAGTGTGAGTGTGTGTATGCTTGTGTGTGTCTCCAGCTGTGCATGTCTGGGTGTGTGTGACCATGTTTTGTCTGGCTGAGTTAACTGCATATAGTGTGAGTGTGTGTGTGTGTGTGTGTGTGTGTGTGTGTGTGTGCATGTCTGGGTGGGTGTGTCTCACCAGGTTTGGTATGGCAGTGTTGAATGTGCATGGTGTGAGCTGTGTCTGGCTGTGCATGTCTGAGTGTGTGTATCTGTGGGGGAGTCTCGTGTGTATATCTTGGGGTGAGGGCACACACCTTCAGTGTGTCACTGTCTGGCTGTTGCAAATGAAGCCTTCAGGGTGTGAGCTGCAAAGCTTTGGGCTCTTGCAGGAAACTCTGCTACCCTCAGAGTTCCCAGCCCCTCTCATGGACCCACCAGGCCCAGGGTTGTGGGATTACTTGAGTCTTTCTTGCCCCCACCAATCCCCAAAGATGCCCCCCGCCCCGCAAAAACACGCCCAGGAACCTGAGCCCAAACGCTCCCTTCCATTTGCAGGTGACCCCGTGGGACCCCAGCTTCCTCCAAACCCAGACCCTGAAACCATCCCGAGGTCCCTGGCGGTGGGTAGGGGAGGCTCTGGGGAGAGGTCCTGAGGCTTGACTCCCCTCTCTGTTCCCACCCGCAGCCCTGCATCCTCATGAATAACACTCAACAGCTGCGAGTTCAGCTGGAGAAGATGTTCGAAGCCATGGGAGGAAAGGAGGTGAGGCAGGGCCGTGGCAGGGCTGGAGAAGGGATGGGGGCACCCCCACCACTGTGTCCCTGCAGGCCCCCAAGCTCATATGCCACCAGGCCTGGGGATGAATTCCAGCTCAACCATGCTCTTAAACCCAGGCTTGCAGCATAACTGTCTGTGCCTCAGTTTCCCCTCCCGCCCCTTGGGATCCCTTTCCCTGGGTCAGATGAGAAAATGCCCAGTATATGTGGATACTTACTGAACTTGGCCTGGTGTCCCTTCTCCCTCCTTAGCTGGATGCCGAAGCCAGTGACATCTTGAAGGAGCTTCAGGTGAAACTCAATAACGTCTTGGACGAGCTCAGCCGGGTGTTTGCTACCAGGTGGGAGCATCTCCAGGGCTGGGGGCAGTGGGGAGGGAACAGCCTTCAGCCCTCTGAGCCTGGGGCGTCTGGAGGCTCAGCAGATATAGAGGTGAAGATTGCAGGCTCAGAGTTAGACAAGGCTGAGTTCAAATCTTGGCTTTACTGCTTACTAGCTGTGTGGCCTTGGGTGAGTTACTTAACCTCTCTGAGCCTTATATATTTTTTTATTCCTCTGTAAAGTTGGGGTGATGACAATAATAGTACCTGGGTAGGATTTTGAGAATGAAATGAACAATGCAGCAAATGTCTTATCCCTTTGCCTGGTTCTGCTGTTACTATTTTCCACTCTTTTTTTTGAAACGAAGTCTCGTTCTGCCACCAGGCTGGAGTGCAGTGGTGTGATCTCGGCTCACTGCACCCTCCACTTCCTGGGTTCAAGTAGCTGGGACTACAGGTGCATGCCACCACACCCAGCTAATTTTTGTATTTTTAGTAGAGACAGGGTTTCACCATGTTGGCCAGGCTGGTCTCGATCTCTTGACCTCGTGATCCGCCCACCTTGGCCTCCCAAAGTGCTTGGATTAAAGGCGTGAGCCACCTCATCTGGCCTGTTCTCCATTCTTGCTTGGTTATGTGCTGTGATGCTAATGATATGACCTCAAGGACCACAGATCAGCATCTGTGTCCTCATCCAGCCCTTCCTGTGATCTGAGCCCTTCCCTTCTGTGTCCCCAGCTTCCAGCCGCACATTGAAGAGTGTGTCAAACAGATGGGTGACATCCTTAGCCAGGTTAAGGGCACAGGCAATGTGCCAGCCAGTGCCTGCAGCAGCGTGGCCCAGGACGCTGACAATGTGTTGCAGCCCATCATGGACCTGCTGGACAGCAAGTGAGCCGGGCCAGGTGGACTGGGCTGGCCAGGGAGGGGCTGGGGCAGGGCCATAGAGACCCAGGGACTGGCTGGAGAGGATGTGCAGGGAATGTTTGCTGGGTGGTCACTGGATAGTTGGATGGCTGAGTAGATGGTGGCATAAAGGGGATGGAAAGTTGGGTGGGTAAATAATTGGAAGGATTGGTGAGTAAATATTTGTGTGGATGAATGATGGTGGATGAATAGGTGACCTGAGGGATGGGTAGGTGGGTGGACACATGGATTAAAAGATAAATGTTTAGAAGGCTTGATGGAGGATAGATGTTTTAAAAAGATGGATGGGTGGATAGTTCGGTAAATATTTGGATGGATTAATAAATGTTTTGATGCATAGATGGATTGATGCTTAGATGGATGGATGTCTGGCAGGCTGGCTTGATGGATGGTTGGTTGGATGGATGGATGGATGGATGGATGGATGGATGGATGGATGAATGGATAAATGGTTGGATAGGTGGATAAATATTTGGATGGATGAATAAATGTTTTGATGCATAAATGGATGGACAGATGGGTGGATGGATGCATAAATGGATGGACAGATGGGTGGATGGATGAATAAATGGATGGTTGGATGGGTGGGTGGGTAGATGGAAGGATGGTGGATAGATATAGGTGGATAAATATTTGGATGGATAAATACATGTTTTGATGCATAAATGGATGGACAGATGGGTGGGTGGGTGGATGAGTGGGTCGATGGATGGATGGATTAATAGGTGAGAAATATTTGGATGGATGAATAAATGTTTTGATGCATAGATGGGTGGACAGATGGATGAATGGACGGGTGGATGGATAAATAAATGGATAAGTGGAGGGATGGGTAGAAGGATGCATGGAAGGATGGATGGATGAACAGATGGATGGATGGATGGATAGAAAAAGAAATAGAGAATTAAGGACCACTGGAGGAGGGATGGATTGGTGGGTGACTGGATCAGTTGGTGGATGGATCTTGGTGGACTGACTGTCTCCTTCAACCCCTATCCATCCAACCACAATTTCTTTGCTGTTTTCCCTTTCAAGTCTGCCCTCCTCTGACCATTCCCCTCCTGTTCCTCTTGGGCTTGGCCTTCTCCCTCATAGTCCCTGATCTCCATCCTTCCTGTTTCGGTTCATCCCCCACACTGTTCTTTCAAACATGAAAGTCTGGCTGTGTCTCCCTCTTGAACATTCCATGGCTCCCCACTACCCCCATCCTGGTAAGGCCCAAGCCTTCCTCCCAGACATTGGGGCCCCTTCCCATCTGGTCTCTGCTGACTAGTCCAACCACCACTCACTCTTCTCTTCATGCATCAGATATCATAGCTCCATCAAACCACCCAGGGGTGCCTGTACAGGCTGTGGGCCCTCTTTCCTATCTGTGGAATGCCTTGCCCTCCTGTTAAGGGAAGGTGATCTGTGGGTTGGGGCCAGCTGGGCCCTCTCTCAGACCTACCCCTCGTCCCCAGCCTGACCCTCTTTGCCAAAATCTGTGAGAAGACTGTGCTGAAGCGCGTGCTGAAGGAGCTGTGGAAGCTGGTTATGAACACTATGGAGAAAACCATCGTCCTGCCGCCCCTCACCGACCAGACGGTGAGACCTGCAGGGGGCCCAAGGGGACATTTAGGCCACCTCCTTGGCGAGAGCCCAGAAAACTTGGTGCCTAGAGGCTGGGGTGTGAGAACAAAGGCATCCAGTCTCAGAGAGGTCATCCAGGCTCAAGGGCCATCCAAGGGTCATGGAAGCCACCAGAGGTCAGTGGGGGGCCATTCAGAGGTCAGAGAGGTCACACGGGGGTTAAAGATAATCGAAGAGTTAAAGAGATCCTTCAGAGTCCACTGTATTTTCTCCAGGGTCAAAGAGATCAGGTAGAATCAAGAGACCACTAAAGTCATAAAGGTCACATGTAGGTCAAAATAGCATTCAAAGGTTTTCATAGAAAACAGGTCAGCTTCGGGATCGAGGTTATCCTTGAGCCATGGAAGGCATAGACATTGGCCAGGCACCGTGGCTCACGCCTGCAATCCCAGCACTTTGGGAGGCTCAAGGCGGGCAGATTGCTTGAGGTCAGGAGTTCGAGACCAGCCTGGGCAACACGGTGAAATCTCGTCTCCACTAAAAATACAAAAATTAGCTGGGTGTGGTGGCACATGCCTGTGATCCTGGCTTCTTGGGAAACTGAGGCACGAAAATTGTTTGAACCTAGGAGGTAGAGGCTGCAGTGAGCTGAGATGGTGCCACTGCACTCCAGCCTGGGCAACAGAATGAGACCCTGTCTCAAAAAAAAAAAAAAAAAAGAAGGCATAGACATCAATGGGTTTTTCTAAGGGCTTTGGGGCTCATTCAAAAGCCAAAGAGGGGAGACACCGTGGACTTCAAAGATCAGAGATCAATAGACCAGGGGGCTCTGGAAGTCAGCCAGAGGTCATGGAGGGCATCCAAGGTCAGAGAGGTCAAGCAGAGGTCATTGGCCATCCAGAGACCAGGACCTATAGACCAGTGGCCATAATCTCTAGGGACCAAGGGGACCCAAACATCTGTAGAGGGATGTAGCTGGGCGTGGGTCCCTCCAGGAGGCGTCAAGAACCTGAGGACAGCAATGGCATGTGGGCTGTGGGCACATCAGGGAGTGGGGAGGTCTTTCCCAGGTGGACCACGGAGGCTTGGGGAGGGTGCGCGGGGGCCATAGATGGGCGACGATGGTGGGGGAGGCTCGGACTTCCCATCCTTCCACCTCCTCTGGGCTGGGCTGGGGCAGGGGTCTTGCCCCTCCGTGCTGCCATCTCTGCCCCCTCCCTGGCCTTCCCGGGAGACTCATGGTACCTTATTCCCCCCTCCCCCACCGCCCTGCCCCAATCACGGATGACAGATGATCGTAAGTAGAGGCCCGTCTGTCCGTCTGTCTGTCCGTCCGCTCTGTGTCTGGACTTGGCCCACTGCGTCGCTGCACCCCTCTCCCCACCCACCCAGCGCCCCCTCCTCACCCACCATCCTCCCTCCCGCCTAGATGTGCCTGTGTCTGTCTGGGGCGGGGCATGAGGAGGGGGCGGGGCTGGGAGGGAGGGAGACCACGCCCACCCTCCCTGTCCCATTGAAGTCCAGAGGAGCCCTGCTACCCACTCCCAAACCCCAAGCCCAGCTCCTCCTTCGCAGCGGACCTGCCATCTAAGGGTAGAATCCAACCTTGCTCCCGTGCCCAGATGTCACCAGACGCCCTGAAGCTAGAAAGAGGATCAACCCCAGGATTCCTCTGACCTCCTCTTTGGGCTCTGAACTGTCAGCAGCTTCCCAGAATGCAGATCCTCACCATGAGGGTCTCTACTTCTGATTCCATGCTCCAGACCATTCCTCGGTACCCCACCAACCTGTCTACCCAACTCCCGCCATCCACACCGACACACACCAATCCCCGACATACACCCAGGTGCCCAAGTGGGAGACTTTTGTCATGGCTTTGATGTCAGGTAGACTTGGGGTCAAATCCTAGCCCAGCCACTGTCTCTCTCTGTGACCTTGGGAAGTCACTTGACCTCCCAGCCTCTGTTTCCTTGTCTGGAAAATGGGGCTCATTGCATCACCTCCCCGAGGGTAGTTCTAAGAACCAAATGGCATGATGCATTAAAATACTCTCAGTATTGCCTGAACCCAGGAAGCAGAGGTTGCAGTGAGCCGAGATCGCGCCACTGCACTCTCAGTGACTGGCCCAGAGGCAGAGCTAATGGTAGTGGCGGTGGTGGTGGTGGTGATATGCAGACATGTATAAGAGCAGAGACAAAACAACTTCAGATTTTCCCTTTGTGGGCAAGACAAGGCTGTTACAAGATTTCACTTTGTCAAAAGTTTACAAGTGCTCTTCTTACTTCCTGGTAGCTGCAGCCTGGGTCTTTGGCTATAACCACTTGGTGGCAGCATACCCAACTACAGGCAATGCATTTGTAGGCAGGGAGAATAAAGGAATTCGCATTTAATGACTCCCCATATGCCAGACTTTCTCATAGCTCCTGTTTCAGCTCAGCTTCATGATAACCCTTTGAGTGAGGTGGATATTATTATCCCCATTTTGCAGATGAGGAAAGCTGAGGCTCAGAGAGGAGTCACTTGTTCAAGGTCATATAGTGAATATATGCCAGAATCAGGATTCAAATTCAGATCTGTCTGAATATGCAGCCCATTTGCTTTCCTGTTAACCCAAGAACCAAGAGTCTCATGTGTACAGTAAATGTAAATGGATTATATTTTGGCAGTGACTTTTTTCCCTTCTTTCTGACTTTCTCTAGCTCTGTATCTGTATCTTTCTCTCTCTCTCTTTCCTGTCTCTGACTCTCACACCATTTAAGAGTGAGTCATTAAAGCGCACACACATGTGCACACACACACAGACACACACAAACACACTATCCCCATGCAACCCAGTCACCAGTACCCTGTGCAGTGTGGATTCCCCCATTCCCATGAATATTCCTGTGAGCATCCCAGGTTCCCACCCTGCACTACTTGCCAGGTTGATCACCCTGTGACATTGTCTCTGCAGGGGAACCTCTTGAGAAAACATGGCAAGGGATTAGAAAAGGTAATGAGGGCCTCGTCTCACTGAGGCCCTGAGCTCCGGTGTCTGGGCATGCGTGTGCATGTGTGTGCGTCTGTGCACCTGGGCAGGAAGGGCAGCTGGGGGTCGTGGGTAGGAGATAGCTGTTCTAACCAAGTCCCACAAAACCAGAAGTCAGAGATGAAGTGATTCTCCAGGGACAGAACGAGCAGTGTGTGTGCACATGTGAACTAATGTGTGTGCACAAACAGCTCCCATCCTCCCACAGCAATATCTACAGGGCTCATCTCAGCCCTGGGCTCAGCTGAAATTCTGTGGCTTCTTGAGGAGCCTACATGCTAGATCACCACCCTGGATTGAGAGGTGTTGTTTTTTATGTAGATTTTTTTGTTGTTGCTGTGCTAATGGGTGTTTGTTGTGAAGGAGATGGGAGCTACAGCAACACACAAGCAGCTGTCTTGCTGTGCACTTGTGCAGAAGATATCGTTGTACCTTTGTGCATATAAATGGAGTCTTAGCTTTGTGAATGTGGGTCACAGGGGTTCCGCACTCTCTCTGCCAGCCCTTTGCGGGGCACATTCAGTGTCCCAGGCACCCTATATGTGGATGTGAATCCATGTGGGGTCAAGGATGTGTGGGTTTTTGTGTGTGATATAATTGTGCACATGCCTGCAAGTGTTTAGGAGTGCACGTATGTAGTTTAGTGTATGGGTTCTTCAGCATTGAGTGAACTTACAGTATATGTTAGTATGTTTTTTGTAGACTCGGGTGCTGGGATATAGGGGCAGCCCCTTAGGGAATGGAGGAGGAGAGAGTTTCCTAGCCCTGTCTCATCTCCCCACCTCCTCAGGTGCCCCATCCTGAGGTAGGCTGACTGGGGGATGAGGCTGCTTCCAGCCTCCTGGGCACCCCGAGAGTGTGCTGGCAGTCAAGGAGTCTGACCCCTAAACCCCTGCTAGGGGACAAGAGGAGGTGCTAGCTGGGGAGGGGGCCCACCATTAGACCCAGGACCTGGGGAGGAGCTCCTGGGCTGGGAAGTGAGACTGTGCTTTGAGGGGGCAGGGAAGTCCCACTGAGTATCCTCCCAGCAGTCACCAGAACTCTGACCTCCACCTGATTCTCTCCACAGGGCAGGGTGAAATTGCCAAGCCACTCAGACGTAAGACCGGCCTCTCACTGTCTGTCTGGCTCCCACCCCACTCCCCCCCACCCCACCCCTGTGCCCCCTTCCACCTCTGTGGTTCGTGCCGTCCGAGGGCGTACTGTGAACCTGTCTGTTGGTCTCTTCTTCCTTTGTCTGTCTGGCTTGCTCGTGGGGGGTGGTGGGTGGGGGGTTGGTGGGTAGGGCAGAGGGTACCCAGGAAGGCCCCTGAGCCCTGCCAGACTACAGGTGGGTGCAGCAGGGGAAACTGAGGCCCAGTTCGCTGGACCCCTGAGTAACTGTGCCTTGTAAGAACCTCAGGATCACAGACAAGAAATAAGAATAGTAACAGCCAAGATGATAATAATAGTACCAGTAGGAATGACCAGGTGGCCAGCTGGTAGACTATGAACATAATTCCAAATATCTCCACTGTAAATGGGCCCCCTCCCCACCTAGCCTCACCCAGGACCCCGAGACCACCCCAGGACCCAGTAATACAAGACTTGTTACCTCAATACTCAGCCCCACCCTGTCCCCAAGTTACCATGGGTATCCCTGTTAGCCAGGGTGGGAATTGAGGCTCAGAGGGTTTAGGGACAAGCCTGGGGCCATCCAGCAGTGACAGAGGAGGCTAGACACTTGCCTTCCAGGCTGGGACCCCGTCTCCCTTAGCATTGCCCATGACTTTGAGACCAAGTGATAATTAGTGAACACTGAGCAAAGACATGGTTGGTCCAGACTAAGCCACAAAGTGGATATAATTTTCCTCATCTAGATGGGAAAACTGAGGCTCAGAGAGGTTAAGTGACTTGCTCAGGGCCACACAGCAGGACTGCAATTTGAACCCAGGCCCATCTGGCTTGTCAGAGCCATCACCACATCACCATCTTGCTAGTGTCTGTTTGGGGGTGGGGTGGAGGATGGATGTGGAGGTGTTTGTATAGAGGGAGGATTTTTCCTTTAAAAGGTCAGACTGTCTGGCAACGTGGCTCACGCCTGTAATCCCAGCACTTTGGGAGGCTGAGGTAGGAGGATCAGTTGAGCCCAGGAATTCAAGACCAGCCTGGACAACACAGCAAGACCCCATCTCTGTGAAAAAAATTTCAAAAATTAGCTGGACATGGTGGCTCACACGTGTAGTCCCAGCTACTGGGGAGGCAGGAGGATTGCTTGAGCCCAGGAGTTTGAGGCTGCAATGAGCTATGATCACGCCACTGCACTCCAGCCTGGGCAACAGAGGGAGACTCTGTCTCAAAAAAAAAAAAAAAAAAAAATCAGACTGAAAGTCCTCCCAGATTACAGGTGAAATTTCCCTGCAGAGGGGCTGCTCCCTTCAGGAGGAGGAGGTGTTTCACCGGAGCCATTTTCTGAAACCCCAGCCTGGCCTATTGTGTTCCCAAAGCTCCCTTTCCCTGGAAAACCCTGCCCACACCCACAAACACCACCGTCTGAGGCTCCCCCAACCCACTGCCCCTCACAGTCTGGTCCCTGTCTGTTTCTCCTGTTACACAAGCCTGGGTGGGGCTGAGAGGGTGGGTACTATCCTCACGGGACTGGGATTTTCAGGGACAAGGTCACCACATCCTCATCAGTTCTTCCTGGGGAATTCCAGACCTCTGTCCTTGGGACACAATTATTGCCCTGCCCAGAGCCTTTGGGCAAGAACCAAGATGGTCTCTGGGGCTGGAGTGTCAGCTGTAGCGCCCCTGCCCTCACCCAGCTGTCTGTTGTTACCCGCAGGGAACCCAGATGATCTTCAATGCAGCCAAGGAGCTGGGTCAGCTGTCCAAACTCAAGGTGAGGAGTGGGGATAGATTATGGGGTGAGGGACTGCCCCCCAAACTCATGTGGCTTCCAGGTTGCCACCATCCTGAGGGAGGGGTCCCAGGATGATGACATGCATTACAGGCTCAAAGGACAGAAACTCTACTCACTGAAGCACAAGATATTTGCTCCCTAGTGTGTCAGAAAGATGTGAATGGTTCAGCTTCAGGTACAGCTTGATCAAGAGGGCAAGTCATTTATTCAACCAATATTTTTTTGAGCACCTGCTGTGTACCAGTCACATATTGGGTGCTGGGATGATGAAAACATAGACCCTCAGCCCAGCTCCTCCAAGTTTAACAGGGATGAGACCCATAGACACAGATTCCGAAGGCGGAGCCCACTCCACCCACGTGGTCCCTCTCCCCATCCATCCAGGACCACATGGTACGAGAAGAAGCAAAGAGCTTGACCCCAAAGCAGTGCGCGGTTGTTGAGTTGGCCCTGGACACCATCAAGGTGAGAGGCCCTACCCCTCCCCATCCCAGGTGGGGGATGTAGAGGGTGTGGCTGCTGTGGTCATGGACCTAGGTTCACCTCAGACCCACATTAATTCATTCAATTTATGAACACTCCGGTTCCCCTGTCTGTGCCAGAGCTGGGCTGGCTAATGCGGGAGCCTTAAGGAGCCCCAGGTCGGGGAAGACTGCTGGATACAGACATTCTCAGCCTTGTAGGATTAGGCTTGGGGTAGAGGGAAGGATGTGGGCTGGGGGAGCCCAAAGAGTGAGAAGGTGTAGAGGGAAGGATGTAAAGGACCTTGTGCCAGGTATTTCTTGAGGTGTAGAAGGGTAGAGGGAAGGATAGAGGCTGGGCGAGCCCAAGGTGGGAGAAGCTAAGGCTTCCTGGAAGAGGGCATGTGAGAGGTGAGTTCTGAGGAATGCATAGGAGTTCACTAGGCAAAGCAAAGGAAGAGGTGAGAAAGTAGTAGCAGGAAGAATTAGGAGTGGTGACACCAGGGCTACCCAGCCCTATGAGTGGGTAGAGGGTCCCACCATCCTCACCTCTCCCCACCCTGTCCTCCCCAGCAATATTTCCACGCGGGTGGCGTGGGCCTCAAGAAGACCTTCCTGGAGAAGAGCCCGGACCTGCAATCCTTGCGCTATGCCCTGTCGCTCTACACGCAGGCCACTGACCTGCTAATCAAGACCTTTGTACAGACGCAATCCGCCCAGGGTAAGGGTGCCCAGACCCCGTCACCCTTTCCCGCTCCGCGGAGACAGCCCCTCCCCAAGCCTGAGCGGCTGCCATTGGCTGACTCCCCTGTGACGTCATGGATGGGGCGGAATTGACATCTCTGCACCAAGTCCAGGGACCAATGACTGATCAAAGGTTCATGGGGGCGGGGCCTCTGACGTCACAGGCCGGGAGGTAATCGTCAACTCCTGGGAAAATCTGTGATGTCCTGGGGCCAGACAATGATTAACAGCTCTGGGATGGAATGTCTTTGACATCAAGGACCAGGGCAGGACTGATGACTCTTAGGTGTGGAACCTGTGACGTCGTAGGGTCACAAGGTGATTGTCATCTCCTGGGAAAATCTATGGTGTCCCAGGGCCAATGAATGATTGTCAGCTCCTGAGGGACCTGGACAGTCATGGGTCCAGGGAATGGTTGACAGCTCTGGGAGACTTCAGAAGTGATTGACAGCTCAGGACGGGCAGGACCTCTGATGTCAAGGGGTCAAGGAATGATTGGCAGGTCCATGGGTGGGACCTTTGACGTCATGGTCCCAGAGAGTGGTTGAACTCCCCTGAGGAGGGACCTATGTGATGTCATGGGGCTAAGGAATGATTGACAGCTCCGAGGGCGGGAGGAACCTCAACTTGGTGGGGGAGGGTGGACGGAGAGGGAGTTCCCATTTCTCAAACTCTCTCTTTCTCTCTGTCTTTTGCTTCGGTCTCCTGTCCCTCTCTGAGCGCACACACACAGCAGCTGGGGCTGGATGGAGGGCAGGATTCCCTGGGGACCCCCCTTTTCAAAATTGGTCCCGACAAGGGGAAGAAGTTTGGCGGCTTGACCTCAGGAGGGGGAGGGAGAGTTGCCATCGACACCCAGCCTGGGGCGAGGGGAGCAAAGCCTTGTGGCCTCCAACGGCCCCCTTCTCCCCCGATCCAGCCAGCCCAGGGCCCTCCGTGGGCGCTGGGTCTCTGAGCTCAGCTTCCCTTCCAGTCCTGGCTGCTTTTAGTGTCCCTGGTGTCCCTGGAGCAGGAGGCTGTCTGTCTGTCTCTCCGTCTGTCTGCAGCTGATGTTTCTCTCTCTCTTGTTTTTCCTCCCTCTCACTCGCTGTCCCCTCTCCGCGCCTCCCCTGCCCCCTCCACACACACTCCTCCATCCTCACCTCTCACTGGCTCCTCTCTCCCCGCTCCCCATGCTTCCCACCTCTCTCCCCCTTCCACCCCCTCAATTAGTCCATGGTGGAAAAGGTACTAGGTTTACCCTTAGTGAAGACATTTATCCTGAGAAGGGTACGTGCCTCCGCCGCCCGCCCGCCGCCCGCGCCTGGTGCCCGGTGCCTGCGCCCCTCCTGGCCCCGGCTAGTAAAAGGATCATCCTTCTGCCTCAAGGGCCTGCAGGGCCGCCGCCCAGGCCTGAGCGGCTTGGAGGGCCCAGGCCGGTGAGGGGGAAGGACGATTTGCTGGTTCTACATGGGGAAGAAGCGATTGCAGTGGGAATCCCAGAATCCATTTCTCCTGAGATGACACATTTTTTAAGCCAGATCCTGGGACCCCGGGACAGGCACCTGTCAGATTAAGAGCTGGGCTCTGATTCCAGCCCAGTGACTCCACGAGTAGGCACCTTGGGCAAGAATCTGTCTCCCTGAGCCTCAGTTTTCTCATCTGTAAAATGGGGACAGTCAAGGACCCTACTTCATAGGATTATTGTTATTGATATCATTATGATTTAGAGACAAGGTGTCCTTCTGTCACCTAGGCTGGAATGCAGTGGTGCGATCACTGCTCACTGCAGCCTCCCTCCTGTGCTCAAGTGATCCTCCTGCCCCAGCCTCCCGAGGAGCTGGGACTACAGGCACACGTCACCATGGCTAGCTAATTTTTAATTTTTTTTGTAGAGAGGGGGCCTCACTTTGTTGCCCAGGCTGATCTCAGTGAACACTTATCAGGCTCTAAGGCTGAGCAGGACCTTGTGCCAGGCATTTCTTGAAGAATCTGTGTTTGGTTTTGTTGTTGTTGTTGTTTGAGGCAGAGTCTCACTCTGTCGCCCAGGCTGGAATGCAGTGGCGAAATCTCCCCTCACTGCAACCTCCGTCCGCCTTCTGGTTTCAAGTGATTCTTGTGCCTCAGCCTCCTGAGTAGCTGGGATTACAGGCCCACACCACCACGCCTGGCTAATTTTCGTATTTTTAGTAGAGATGGGGTTTTGCCATGTTGGCCAGGCTGGTCTTGAACTCCTGGTCTCAAGTGGTCCACCCACCTTGGCCTCAGCCTTCCAAAGTGCTAGGATGACAGGTGTAATCCTAGCACCTGGCCATTTTGTTTTTAATTTGAGGCAGGTGCTGTCACCCAGGCTGGAGTGCAGTGGCGAAATCTCAGCTCACTGCAGCCTCCACCTCCTGGGCTATGTTGCCCAGGCTGGTCTCGAACTCCTGGCCTCAAATGATCCTCCCACCTCAGCCTCCCAAAGTGCTGGGATTACAGGCATGAGCCTCCATGCCTAGCCTTCTTGGGGAATCTGAAACAGATTTCTTTAACTGCCCCACGAGGGGTACATCATTCCACAGATGAGATGCTGAGAGCCAAAGGAGATTCAACCACTTGTCCGAGGAACCTTCCCCTGCAGGGGTCCGAGGACTTGGGGAGTGGGGGGTGGGGTTGGAAGAAGCACTGAGAGGCCCAGGAAAGACCCTTCCCCGCGGAGCCAGCAAAGCATGGGATGGGGGCACCCAGCACTGCCTCCCTCCCCTCTTCTTACTAGCTTTGGCCTTGGTCTTACCCCTCACCTGACCCACTACTGTCCAATTCCCCCTGGCACCCCCGGCACCCCAGTCTGGCCCGGATTGAGCTTGCTATGAAGCATCGGCCTGGGGGAGGGCGGGGCGGCTGAGCATGTGACTGGTGGTGGGGGGCGGGGGTGGAATGGGAGCCTGAGGCAACAAGGAAGGTGGCCTCGGGTGGGCAGCAAAGACCGGGGCCACATACCCCAGTACTGGGGTGATGGGAGTCTCCAGGCCCCTGTGCTCCCCAACCCTCAGTCACTTCCTGTCCAGCGTGAGGTAACCCAATCAGCCTTTGACTGACCCAACCTCCCACCCTCACCTCTGACTTTCCCCTTCTTCTCCCCGTGCATGGGGTGGTCCAGGAGTGGGGAGCTGCCTGGTCGGGGGTGGGGAGGGGCTGGTGGAGGTGCTGGCGGTCACAGGTCCACAGGCCCCACAGGTCCACAGGATGCCCTTTCGAGTCACAGAAGGCGGGACTGGGAGAGATTCTTTTAAGCTGCCCCATCAATGATCCCCATTGGCACCATGGAGGACATGTGTGGTGGCCCCAAACAGAAGCACACCACACCATGAATCAAGCAGACAAGGGAACTTTTTGACTCCAGAATGGAAAAATTAGGGGTTGAGGCCGGGCGCGGTGGCTCATGCCTGTAATCCCAGCACTTTGGGAGGCCAAGTTGGGCGGATCACTTGAAGTCAGGAGTTTGAGACCAGCCTGGCCAACATGGTGAAACCCCATCTCTACTAAAAACACAAAAATTAGCCAGGCGTGTTGGTGGATGCCTGTAATCCCAGCTACTCAGGAGGCTGAGGCAGGAGAATCGCTTTCACCTGGAAGGCGGAGGTTGCAGTGAGCCGAGATTGTGCCACTACACTCCAGCCTGGCGACAGAGCAAGACTCCATCTCAAAAACAAAAAAGAAGGCCGGGTGTGGTGGCTCACGCCTGTAATCCCAGCACTTTGGGAGGCCGAGGCAGGCAGATCACCAGGTCAAGAGATCGAGACCATCCTGGCCAACATGGTGAAACTCCGCCTCTATTAAAACTACAAAAATTAGCCAGGCGTGGTGTCGTGCGCCTGTAGTCCCCGCTACTCAGGAGCCTGAGGCAGGAGAATCGCTTGAACCTGGGAGGCGGAGGTTGCAGTGAGCCGAGATTGCGCCATTGCACTCCAGCCTGGGCGACAGAGCAGGACTCCATCTCAAAAAAAAGAAAAAAAAGAAAAGAAACTTAAGATTCTGCACTAGAAGGGAAATAGGGGTAAGGAAAATAAAAGATGCCCCTATGAGCTGTCACATCAGGAGGGATGAGGATTCTGGGCCAGGTGATGCAATGAGGTGACCTGTGGGGCTGGGTCAGAGTTAACAAGGGCAAGAATGGGGTGAGTGGGGAGAGGTAATAGTAACCTATTGGAAAGGGCCACTATTGGAAGGGGTGTTGCAGGTCACAAAAACCACTTTGATTATTTCAGAGTGAGGTGGGAGCCATGGAAGAGTTTGGTTTTGCTTTGTTTTGTTTTGTTTTTTGAGAGTCTTGCTCTGTCACCCAGGCTGAAGTGCAGTGGCAGGATCATAGCTCACTGCAGCCTCAACCAGCTGGGATTAAGCGATCCTCCTGCCTCAGCCTCCCAGATAGCTGGGACTACAGGTGCAGGCATCACCATGCCTGGCTAATTTTCTTTTCTTTCTTTCTTTCTTTTTTTTTTTTTTTTTGAGACTGGTTCTCTCTCTGTCGCCCAGGCTGGAGTGCAGTGGTGCAATCTCGGCTCACTGCAACCTCTGCCTCCCAGGTTCAAGTGATTCTCCTGTCTCAGCTTCCCAAGTAGCTGGGATTACAGGCGTGCACTACCACGCCCGGCTAATTTTTGTATTTTTAGTAGAGACACGGTTTCGCCATGTTGGCCAGGCTGGGCTCGAACTCTTGACCTCAAGTTATCTGCCCACCTCAGCCTCCCAAAATGCTGGGATTACAAGCATGAGCCTCCCAAAGTACTGGGGTTACAGGCATGAGCCACCACTGCCCGACCCATGGAAGAGTTTTGAGCAGAGGAGGGACATGATCTGACTTTTAAATTTTATTTATTTATTTTTTAATTTTCTGAGACAGGGTCTTGCTCTGTCACCCAGGTTGAAGTGCAGTGATGCGATCTCGTCTCACTGCAGCCTGGACCCTTCTGAGCTCAAGTGTTCCTCCCACCTCAGCCACCAGAGTAGCTGGGGCTACAAACACGCACCACCATGGCCACTAATTTTTGTATTTATTGTAGAGATGGGGTTTTGCCATGTTGCCCAGGCTAGTCTCAAACTCCTGGGCTCAAGTGAGTTTGCCTCACCCTCCCAAAATGCTGGGATTACAGCTGTGAGCCACCGCACCCTGCCGACATGATCTGACTTAATAGGATTTTTCTGGCTAGTATATTGAGAGTAGATGAAAGAGTGGAAGGAGGGAGACCAGTAAGGAGGCTACTGCAATAGTCCAGGCATGGGATGCTGGGGCAGGTGTAGGATACAGGTAAAAGACATGGCTCTGCTTCTGGATGTATTTTGAAGGTAGAGCTGGCAGGATTTTCCAGTTTATGGGCACCTAGGGAGGAAGTGAAGACAAAGAAGAGAGTCAAAGATTGAGGTGCAGGGTCAGTTTGAGGACCCACAGAGGAGAAAATGACAAAAGGGGGTTGGAAGGAGTGACAACTATGTAGGATGAGAATCTGGAGTTGGTGACATTGTTGCAGCCAAGAGGACAAACGGCCACAGGAGGCCAGCGTGACAGACGCTGCCAAGATGTAATGTAACATGAAGACTGAATTTTGACAACATGGCAGTCAATGGAATAAGAAAAAACAGAGAAGAATTGCATTAGGCTCAGAGAGGTTAAGCAATCTACCCAAGATCACACAGCAAGGCAATAAAAGGCCAGAACCCAGGATTCTTGGCTTCCCAAGAGCACCTCCCCTCCTGGCCCCCCATCAGTGCCTCCCTATCAGGGCTGATGACCTGGTGCCGCCAGCACGGGTGGGTGGGAGGCCGTCAAGTTCCCTCCTGGTGGGTGGGAAAGAACAGAGCTCATGCTGACCATCCTCCCCTGCCCTGCCCAGGCTTGGGTGTAGAAGACCCTGTGGGTGAAGTCTCTGTCCACGTTGAGCTGTTCACTCATCCAGGAACTGGGGAACACAAGGTCACAGTGAAAGGTGAGTGGTCTGAGGTGGGAGGGACTTGCTAGGTTCTAAAACAGAAACCAAACTCAAACTGGCTTAAGCAACACCCTTTTTTTGTTGTTGTTGTTTAATGGTCCATGAAACGGAAACGTCCAGAGGTCACCACCTTCAGGCATGGCTGGATCCAGCAGAGTAAACAGTTTTATAAGACTGAATCCCACTTTCTCCATCTCTCAGCCCTGCTTTCCTTTTCTTGGCTTTTTTTGACTAGAACACAGATTGGGCTGTTTTTGACTTGGCTTAAATAAGACAGAATTAGGCCAGGTGCGGTGGCTCACGCCTGTAATCCCAACACTTTGAGAGGCCAAAGCTGGCGGATCACTTCAGGCCAGGAGTTCGAGACCAGCCTGGCCAAAATGGTGAAATCCTGTTTCTACTAAAAATTCAAAAATTAGCTGGGTGTGGTGGTGTGTGCTTGTAATCCCAGCTACTCAGGAGGCTGAGGTGGGAGGATCGCTTGAACCTGGGAGGTGGAGTTTGCAGTGAGCTAAGATTGCGCCACTGCACTCCAGCCTGGGGGACAGAGTGAGACTCCATGTAAACAAACAAAAATGATAGAATTGGTTTTTCTCTGGGGTAACAGTTTAAGTAGCAACCAGCCTCGAGCTGATATGGAGGCTTCGCAGTGTTGGTGATCTGTGCTGCTGCCATCTTTTGTTGCATTTTCATCCCTAATGTGTTGTTGTTGTTTGTTTGTTTTAGAGGCCAGAGTCTCACTCTGTTGCCCAGGTTGGAGCGCTGTGGTGCAATCATAGCACACTGCAGCCTCAAACTCCTGGGCTCTAGCAAGCCTCCTGCTTCAGCTTCCAGAGTCGCTGGGATTGCAGGCATGCAGCATCACACCTGGCTACTTTTTAAATTATATTTTTGCAGAGATGGGGTCTCACTACGGTATCCAGGCTGGTCTCAAAACTCCTGGCCTCAAGCAATCCTCCCACCTGGGCCTCCAAAAGTGCTGGGATTGCAGACGTGAGCCACCACACCTGGACCCAAATGTTTTTTCTCCACTATAGGGTCACAAAGAGCTCAGCCCCCACAAGCATTGCAGACTGCGGCTAGAGGAAGGAGAAAGTTTAGGGTTCACTCCCTGCCTTTTAAGCCACAGTGGAGAAGTAGTACACGTGATTTTTTTCTCTCATCTCATTGGCCAAAATGTAGTCATATGACCACACTTAGCTTCATGGGAATGCTGGGAAATGTAGTCTTTATTTCAGACAGGGTTTTTGGCGGCGGGCGGGGGGGTGTTTTTATTTTTTATTTTTTTTTTAGACAGGATCTTGCTTTGTCACACAGGCTGGAGTGCAGTGGCACAATCTCAGCTCACTGCAGCTGCCGCCTCCCAGGCTCAAGCAATCCTCCTGCTTTAGCCCCACAAGGATGTGGGACCACAGGCGCGTGACACAACGCCCAGCTAATTTTTGTATTTTTCGTAGAGACAGGGTTTCACCATGTTGCCCAGGCTGGTCTCAAACTCCTGGACTCAGGTGATCCACCCGCCTTGGCCTCCCGAAGTGCTGGGATTACAAGCGTGAGCCACTGTGCCCAGCCTTGGGCAGGTTTTGAGAGCCACAAACATCTACTTTTTCCAACTGGGAGAACCTGACCTGTCTTACCCTCTACTTCCCCCAACAGTGGTGGCTGCCAATGACCTCAAGTGGCAGACTTCTGGCATCTTCCGGCCGTTCATCGAGGTCAACATCATTGGGCCCCAGCTCAGCGACAAGAAGCGCAAGTTTGCAACCAAATCCAAGAACAATAGCTGGGCTCCCAAGTACAATGAGAGCTTCCAGTTGTGAGTTTGGGATGCTTTTGAAGAGCATGGGGGCAAGGGAGGGGGCATCCGCCAGGTGAACCCCAAAGCCAGCTAGGCAGGAGGGATCTGGAATCTGGGCCCGGGAATGGGAGGGGCCACATTCTAGGTGGGGGTGCTGGAAAGGGAGACCCCTTAGTAGTGCAGGAATGACATCAGGGAGGGGACACGAGGATGGAGGTCACCTTTGGGGTCCGGCAGATCCCAGGGGAGGCAATGAGTAGAGTGGGGTAACTTCATGATGAAGACTTGCGGAGTGGAGGGAAAGTCTGGGCAGGAAGTGCATGGTGGGCAGGGCCATTGCTGGGGCTGGAGACTCTGGTGAAGGAATGAGGGTGGCAGTGATGAGGCTTATGAGTGGGGGGCTGAGGGACCTGGGGACAGGACTGAGGTCGCATGGGGGTGGGGACTACTGGAGTCGACACTGAGCCTTGTCAGTTCCATTGGGGCAGCCCATCTGGAGGAGTCGGCTCTGGGGACAGGAGTAGAATGTGGATGGATCCCAGGCATGGGGGTGGGTGTCACGTGGGGTGGAGGTGGGGTCACATTGGATGGAGGTTCTTGGAGTTGGGAGTGGGCCTAGGCTGCAGGTATCAGGATAGGGTTTAGAGGATGCTGGTGATGTGGACAGCATAAAAATGTCTGCTCTGGCCGGGTGTGGTGGCTCACACCTGTCATCCCAGCACTCTGGGAGGCCGAGGCAGACAGATCACCTGAGGTCAGGAGTTCAAGACCAGCCTGGACAACACGGTGAAACCCCATCTCTACTAAAAATACAAAAAAAAAAAAATTAGTCAGCTGTGGTGGCGCACGCCTGTGATCCCAGCTACTTGGGATGCCGAGGCAGAAGAATCGCTTGAATCCAGGAGGCGGAGGGTGCAGTGAGCCAAGATCGAGCCATTGCACTCCAGCCTGGGCGACAAAAGCAAAACTCCATCTCAAAAAAAAAAAAAAAAAAAAGTCTGCTCTGGCCAAGCATGGTGGCTCACGCCTGTAAGCTCAACACTTTGGGAGGCCAAGGTGGGCAGATCACTTGAGGCCAGGAGTTCGAGACCAGCCTGGCCAACATGGTGAAACTCCATCTCTATTAAAAATATAAAATATGGCCGGGTGCAGTGGCTCACACCTGTAATCCCAGCACTTTGGGAGGCCGAGGCGGGCAGATCACGAGGTCAGGAGATCAAGACCATCCTGGCTAACACGATGAAACCCCGTTTCTACTAAAAATACAAAACCTAGCCAGGGGTTGTGGCGGGCGCCTGTAGTCCCAGCTACTCGGGAGGCTGAGGCGGGAGAATGGCGTGAACCCGGGAGGCAGAGCTTGCAGTGAGCCGAAATCGCGCCACTGCACTCCAGCCTGGGCGACAGAGCAAGACTCCATCTAAAAGAAATATATATTATATATTATATGTAAAATATATATTTAGATTTTATTATATATTTTATATATAAATATATAAATATATCATATAAATATATATTTATTTATGTTGTATTATATATAAATATATATTTATTTATATATAAATAAATATATAATATAAATATATTTGTATTATATATTATATATTATAAATAAAATTATATATATTATATATTATATATAAAAGTATATATTATATATTATATAATATATAGTACATAATATATCATATAACATATATAAAAAATATTAGCTGGGTGTTGTGGCAGGCGCCTGTAATTCCAGCTACTCGGGAGGCTGAGACAGGAGAATCGCTTGAATCCAGGAGGTGGAGGCTGCAATGACCCAAGATGGCGCTACTGCACTCCAGCCTGGGCTGCAGAGCGAGACTCAAAAAAATAAAAAATACAGAAATTAGCTGGGTGTGGTGGCAGGCGCTTGTAATCCTAGCTACTCCAGAGGGTGAGGGGTACGAGAATCGCTTGAACCCAGGAGGCACAGGTTGCAGTGAGCCATGACTGTGCCACGGCACTCCAGCCTGGGCGACAGAGCAAGACTCTGTCTCAAAAAAAAAAAAAAAAAGTCTGTTCACGGGGGTAGATGGATGGTGGTGGTTAGCAGGGGTAGAGTTGGGGTCATCCAGGGTAGATCCTTGGGTCGAGTGTCAGCCTCACAGAGCACTGGGGCAGGGCAATGTTGTTGGATGTTCTTAGGGGACAGAAGTGCAGAAGAAAGTAGTCCTAGCTACCTGGGAGGCTGGGGCAGGAAGATCGCTTGAGCTCAGGAGTTTAAGGCTGCAGTGAGCTATGATTGTGCCACTGCACTCCAGCCTGGGTAACCGACATAGCGAGACCCTGTCTTCAAAAAAACAAAAAACTATGGGCCAGGCGCGGTGGCTGACGCTTGTAATCCCAACACTTTGGGAGGCCAAGGCAGTGGATCACCTGAGGTTAGGAGTTCGAGACCAGCCTGTCGAACATGGTGAGACCCCCCCCGCATCTCTACTAAAAATACAAAAAATCAGCCCGGTGTGGTGGTGCATGCCTGTAATCCCAGCTACTAGGGAGGCTGAGGCAGAAGAATCGTTTGAACCCGGGAGGCAGAGGTTGCAGTGAGCCAAGATTGTGCCACTGCACTCCAGCCTGGGTGACAGAGGGAGATGCCCACTCAAAAAATAAAAATAAATAAAAATAAATGAAAATGTACAGGGGTAAGGGTAAATCAGAGCTGTTTAGCTGGTATCATCTAGAGGGGCTGTGAGCTCTTATGGGACAAGATTGAAGCCAGTTCCATGTCGCGTCAGCACAGGGCTCTTGGTCAGAAGGTTTTGGGGCGATTGGCCCCTTTAGGGGATACTCAGGAGGAGAAGCATGGTCTAGTGGGAGGTCAGATGTCAGCCAGGGTGGGCCGGAGTACTTCAGGGATAGAGGTGCAACCTGGGAGGCGGACAAGCGGGAGCAGCTGGGCGTGGCCCTGTAGGAGGGGCTCTTATCCAGCTGGTGTCAGGGCAGGTCACTGGGACTACTTAGGGGCAGGAGCACAGGTGAGGGGCATGCGGGAGGCGGTGTCACCCATGGTGAGGCACCAGGGCAGTCTCATGTCTGATCTTGGAAGTAAGAGGGGTGGGCTGGGGATGTGGGGGGCTGGGGAAAGGGCCACGTCGTGGGTCTAGAGGAGAGCCTGGTTAAAGAGCTTCTGGGTGGAACATTAGGGGCAGGGCCGTGCGGGCAGCAGTTCAGCCGGCAAAGGGCACAGGCGCGGGTATCTCAGGGTGGGAGCATGGCCTTGTGGGGCGGTGTCTGAGGAAAGGGTTATTTAGAGGAGCGGGAGCTGGATGTAAAACGATGCGGTCATTTTTCGGTGGGTGGAAAAATGGGACAAACAGGCGTAGGCGTGGCCCAGCTCGGGGTCAGCTGCTGTGGGCGCGGCCAAGCACAGGGTTGTAGGTCAAGTAACGGGGCAGGGGCGGGGCTAGCGTAGTGGGGGAGGTGACAGGTGTGGGTACCCCGGTGTGGGCGTGGCCCGCAAACGCGGTGGGGCGGGGCAGTGGGAGGGGCATCACAGTGAGTGTGGCCTGTCTCACGTTCCGCCCCGCCCCCCGCAGCACGCTGAGCGCCGACGCGGGCCCCGAGTGCTATGAGCTGCAGGTGTGCGTCAAGGACTACTGCTTCGCGCGCGAGGACCGCACGGTGGGGCTGGCCGTGCTGCAGCTGCGCGAGCTGGCCCAGCGCGGGAGCGCCGCCTGCTGGCTGCCGCTCGGCCGCCGCATCCACATGGACGACACGGGTCTCACGGTGCTGCGAATCCTCTCGCAGCGCAGCAACGACGAGGTGGCCAAGGAGTTCGTGAAGCTCAAGTCGGACACGCGCTCCGCAGAGGAGGGCGGTGCCGCGCCTGCGCCTTAGCGCGGGGCGGTCGGCCGAGCGGCACTGCGCCTGCGCGGAGGGCGCTGGGCTGGGAGGGACGGGGCTTGCGCCTTGATGGGACCTCCCCGGGAGCTGGGCTCGGGGGCCTCCCTGCCGAGGGTGGGCTGCGCCTACGCCCTTGACTCAGCTTTCCCTTTTGGGGAATTAGGAATGGAGGATGCCCCGCCCTCTCTGGAGGCCACGCCCAAGGGCGCGACGAAGGAAGAAGCCACATCCCCAACTTGAGGCCACGCCCCCAGCATCTAGGGGGCATTTTGAGCTGGGATGGGGGAAACCTCGTCCCTATGGAGGAGGCCACATCCCGGGGCTCTGGTACCGGGAGGCACCACCTCCTGTCCCCTGGAAAAGCCATAAGACGGGACCCAGACCCCTGGGACCCCAGACCAATTGCCAAGTATGGAAATCTCAGCTCCCTCGTGGGGGGACCCTGGGCAAGGAGTAGGGCTCTCTGGGGCGCCCCTCTAGGTGGCCTGGGGACTGGAGGGACCAGGATGCTGGTTGGAGGGACCCGGAATACCGGAGTCCCTTTAGATGTTTGTGCAAAAAATAAATGGGGGGAGGGGGGAGGATGGGATTTCAAAAGCACATGCGCCCTTGGGCGCCCAAACCCTGGGGGCCGAGGGGACGGCTCTGGGGAACCCACGCTGCCCCTACTTCCCTTTGGGAGTTTGCCTCTCCCTCTCCCCCAACAAACCCAGTCCTCATATCATAGAGTTCAACACACCCATTTGACAGATGGCAAAACTGAGGCTTAAAGAGCTGCTTGAGACTTGGCCGAGGTTCCAGGTGCCGTACCCTTTATTCCCCTCCCTTAGGCCTGTGTGCCCCGTGGAAGGGTGGGCTGAGATCGGGATGACCTGACACAGCTCCCTATTGCTGCTAATTACCCCTCGGGGGCCTCCTCCAAGGGTAGGAGTTCCAGGCCAAGACCCCTACTTTGCCTTTCCCTCTCCAGCTGCCAAGCAAGACCTCTGCCCTCAGCCCTTTCTCCTGGGACTCCATAGGGGATGCCATGAGGGCCTCCCACAACAAAAGAGAGAATTTGGGATCCCCTGGTCCCAGGTTTCTCCACCCCTTCTTCCTTTTCCAGAATTTTCCAAATAGGAAAGAACAGAAGAAGACCAGAAACTCTAGGGGGGAGAAAGAGAATGAGAGAGAGAGAGAGGAGAGAGAAGAGACAGAGAAACACAAACAGTGACACAGTGAGAGCTTAGTCTCCGATATCCTATTCATTGATTCAAACACCCAAGCCACAGGATACCTCAGATGGCCCTCTTGCCTGCTGGAAGCTCTTTCTCCAATGAGCAAAGTTACAGTGACCTGGCTGGAGTTACCTCGTGCACATAGGACCTTAGGGGAATGTTCAGCGTGGACTGTGTTTGCTCTGGGATCTGCTTTTCCACATGTGTGTATGGCACGCCTTTTTCTGCTGGACTGGGAAGGACAAGATTTTGCTGTGCTAGGGAGAAATGAAAACGGGGTGAGATGAGTAGCTGGGTTCCTGGAGGATAGAACATCAGATGGGGAGGCTTTCCGAGGTGAAGAATGAGAGGGAACCACTTACTAGAGAGAAAAGAGTTCCAGGCCTGGGGAACAGCACGTGCGAAGGCCAGGAGAGGAGAACTGTTGAAACAACGAGAAAGGTGGCACGGCTGGAGCTGAGCCAGCAAGGGGGATCGTGAGGAGCCTTGGGGTTGGGGAGATCTGCAGAAGCATCAGACCAGGCAGGGCCTCGTACGTAGTCTTGAGGAGTTTCACTTTTATTCTAAGACAGTTGGGGAGCTCCACGAGCTGTTTAAGCTGGGGAGAGACTGGATTCCAGCCTGCAAAATCTGTTTTGTGAAGACCAAAACCAGTGAGGAGAGGTGGAGGTGCTTTGGGGACACTGAAATGGATTCTTGGAAAGATTCTGAAGGCTGTATTGAAAAGACACCTATAGCTGTGGACACGGCTATAATCCCAGCATTTTGGGAGGCCGAGGCTGGCAGATCACTTAAGGTCAGGAGTTTGAGACCAGCCTGGCCAACATGGCGAAACCCCATCTCTGCTAAAAATACAGAAATGAGCCAGGTGCGGTGGTATGTGCCTGTAGTCCCAGCTACTCAGGAGACTGAGGCAGGAGAATTGCTTGAACCCTGGAGGCAGAGGTTGCAGTGAGTCGAGATCACACACTGCACTCCAGCCTGGGCAACAGAACAATACTCCATTGCCTCCCCTCTACCCCCCCAAAAAAAAAAAATCCTGCCCTTAGATGAGCTCCAGGGCTGTTGAGTACAGTTGTCCTAGTTGCACACTGCCCAAGGGTTTGGCATCGCTAAGAAGGCCACGTGCAAATCCTAGATATTGAGTGTTGTACGTTTATGACGTTGGTTTCCCGACATGTGAATGGCCCAAGTGTCTGGAAGGCGTGGCGCCACTTTCTAATTTGCTTGAAGGTGTTGCGTGTCCCTTAAATTCAGACAGGTGCAGGTAGCTGGAGGTTCTGAACCAAAGGTTAAAATGCAAATTCTCATACAGGATTGGGAAGTTGTAGCCAGGGATAAGCTTATGTGACTGTTATATGGACTGAGGAGCAAATGTGAATTTCGGACCATGACATGGCTGAGGGTGGGGGTCGGGTGGATGGATGATTCAGGGTTGTAACCCTTAGAGCCCAAAGGGAAAGTGATCTGTGACCTGGGGTGAGGGTGATCTAGAAGATTTTTGGATGGTTGGAAAGAAATGGGGAAGTTGAGCTGCCTGAGAGAGCCAAGATATTTCCCAAAAGATTCCTTAGGAGTCTTTCTGGTCAAGACCACCGTGTGTGTGTGTGTGTGTGTGTGTGTGTGTGTGTGTGTGTGTGTGTGTGTGTGTTTAGGGTTCCCCAGCAATGGCACAGGCATGTGAAGGAAACAAGCTTCAGGGAATATTTGTTGAATGAGTTTTCCTGACTCCCAGGCTAGAACTGTTTTTGCAATTTCCACCCTCTTTTCTTTCCCCCCTAGAGAACTCCTATTCATCCTTCAAAACCCATCACGAAAACCCCTCTTGGAGAAAACCCTCCTTCCTTCCCCTCAGGACTTTCCCAGCCACCATCTCTCCTCCAGTCCAGCCTGATGCCATGGGACTGGGGGTTTCTCTGTCCAGCTCTGTTTCCCCCAGACTGGGGTCTGAGGCCTCTCAGGACCCCCAACTTAACCTAGCACAGGCTGGGCACAAGTGGGTGGCAGGGAGTCTACACCTAGTGGAATTATGTGTTGGGGCAGGGTCAGTGCGAGAATACACATCCGCATGCATGTCTGTCCATATCTGTCCATACCAACCTTCCCCTTCCACACGGACCCGGGCACATAGGAGGTGTCTGAGCCTGACACATGGGACAGAGAGTGGACACGGCTGAGACACGGACAGAGAAAAGACAAGGAGTCCAGGGGGCTGAAAGCCTTTTGAAATCAGGAAGTTCCTGTATTGGCGGAACAAAGCCCAGAGAGGAGCAGGGCTTTCCCCAACGCCACCCAGCAAGTGGACGCAGAGCCCAGCCTTGGATGACACCTCCAGGGTTCTGAACCCTGGACCTCGCTTTATGCAAGGAGCTGGCCCCAGATTTCCGTGAATCAGGGAAACAGCACAAGAGGGTTGGCCTGTGGCAGGGCAGGGGTCAAAGGGGTGACATTGAGGGATGTCTCAGAGTCAAAGTCCCCTGACCAAGAGGAATAGAGAAAGAGTAGAAAACACAGAGACAGAGGGTGAGATCACACCCCGATGAGGACAGAGAGAGACAGAGATGGAGAGAGACATACATAGAGGTGGAAATATACAGAGAAAGATAAATGCAGAGACCAGGGCAGGGGGTGTCGGGGGAAGTAAAGAGGGTGTCCCGAAGAAAGAAGGATCTGTTCACTGTCACCAGTCTGTCCTCGAGTGATTTGCATAAAATGAGGAGGTGCCTGTCCATGCCCCCAATTCCTCTCTCAGGCCCCAGAGCCTGAGACCTCACCATGCCCCCATCAGAGATGCAAAAAACTAAACACCCAACTAGAAATCCTTGGGACCTCTCTCGGCTGGGATCTCAGAGCCTTTCTGTCCCCCACCCCTACCCCATGTGCTGTCGATTTTGCAGATGGGGACAACCTGGGGCCTCCCGGTACTCTGCCACCCTGGGGAAGTTGGGGGCGGGCCTTGGTCCCGGATCACAACCCCATCTGCTCCCCAGAATCCTTTCCTAAGAATCGTTGAGGACCAAAGTTGTCTTTGCTGACACGTGTTGCTTTTCTCTTTGCCTTTTATTGTTTTAGAGAAAAATCAAGTTGACTGTGTCAAGTAACACCCCACCCCTTACCCCCGTCCAGCCATAGTGGCTCTCTGGAGACACAGGTCACAGGCGGAGGGTCCCCTGATCATCCCCAACCACACAGCCAGGGGGACTTGACCCCTGTCCACCCCTGTCTCGTGCTCCCTCAGACCCCCGCAAACCGGCCAAGCAGTCCGGGGAGGCTTCCCCTCCACACAACTTCTCTTAGCATGTGATTGCAGATGTGAAATCAAAACGTTGTTTGTTTTTTGTTTTGTTTTGATTCCACCCCGTCGGTCCGGTGTCTGCACAGACGCCTTCATTTCTCTGTAAATATGTGACTTGGAACAAATGTTTAACACAAACGAGAAGTGGTCATGAATGCATGGTGTTGAGATGTTTTGCACTATTCTGACTTTTTGGTCTCTGTAAAAATATTTTATTAACAGCAGACATTAAAAAAAGAAAAACCACACACAGCCTCGGACACGTGGTTGCCTCCTCCTTACATTCCTTTAGCAGCAAAAAAAAAAAAAAACCTCATGTAGGATTAGCACCTGCTAGGTAGGTGCAGACTCAGTAGTAGAACACACTGCTTGCCCATGAACGCGGCTCATCCACAACTGGAGTCATCCCCATTTTACAGAGAAGGAAACTGAAGTACAGAGAGACAAGATCTTGCTCGGATCACATTGCCAGGAAGAGACAGAGCTGGGATTTGAACCCAGGACATTTGCAACCATTGCTCTTTTTTTTTTTTTTTTTTTTGAGATGAAGTCTCTGTTGCCCAGGCTGGAGTGCAGTGGTGCGATCTCAGCTCACTGCAATCTCCGCCTCCCAGATTCAAGCGATTCTCCTGCCTCAGTCTTCTGAGTAGCTGGGATTACAGGCGCCCGCCACCTTACCTGGCTAATTTTTGTATTTTTAGTAGAGACAGGATTTCACCATGTTGGCCAGGCTGGTCTCGAACCCCTGACTTCAGGTGATCCACTCCCTCGGCCTCCCAAAGTGCTGGGATTACAGGCGTGAGCCACCGCACCCGGCTATCTGTTGCCCTTAACTCAAGGAAGTTAAAATACAAATACTAGGAATACATGCCCTTAATTCGACCCACACCCCAATGCTTGTTTGGTTTTGTTGGGTTTTTTGGGATCTTCTTGTTTGTCTGTTTGTTTTTGAGACAGGGTCTTGCTCTGTCACCCAGGATGGAGTTCAGTGTCACAATCTCAACTCACTTCATCCTCAACCTCCCAGGCTCAAGCGATCCTCCCACCTCAGCCTCCTGAGTAGTGTGCACCACCACACCTGGCTAATTTTTGTATTTTTTGTAGAGACAGGATGTCGCCATGTTGCCCAGACTGGTCTCGAACTCCTCACTTTAGGCGATCCTCTCGCCTCAGCCCTCCAAAGTGCTGGGATTACAGGCGTGAGCCACCGCGCCTGGCCATGTCTGTTTTAAATGTAGCAGCTGGGGCCAGGCGTGGTGGCTTACGCCTGTAATCCCAGCACTTTGGGAGGCTGAGGTGGGAGGATCACGAGGTCAGGAGATTGAGACCATCCTGGCTAACATGGTGAAACCCTGTCTCTACTAAAAATACCAAAAATTAGCCAGGCGCAGTGGCGTGCACCTGTAGTCCCAGCTACTCGGGAGACTGAGGCAGGAGAATGGTGTGAACCCGGGAGGCGGAGCTTGCAGTGAGCCAAGATCGCGCCACTGTACTCCAGCCTGGGCGAAGGAGTGAGACTCCATCTCAAAAAAAAAAAAAAAAAAAAAAAAAAAAAAAAAGCAGCTGGGAATCTCATTTCATAAACTCAGATGTGCGAGGAGTGAAACTGCGTTTTCCAACAGCTGAATTTAATTTCTGTTTTGCGTCTCCATCCCACGAGGAAGCAGAAATGGAATCTCATTCAGCCCAGTTTCCTCGGTAAATTCCGAAATTTCCCTCCATATATCTGGGGTTATTTCTACATTTTAGCGGACAGGACGGGGGCTGCGGGATCCACCACCAGGAGTGGGTTCAGTGACTGCTTTTGGTTGCAAGTAACAACCAACAGGACTAAAAGTGGGGCCAGAAAAGTGGCTTACACCAGGAATTATCCAGCACGCAGCAATCCCGCTCCTGGGGGACTTTTCTCCTTTGAGAAACTTGCACGTGGGGGTGTGGTATCTTCTCAAAGAATAGCATAGAGCTGGGAAAAGGGGACAAACCGCAGCTGTCTGCATGATGTCTGCAGAGGCAGCCTGCAGGTCCTTGAGTGCCTCTGCTCATTAGCTGTTTCTGTACCCAAGTGCATAGGCTACGCACTGTGACTGATGTGGATCTATTTGCCCCTCGCTACAAAAGGGTCTCAAGTCTTTGATCTTGTCCTTCAGTGTGTGGGACCCATCATGTTACCCATGGGGTTTGGGGGACTGAGGCTCAGGACTGCTTGCTGGGAAATGTAACCCCTTTGTTCTGGACAGGTAGAAGGAGAGGAGAATGGTCATCCAGGCCTAATGTAAAGTGTCTGCAACCCAACCCAATTCCCAGACTCATTTTGGTCATGATCAATACAGGGGTCGACAAAATTTTCTGTAAAGGGCGAGCTAGTAAATAGATTTGCTGTGTGTGCCATGCTGTCTCTGTTGCAACCAACTCGGCCATTGTAGCTGTGACAACTTGCAAATGATGGGCGTGACTGCATGCCAATAAAACTTTATTTAGAAAATCAAGCGGATATATTCAAACAAACCCTTGGACGTGTTCAGAATAGTGCTATTCACAATAGCCAAAAGGTGGAAACAACTTAAGTGTCCACCAACAAATGAATGGATAAACACAACGTGTGGTCTATTCACACAATGAATATGATTCAGCCATAAAAAGGAAGGAAGCGGCCGGGTGCCGTGGCTCATGCCTGTAATCCTAGCCCTTTGGGAGGCCAAGGTGAGCAGATCACCTGAGGTCAGGAGTTCGACACCAGCCTGGCCAACATGGTGAAATCCTGTCTGTACTAAAAATACAAAATTAGCTGGGCATGCTGGCAGGCGCCTGTAATCCCAGCTAATTGGGAGGCTGAGGCTGGAGAAGCATTTGAACCTGTGAGGCAAAGGTTACAGTGAGCCGAGATCCTGCCATTGCACTCTAGCCTGGGTGACAAGAGCAAAACTCTGTCTCAAAAAAAAAAAAAAAAAAGGAAGGAGACCCCCTCTCTACTAAAAATACAAAAAATTAGCCAGGCATGGTGGTGGGCACCTGTAGTCCCAGCTACTTGGGAGGCTGAGGCAGGAGAATGGCATGAACCTGGGAGGCGGAGCTTGCAGTGAGCCGAGATCGCACCACTGCACTCCAGCCTGGGTGACAGAGCGAGATTCCGTCTCAACAACAACAAAAAAGAAGCTGGCCCAAACCCACCAAAACCAAGATGGTGACAAGAGTGACCGCTGGTCATCCTCACTGCTACACTCTCCCCATCACCATGACAGTTTACAAATACCATGGCAACCTCAGGAAGTTACCCTGTTTGGTCTAAAAAGGGGAGGCATGAATAATCTACACTTCTTTTAGCATATCATCAAGAAATAACCATAACAATGGGCAACTGGCAGCCCTCAGGGCTGCTCTGTCTATAGAGTAGCCATTCTTTTTTTTTTTTTTTTTTCCCGAGATGGAGTCTCACTCTGTCACCCAGGCTGGAGTGCAGTGGCGCGATCTCGGCTCACTGCAAGCTCCGCCTCCCGGGTTTCATGCGCGTCCGTGTGAAGAAAAAGGAGCGTCTATACAGGAGCTCAAATGGGCTGTACCCTGTAGCATTCTGAGGACAGGTCTGACTTCTGAGAAGGGAAAGTGGTAAAAGTATTGTCCAGTCCTTTTTAAGTTGGTGGCTGAGCTTGGTGAGCTGTGTTTTTAAAAGACCTTTAGTCCGTTCTACTTTTCCTGAAGACGGAGGACCCTAAAGGATATAAAGGATTCACTGAATACTAAGAGCCTGAAAAACTGCTTGGCTGATTTGACTAATAAAGGCTTGTCTGTTATCAGACTGTGTAGAGGTGGGAAGGCTAAACTGAGGAATTGTGTCTGACAGAAGGGAAGAAATGACCGCGGTGGCCTTCTCAGACCCTGTAGGAAAGGCCTGTACCTATCCAGTGAAAGTGTCTACCTAGACTAAGAGGGATTTTAGTTATCTGACTCGGGCCATGTTGAGTAAAGCTAATTTGCCAGTCCTGGGTTGGGGCAAATCCTCAAGCATGATGTGTAGGGAAGGGAGGGGGCCTGAATAATCCCTGAGGAGTAGTAGAATAGCAGATGGAACACTGAGCAGTTATTTCCTTGAGGATAGATTTCCACGATGGAAAGGAAATGAGAGGTTCTGAGAGGCGGGCTAGTGGCTTGTACTATAGCATAGCCTGCCTTTGCTGGTGTGTGGCGATTAGGCCTGGTGGAACTGCCATCAATAAATCAAGCGTGGTCAGGGTGAGGAACAGGAAAGAAGGAAATATGGGGAAATGGGGTGAATGTCAGGTGGATCAGAGAGATACAGTCATGAGGGTCAGGTGTGGTATCAGGAATAATGTGGGAGGCCAGATTGAAGTCCAGGCCAGGAACAATGGTAATTGTGGGACTTAACAAACAGTGAGTACAGCTTGAAGGAGCCGGGGAGCAGAAAGTATATGCGTCAGGTATGAGGACGCAAATAGATTTTGGAAGTTATGAGAAATGTAGAGTGAGTTGAGCATAGTTTGTGATTTTTAGGGCCTCTAAAAGTATTAAAGCAGGGGCAGCCGCTGCATGCAGACATGAGGGCTAGGCTAAAACAGTGAGGTCAAGTTGTTTGGACAGAAAGGCTACAGGGTGCAGTCCTGGCTCTTGTGTAAGAATTCTGACCGCACTAACCATGCCTAGGAAGGAAAGGAGTTGTTGTTTTGTAAGGGATTGAGGTTTGGGAGATTAATTGGACACGATCAGCAGGGAGAGCACTGTGTTTTATGAGAATTATGCTGAGATAGGTAACAGATGAGGATGAAATTTGGGCTTGACTGAAGTAATGGGGGCTGTCTGTGAAGCCTTGCGGCAGTACAGCCTAGGTAATTTGCTAAGTCTAATGGGTGTCAGGGTCAGTCTAAGTGAAAGCGAAGACAGGCTGGGATTAAGGGTGCAAAGGAATAGTAAAGAAAGCATGTTTGAGATCCAGAAGAGAATAATGGGTTGTAGAGGGAGGTATTGAGGATAGGAGAGTATATGGGATTGGCACCACGGGGTGGATAGGCAAAACAATTTGGTTGATAAGGTGCAGATCCTGAACTTCCCTGTAAGCCTTGTCTGGTTTTAGGACAGGTAAAATGGGGGAATGGTAAGGAGAGTTTATAGGATATAAAAGGCCATGCTGTAGCAGGCGAGTGATAATAGGCTTTAATCCTTTCAAAGCATGCTGTGGGATGGGATATTGGCATTGAGCGGGGTAAGAGTGATTAGGTTTTAATGAGATGGTAAGGGGTGCATGATCGGTCGCTAAGGAGGGAGTAGAGGTGTCTTATACTTGTGGGTTAAGGTGGGGAGATACAAGGGGAGGATGTGAAGCAAGCTTCAAACTGGGGGAAAAGGTGGCAATGAGGTGTGGCTGTAGCCTAGGAATAGTCAGGGAAGCAGATAATTTAGTTAAAGTGTCTCAGCCTAATAAGGGAACTGGGCAGGTGGGGATAACTAAAACGGAGTGCTTAAAAGAGTATTAAGTTGGCACCAGAGTTGGGGAGTTTTAAGAGGTTTAGAAGCCTGGCCGTCAATACCTACAACAGTTATGGAGGCAAGGGAAACAGGCCCTTGGAAAGAAGGTAACGTGGAGTGGGTAGCCTCCATATTGATTAAGAAGGGGACGGACTTACTTTCCACTGTGAGAGTTACTTAAAGCTCAGCGTCTGTGATGGTCTAGGGGGCTTCCGAGGCGGTCGGGCAGTGTCAGTCTTCAGCCACTAAGCCGAGAAGATCTGGGAAGGAGTCAGAGAGCCTTGGGCCAGAGTTCCAGGGGCTCTGGGAGTGGCTGCCAGGTGAGTTGAGCAGTCCGATTTTCAGTGGGGTCCCACACAGATGGAATATGGCTTAGGAGGAATCCTGGGCTGTGGGCATTCCTTGGCCCAGTGGCCAGATTTCCAGCACTTGTAGCAAGCTCCTGGGGGAGGAGGTTCTGGAGGAAACCCTGGCAGCTGCGGTTCAGGCATTTGGAAGTTCTTGCGTGCTGGAGATGTGGCTGGGGTTTGTCTCACAGTGGAGGCAAGGAATTGCAACTCAGAAATACATTGCTACTTGGCTGCCTCTACTTTATTATTGTACACCTTGAAGGTGAGGTTAATTAAGTCCTGTTGTGGGGTTTGAGGGCCGGAATTTAATTTTTGGAGTTTTATTTAATGTCAGGAGCGGATTGGGTAATAAAAATGTATATTGAGAATAAGATGGCCTTTTGACCTTTTAGGGTCTAGGGCTGTAAAGCGTCTCAGAGTTGCTGCCGAACAAGCCATGAACTGGGCTAGGTTTTTCATATTTGATGAAAGAGTCTAAATGCTAACTGATTTGGGAGAGGTCAGATAAAGAAAAAGGAGCATTAACTTTGACTATGCCTTTAGCTTCAGCCACCTTTTTAAGAGGAAATTGCTGGGCAGGTGGGGGAGGGCTAGTCACGGAATGAAACTCTAAACCAGACCGGGTGTGAGGAGGAGAGGTGATAAAAGGATTATAGGGTGGAGGAGCAGAGGCTGAGGAAGAATTGGGACCTAGCTTGGCCTGGTGAGGAGAGGCCTGGGGAGGAGGGGAGAGGTCAGATGGGTCTGTAGAAAAGGAAGACTGGAAAGACTCAGTGATGCTTGGGGTTGGGACTGAGGGGACAGGAGAGAGGGAAAGAAGGAAGATTTGGGACGAGTTGCACTGGGCACAGAGACTAGGGAGGGACCGATGTGTAAAAGAATGCCTGGATGTCAGGCACCTCAGACCATTTGCCTATTTTACGACAAGAATTATTTAGATCTTGCAGGATGGAAAAATTGAAAGTGCCGTTTTCTGGCTATTTGGAACCACTGTTGAGTTTGTATTGGGGCCAAGCGGTGTTGCAGAAGAAAATAAGGCATTTAGGTTTTAGGTCAGGTGTGAGTTGAAGAGGTTTTAAGTTCTTGAGAGCACAGGCTAAGGGAGAAGGAGGAATGGAGGGTGGAAGGTTGCCTATGGTGAAGGAGGCAAGCCTAGAGAAAAGAGAGAGTAGAGACATGGAGGGAAGGGGTTTGAGGGTTCTTACCTTCCAGAAAAGCCAGAAAGGGGTCAGGGTGCGGAAATAAGGGGTTGGGGCACAGAGATAAGAGGTCAGGGCACAGAAATAAGGGATTGGGGCACAGAGATAAGAGGTCAGGGCATGGAAATAAGGGATGGGGTGCAGAGATAAGAGGTTAGG
Source organism: Hylobates moloch (assembly GCF_009828535.3). NCBI lineage: Eukaryota > Metazoa > Chordata > Mammalia > Primates > Hylobatidae > Hylobates > Hylobates moloch. Next base: position 50,644,164 of record NW_026652287.1, on the reverse strand, counting down.
GCACAGAAATAAGGTATTGGGGCACAGAGATAAGAGGTTGGGGCACGGAAATAAGGGATTGGGGTGCAGAGATAAGAGGTCAGGGCACAGAAATAAGGGATTGGGGATTCTTGCCCCTTAGAAAAGTGGGACTTGCCGCTAACAGTGAAGAAGGGGTTGAGGGGTTTTTGCCCCTCCCCCAGAAAAGCAGAGAAGGGGTAGAGACATGGAGAAAAGAGGTTGGGGTACTTGCCCCTCCCCCAGAAAAGCGGGACTTGCCACTAAGGGTGAAGGACCAAGGCAGGCGTCCCTGCGTGGTCTGACACCTCTGAAACGTGGGTGAATAATGAGAGAGGCGTCCTTGCAATGATTAAACACTAAGAGAAGGCTGCCTTCCTAGTCCATGACTGGCGCCAGAGTTTTGGGTCCACGGATAAAACGTGTCTCCTTTGTCTCTACCAGAAAATGAAAGGAATTGAAATTAAGAGAAGGGAGAGATTGAAGTGTGGCGCCAAGATTGAAAGGAGAAAGAGGTTGAGGGATAGTGAGGGAGGCTGGAGAAGAGAGTAAAAAGAGGCCGCTTACCGGATTTGAAATTGGTGAGATGTTTCTTGGGCTGGTTGGTCTGAGGACCTGAGGTTGTAGGTGGATCTTTCTCATGGAACAAAGAACAGGAGGACAGGGGATTGATCTCCCAAGGGAGGTCCCCCGATCTGAGTCACGGCATCAAATTTCACGTGCGTCCGTGTGAAGAGACCACCAAACAGGCTTTGTGTGAGCAATAAAGCTTTTAATCACCTGGGTGCAGGTGGGCTGAGTCTAAAAAGAGAGTCAGTGAAGGGAGATAAGGGTGGGGCCGTTTCCTTTTGGGTAGATAAAGGAAAATTACAGTCAAAGGGGGGTTGTTCCCTGGCAGGCAGAGTGGGGGTCACAAGGTGCTCAGTAGGGAAGCTTTTGAGCCAGGATGAGCCAGGAGAAGGAATTTCACAAGACAATGTCTTCAGTTAAGGCAGGAACAGGCCATTTTCACTTCTTTTGTGGTGGAATGTCATCAGTTAAGGCAGGAACTGGCCATCTGGATGTGTACGTGCAGGTCACAGGGGATATGATGGCTTAGCTTGGGCTCAGAGGCCTGACACCGGGTTCACGCCATTCTCCTGCCTCAGCCTCCCGAGTAGCTGGGAATACAGGCGCTCGCCACCACGCCTGGCTAATTTTTTGTATTTTTAGTAGAGATGGGGTTTCACCGTGTTAGCCAGGAAGGTCTCAGTCTCCTGACCTTGTGATCCGCCCGCCTCGGCCTCCCAAAGTGCTGGGATTACAGGCATGAGCCACCGCGCCCGGCCTCCCTGACTTCTTTCTTGCACGAGATCCAAGAACCCTTCTCTTGGGATCTTGATTGGGACCCCTTTCCGGGAACACATAGAGACAGGAAGCAGATTGGTGGTGCCAGGGGCTAGGGGAGAGGAAGTGGAGAGTGACTGCTGATAGAAATGAGATCTCCTTTTAGGGGGATGAAAATGTTCTGGAACTTGATAAAGGTGATGGTCGTGCAACATTGTGAATGTGCTAAATTCCACCAAATTGGACATTTTTATATGGTTAATTTTATGTTGTCTGATTCTCACCTCAATTAAAAAAATTTTTTTTCCAGATTCTGTGTTCAGCCAAATAATTTTGGGGGTTTTGTTTTATTTGTTTGCTTGTTTTGAGAGGGAGACTCACTCTATCGCCCAGGCTGGAGCACAGTGGCATGATCTCTGCTCACCACAACCTATGCCTCCTGGGTTCAAGTGATTCTCCTGCCTCACCCTCCTGAGTACCTGCAATTACAGGTGTGTGCCACCACGCCCGACTAATTTTTGTATTTTTATTAGAGGCAGGGTTTCACCGTGTTGGTCAGGCTGGTCTCGAACTCCTGACCTCAAGTGATTCCCAAAGTGCTGGGATTACAGGCATGAGCCACCGTGTCCAGCCCCACCACATTTTTTTTTAAAACAAGTCAGATTTGAGGCCAGGAGTGGTGGCTCATGCCCGTAATCCCAGCACTTTGAGAGGCTGAGGCAGGTGGATCACCTGAGGTCAGGAGTTCAAGACCAGCCTGGCCAACATGATGAAACCCCATCTCTGCTAAAAATACAAAAAATATAGCCGGGCATGATGGCAGCATGCCTGTAATCCCAGCTACTTGGGAGGCTGAAGTGCAAGAATGGCTTGAACCCGGGAAGCAGAGGTTGTGGTGAGTTGAGATTGCACCACTGCCCTCCAGCCTGGGTGACAGAGAAAGACTCCATCTCAAAAAAAAAAAAAAAAAAGTCTGGGCGATGTGGCTCACGACTGTAATCCCAGTACTTTGGGGGGGCCGAGGCAGGTGGATTACCTGAGGTCAGGAGTTTGAGACCAGCCTGGCCAACATGGTGAAACCCCATCTTTACTAAAAATACAAAAATTAGCCGGGCATGGTGGGACACGCCTGTAATCCCAGCTACTCCAGAGGCTAGGCAGGAGAATTGCTTGAATGCAGGAGGCAGAGTTTGCAGTGAGCCAAGATCGTGCCATTGCACTCCAGCCTGGGCAACAAGAGTGAAACTCTGTCTCAAAAAAAAAAAAAAAAAAAAAAAAAAGTCAGATGTCAGATTTGGCCCTCATCCACAGTTTGCTAATCCCTGACCTGACCTCATTGTTCTTCAACTTATTCGCCTGCATATCCTCACTTCTCTCAACCTCAGACTAAACTCTCACACTATTCTCACGCCTATCACTATCCTCCCACTGTCACCTGAAACACCCCACCCCAATCACTGTCTCTCTCATCCTAACCCCATTCTGCTCTTGCCTTCTTCTCCCACCACCAGCCAACCTGGCAGAACCACCCAGGAACTTCAAAAAGAGGCATATTCCATTTCCTGGAGGGCGTAACACAATTATGTCGTTGATGATCTGTCTGAGATTACATTTCATTATATAACTGATTATATTGCATGATAATTACTCTGCTCCAAATCCTGCAATTACATGTAATGGTGATTATGATTATACATCCTACAGTTACACTGTCGTCCCTATCATCATTGTAACATATGCTAATAAACCATCCATGGCAGGTTGACATCAGCATCCACGCCTGTCCCACCCCATTCCAAAGCCCCAGCTACACAAGCAGATCTCCCTGTGGCTGGGCACACTCAGGGTGTCTGCCCAAGTTCACCTGCCAGAGGCACCTCTGGGAGTCTGGAAAACAAAAGGGACTGGAGTCGTCTTGGTTTTCCTTCCCCTTCACTCTGCCAGCAGCCAGATGTGGAAATAGTTGAGGTTTTAGCATTCCCTTGTTCAGTGACAACCTTGGGGAGCTTTGGAAAGCCACTTCTTCAAGGTCATCTCTGTAGGACCAGACTCAGTCCTGATCCTTTGTACCCAGAGATAGCAAACTTCAGCCCCTGGGCCAAATCTGACTCCACACTGGTTTTTGCAAATAAAGTTTTACTGGCACACAGCCAAGCTCATTCATTTATGTGTTGCCTGTGGTTGTTTTTCAGGTTGCAATGGCAGCATTGAGTCATTGTCAATTTCCTGTATGAAACCCCTTTCTGTTAAAAGACCTCAAGTGATTTCTGTTTTCCCACCTTGATCCATAACTGATACACTGTACTATGATACATAACTATGTATCATATGACTGACACATCCATAGAGCAAGACACAATGTCAGCCCCTCCAAAGGATACTGTAGCAGTAGGCTAAATAATGTCCCCCCAGAGATATCCACATCTATTGCTCAGAACCTGTGGATGTTACTTTATTTATTTATTTATTTGAGACGGAGTTTCACTCTTGTTGCCCAGGCTGGAGTGCAATGGCGCTGACCTCAGCTTACTGCAACCTCCGCCTCCTGGGTGCAAGCGGTTCTCCTGCCTCGGCCTCCTAAGTAGCTGGGATTATAGGCACCTGCCACCATGCCCAGCTAATTTTTATATTTTTAGTAGAGATGGGGTTTTACCATGTTGGCCAGGCTGGTCTTGAACTCCTGACCTCAGGTGTTCCACCCACCTCAGCCTCCCAAAGTGCTGGGATTACAGGCGTGAGCCACTGCACCTGGCCCTATGGATGTTACTTTAAATGTCATAAGGAACTTTGTAGATGCAGATGTATTTTTCTTTTTTTTTTTTGGCAGGATCTTGCCCTGCTGCCCAGGCTGGAGTGCAGTGGTGCAATCATAGCTCACTGCAGCCTCAAACTCCTGGGCTCAAGCAATCCTACTGCCCACCACAGCCTCTCTCATAGCTGGGACTACAGGCACGTGCCACCATACCCAGCCCTGCAGGTATGATTAAGTCAAGGATTTTGAGATTATGGCGAGATTATCCTGGATCATCTGAATGGGCTCTAAATGTAATCACAAGTGTCCTTAGAAGAGGGAGGCAAGAAGGTTAGGTAAATACATAGCATTGAAGGGATTGGAGTGACTTGGAGTGACACGAGAAGGGACCACAAGCAAAGGATACCAGTGGGGCTTTTTGGCCAGAACCACCATCTTCCAGTAATTTGCCAAGATGACAAACACAAAGGGAAAAAGGAGAGGCACCCGATATATGTTCTCTAGGCTTTTTAGAAAACATGAAGTTGTTCCTTTGGCCACATAGGTGTGAATCTATAAGAAAGGTGATATTGTAGACATCAAGAGAAAAGGTACTGTTCAAAAAGAAATGCCCCACAAGTGTTACCATGACAAAACTGGAAGGGTCTACAGTGTTCCCCCGCATACTGTTGGCATTGTTGTAAGCAAACAAGTTAAGGGCAAGATTCTTGCCAAGGGAATTAATGTGTGTATTGAGCATATTAAGCACTCTAAGAACCGAGATAGCTTCCTGAAATGCATGAAGGAAAATGATCAGAAAAAGAAAGAAGCCAAAGAGAAAGGTGCCTGGGTTCAACTGAAGCGCCAGCCTGCTCCACCCAGAGAAGCACACTGTGTGAGAACCAATAGGAAGGAGCCTGAGCTGCTGGAACCTCTTCCCTATGAGTTCATGACATAATAGGTGTTAACAAAAAAATAAAAGGCCAGGCGGAGTGGCTCACGTCTGTAATCTCAGCACTTTGGGAGGCTGAGGCAGGCAGATCACAAGGTCAGGAGTTTGAGACCAGCCTGACCAATATGGTGACACCCTGTCTCTACTGAAAGTACAGAAATGAGCCGGGCATGGTGGCAGGTGCCTGTAGTCTCAGCTACTCGGTAGGCTGAGGCAGAAGCATTGCTTGAACCCGGGAGGCGGAGGTTGCAGTGAGCTGAGATCGCGCCACTGCACTCCAGCCTAGACAACACAGCGAGACTCTGTCTCAAAAAAATAAAATGCCTCTGGACTATGAAAATGTTTCTCTTCATTGAGTAGAAGTGTGGTGTTCTCTCCACCAAAGAAACATTTAAAGCAAATTTTAATTGTGTCCTAATTCATTGTGTAATGTCTTCACTGTTCAAATTTAATGTATTTCTTGCTGAAAGACTTGAGGTAGCTTATTATGCAACAAATTACTCAATTGGTTAAAAATTGGCCAGGTATTATCTATGAAATATCTGTACTGGTTTGAAGATAGTCCCTCTAAATCATCAATGAAAAAATAAAATAATTTACAAAAATAAATGAAACGTAATCTATTCCATTACAGTTAAGCTCAGGATCCAGAGTTTGCTTTTGAATTCTAAAAAAAAAATTGTTTAAAGCATAAAAAAAAAAGATGCCAGTGGGGATGGGGCATGGTGGTTCATGCTGTAATCCCAGCACTTTGGGAGGCCAAGGCGGGAAGATCACCTGAGGTCAGGAGTTCAAGACCGGCCTGGCCAAAATGATGAAACCCCCTCCCTACTAAAAATACAAAAATTAGCCAGGCATGGTGGTGGGCGCCTGTAATCCCAGCTACTCAGAAGGCTGAGGCATGACAATCACTTTAACCTGGGAAGCAGAGGTTGCAGTCAGCTGAGATCGTGCCACTGCACTCCAGCCTGGGTGACAGAGCTGGACTCAGTCTCAAAAAAATAAAAAAATAAAAAAAAAGATGCTAGTGGGTTTCAGAAGCCAGAAAAGACAAAGAGAAGGATTCCCCCCTAGATCCTCCAGAAGAAACCAACCCTGCTGACTTGAATTTATTTTTACTTATTTATTTTTAGAGATGGGAGTCTCACTATGTTACCCAGGCTGATCTTGAACTCCTAGGCTCAAACGATTCTCCTGCCTCGGCCTCCCGAGTAGCTGGGATTACAGAGTAGCTGGGATTACAGGTGTGTGCCATTGCACCCAGCTTGATTTTTTTTTTTTTTTTTTTTTGAGACAGAGTCTTGCTCTGTTGCCAGGCTGGAGTACAATGGCCCCAATCTCAGCTCACTGCAACCTCCGCCTCCCAGGTTCTCCTCGATTCTCCTGCCTCAGCCTCCCAAGTAGCTGAGATTACAGGTGTTTGCCACCATGCTCAGCTAATTTTTATATTTTTAGTAGAGATGGCCAGGCTGGTCTCGAACTGCTGACCTCAAGTGATCCACCCACCTCGGCCTTCCAAAGTGCTGGGATTACAGGCGTGAGCAACCGCACCCAGTCTCAGCTTGATTTGACATTAGCCCAGTGAAACCGATTTCAGAATTCCGGCCTTCGAAACCATACAAGAATACACTGATGTTGTTTTAAGCGACTAAGTTTGTGGAAATGTGTTAGAGTAGCAATAGGGAACTAATAGCCAATAGACCAACTGAAGGGTGTCCCCATGAATAAGAATCACTTTATAATTAAAAACAGCATTCATAAAATAAAGGTGCCAGGTGCAGTGGCTCATGCCTGTAATTCCAGCATTTTGATAAGCTGAGCGGGGAGGATTGCTGGAGCCCAGGAGCTCGAGACCAGGATGGGCAACATAGCAAGACCGTCATCTCTACAAAAAATAAAAAATTAGCTGGGCATAGTGGCTCATGTCTGTAGTCCTGGCTACTTAGGAGGCTGAGGGAAGATCACTTGAGCCTGGGAGGTTGAGGCTGCAGTGAACCATGATTACACCATTGGACTCCAGCCTAGGCAACAGAACGAAACTCTGTCTCAGAAAATAGTAATAATAAAATTTTTACAAAGACAAGAAAAGTATACATTGTGTGTGTGTGTATTTAGAAAGTTCCAGAAGGAAGGATGAGGTTCTCCTGAAGGTGCAGAGGTCAAAGGCAACACCAGAGTTAGGTAACTGCATGGGGGCCTTCAAAATCAAATTCAATTCCCAGGCACCACCTCCAAGTTGTTTTTTTTTTTTTTTTCAAGATGGAGTTTTGCTCTTTGTTGCCCAGGCTGGAGTACAATGGCGCGATCTCGGCTCACTGCAACCTCTGCCTCCCCGGTTCAAGCGATTCTCCTGTCCCGGCCTCCTAAGTAGCTGGGATTACAGGCACGCGCCACCACGCCCAGCTAATTTTTTTGTATTTTTAGTAGAGACAGGGTTTTGCCATGTTGGTCAGGCTGGTCTCGAACTCCAGACCTCAGGTGATCCTCCCGCCTCGGCCTCCCAAATTGCTGGGATTACAGGTGTGAGCCACTGCACCCAGCTACCTCCAAGTTCTAATCCTTTAGTCTGTGAGCAGAGCCTGCGAATCTATGCTTTATTCAGATAAATTTCATAGTAAAGGAAGCTTCACTTCGTGCCACAGAGAAGACCTTTCTAAGGACTCATGTCCGCAAGAGGCTGAAAGGAATTGGGTACAGGGATTCTTTTTTTATTTTTATTTTTATTTTTATTTTTTCGAGACAGGGTCTCCCTCTGTAGCCCAGGCTGGAGTGCAGTGGTACAATCACTGCTCACTGTAGCCTCAACCTCCTAGGCTCCAGCAATCCTCCCATTTCAGCCTCCTGAGGCTGGGGGCACAGACATGTGACAACACACATGGCTAAGTGTTTCTATTTTTTTGTAGAGACAGGGTTTTGCCCAGGCTGGTGTCAAACTCCTGGGGTCAAGTGATCTGCCTGCCCCAACCTCCCAAAGTGCTGGGATTACAAACACGAGCCACCATACCTGACCGGGTATAGGAATTCTTAGTCTCAGCACTATGAACATTCTGGACTGGAACATTCTGTATGGTGAGGCGTCCTGTCCATTGTAGGATATTTAGCTGCATCCTCCCACCGCATAGGATGTACAATGTAGGATGGTGTTAGCATTGTAGGATGTTAAGGGGGCATTGCCAAATGTCCCCTGAAGAACAAAATTACTCCTGGTTGAGACTCACTGGGTTAAATAAGATTTAGAAACTTCCCTGCAAAACATGAGAAAAAAAATGTTTCATAGAAGGGGCCGGGTGCGGTGGCTCATGCCTGTAATCCCAGCACTTTGGGAGGCCGAAGCAGGAGAACTACCTGAGGTCAGGAGTTTGAGACCAGCCTGGCCAACATGGTGAAACCCTGTTTCTACTAAAAGTACAAAAACTAGCTGGGCATTGTGGCAGGCGTCTGTAATCCCAGCTACTGGGGAGGCTGAGACAGGAGAATTGTTTGAACCCAGGGTGGGGGCGGAGGTTGCAGTGAGCCGAGATCATGCCACTACACTCCAGCCTGGGCGACAGAGTGAGATTCTGCCTCAAAGAAAAAAAAAATGTTTCACGGAAGGGACTGTTTACTAAACATGGATAATTCACTCTGGCCAATAGATGATGAATAGTTAGGATTCAACAAGAAAAAGAAATATAGTGGCCTCTACTGAAACTTGAAGTGCACATCCCGGTTAATCCAGCTATCCCACCTGTCTCAATTTACCCAACTGATATTTTAAAATCCAGTAGGAAGCCAGGTGCAGTGGCTCACGCCTGTAATCCCAGCACTTTGGGAGCCAAGGCGGGTGGATCCCTTGTAGTCAGGAGTTCAAGACCAGCCTGGCCAACACGGTGAAACCCCGTCTCTACTAAAAATACAAAAATTCACCAGGTGTGGTGGCGGGCGCCTGTAATCCATTACTCAGGAGGCTGAGGCAGGAGAATCGCTTGAACTGGGGAGGCGGAGGTTGCAGTGAGTCAAGATCGCACCACTGGCCGGGCGCGGTGGCTCACGCTTGTAATCCCAGCACTTTGGGAGGCCGAGGCGGGCAGATCACGAGGTCAGGAGATCGAGACCATCCTGGCTAACACAGTGAAACCCCGTCTCTACTAAAAATACAAAAAATTAGCCGGGCAAGGTGGCGGGCGCCTGTAGTCCCAGCTACTCGGGAGGCTGAGGCAGGAGAATGGCGTGAACCCCGGGGGGCGGAGCCTGCAGTGAGCCGAGATCGTGCCACTGCACTCCAGCCTGGGCGACAGCGAGACTCTGTCTCAGAAAAAAAAAAAAAAAAAAAAAGATCGCACTACTGTTCTTCAGCCTGGGTGACAGACAGAGTGTGACTCCATCTCAAAAAACGAAACAAAACAAACAAAAAAACACAAAAAACAAAAAAATCCAGTAGGAAAGATGTGTTGTATGATGCTATTCACTGCAGGAAACAGCAGGGAATATTTTCCATAACAATCCAAAAAGAGCTCGTAGATGTTAACCCTATTTTGGAAAGGATGTCCACGATAGTTGTTAAATTTAAAAATACAAGTTGTTTTTTAAAAAATAGGTACAGTTTGATCCCATGCTTAGAAAATAAAAGTGCGTTCCATGAAAAATAAAAAGGCAGGTTGCAGTAGCTTATGTAACATAGTCCTCCTTTTAAAAAAAAATGCATATATATTTACACCATGCAAATAAGGAAGGCTGGAAAGTTTTTCAAAATGTTAGTTGTGTCTGAAAAGGTGTGATTTAATTTTTGCTTTGTCAATTTGCTTAGCTGCAAGTTCTGATTTTTTCCACACTGATTGAACACCATCAGTGTTAGTTTTGTTGTTGTTATTGTTTGTTTGTTTTTTGTTTATTGAGACAGAGTGCTGCTCTGTCACCCAGGCTGGAGTGCAGTGGCACGATCTCGGCTCACTACAACCTCCGCCTCCCAGGTTCAAGTGATTCTTCTGCCCCAGCCTCCAAGTAGCTGGGACTACAGGCGCTCACCACCATGCCCAGCTAATTTTTCTATAGTTTTCTTTTTTTTTTTTTTTTTTTTTGAGATGGAGTCTCGCTCCGTCGCCCAGGCTGGAGTGCAGTGGCGCAATCTCGGCTCACTGCAACCGCCGCCTCCCGGGTTCACGCCATTCTCCTGCCTCAGCCTCCCGAGTAGCTGGGACTACAGGCGCCCGCCACCACGCCTGGCTAATTTTTGGTATTTTTAGTAGAAACGGGGTTTCACCATGTTAGCCAAGATGGTCTTGATCTCCTGACCTCGTGATCCACCCGCCTCGGCCTCCCAAAGTGCTGGGATTACAGGCGTTGAGCCACCGCGCCCGGCCAAATTTTTCTATATTTTTAGTAGAGATGGGGTTTCACCATATTGGCCAGGCTGGTCTCGAACTCCTGACCTCATGGTCTGCCAGCCTTGGCCCCCCAAAGTGCTGGGATTACAGGTGTGAGCCACCACGCCTGGCCCCTGTGTTAGTTTATAAAAGTCTCGGGTATATTCTTGCACACCCTAAAGGTGTAATAATCCTGAGGATCTGTAAGCATTTGACCCAGAAAATCCAAATGCGACTGGGCATGCTGCAATGCCCAACGCCCTCTCCCTGGGGTGGGACTGCTCTTTCCCTTCTTGTCTCACTTCCCTGCTGCTCCATGGCAAGTTCCTGGGGTCACTGGTAACGTAAGTGCCCTTCAATCCTCATCTTGGGGTCTGTATTGGGGGACCAAAACCATGACAACCCCTCTGCTCATTTGAAGTAATCTGGGACGATCCTGTGGTTGATCCAAGATAGAATTAAGTTGGCCACCTGTCCCTGGGCTATTTCAGGGAAGTTTTCTGGTTTTGTTTTATAGAAACAGGGTCTCGCTCTGTTGTTGCCCAGGCTGGAGTGCAGTGGTGTGATCATGGCTCACTGCAGCCTCAACCTCCTAGACACAAGAGATACTCTTGCTTCAGCCTCCTGAGTAGCCAGATTACAGGTGTGCCCTACCATGCCCGACTAATTTCTCAATTTTTTTGTAGAGACGAGGGTCTCACTCTGTTGTCCAAGCTGGTCTTGAGCTCCTGACCTCAAGCAATCCTTTCACCTCCTCAGCCTCCCAAAGCTTTGGGATTACAGGAGTGAGCCACCTCACCCAGCCTAATCCTTTTTTTTTTTGGAGATGGAGTCTCTTTCTGTTGCCCAGGCTGGAGTGCAGTGGCAAGATCTTGGCTCACTGCAACCTCCACCTCCTGGGTTCAAGTGATTCTCCTGCCTCAGCCTCCCAAGTAAGCTGGGACTACTGTCGCACACCACCATGCCTGGCTACTTTTTGCATTTTTAGTAGAGATGGGATTTCATCTCATTGATCAGGCTGGTCTCGAACTCCTGACCTCAGGTGATCCACCCACCTGAGGATTACAGGCGTGAACCACCATGCCTAGCCCTAATCCTCATGTCGAGGTCTGTTTTGGGGGGACTCAAAGCACGACAGCCTTTCTATTCAAAGTCATGTGGAAGGATCCTGAAGTTGACTCAAGACAGAGCTGTCGGTCCCCTGCCTGTCTGGGGGAAGTTTCATGGTGTGAGAGGGGACACAGGGCTCTCACCACACCCTCACCCCACAGTAGCTCCACTGGCCAGCTTTTTTGTTTGTTTGATTGCGTCTTGCTCTGCCACCCAGGCTGGAGGGCAGTGGCTCGATCTTGGCTCACTGCAACCTTCACCTCCCAGGTTCAAGTGATTCTCCTGCCTCAGCCTCCCAAGTAGCTAGGATTACAGGCATCCCCCACCACACTAGGCTAATTTTTGTACTTTTAGTAGACAGGGGGTTTCACCATGTTGGCCAGGCTGGTCTTGAATTCCTGACCTCAAGTGATCCGCCCACCTTAGCCTCCCAAAGTACTGGGATTACAGGCATGAGCCACCACGCCAGGCCCCACTGGGCAGCTCCCCTACTGCACCTGCCCTGGTTTCCTCTGAAATCTTGTTGGCCAGCCAGGGGTGGGGAATGTGGGCAGTGCTTTGGTGTCGAGCAAAATCCCACAGACTGTTGTGAAAACCAACCAGGAACATTTATTAAAAAAATAAGCAAGTTATCCCCAAGAGGGTGAAGCACCGCTGGCTGGTTCCGACATTCGATTCAGGCTGAAGGCATGGTAACTCCTCCAGCCCTTGCTGGGAAATGTCCTACCCAGGCCACGGGCAGTGCCCCAGTGCAACTGGGTCCCCGAAAAGCCCCCAAACACATGATCCCACCAAAGGCTTGAACAGAGCAACTTCATCAAGCAGGCAGGGACCACACCTGAGACACAAGGGCAGGGAGGTAAAGCACAGGGGACCGGGGGTGGGCCAGGGACACCCGGCCCCCGTCTCCAACTGGCGCCCCCTCCAGGGGGGCTGACATGTGGCGTGGGGCCACCAGGACCTGTGGTTGCCCCTGGTTGGGGAAGAGCTACCCTCCCTCTTGGGTGGTGGGGGGATGTTGTCTGCACACAGCTCAGATGACCAGCGGTACAGGAAGAATTACTCAGTCAACTGTTCTTCAACCCAACTGAGAGTCTGTGAGGCCTGGCACACAGGTGCTCAATAAATGCTTGTGGCATGAAGAAGAAACCGATCTTGTTCATCTCTGTGCCCCAGCACTTTGCATGTAGCCCATGATCAAAAATGCAGACTGGACAACTGTCATACTCTTTTGTATCACTAGTGCCCGGCACACAGTCAGTGCTCTTGAGGTGTGTGGGAAAGAAGCCAATTAGAGTGAGAAGTTCCCACACTGTCTAGCAGTGAGGAAAAAAAGAAAAAAGCGAAAAGTACCTTGTTTACTCCCATTCCCATCTCACAGCTCAGCTCCCTGCACACAGCAGGTGCTCAGTAAGTGTACTGAATCAGGAACTTATCTTTGTGACATGAGTGCCAGGCACACAGCAGGTGATCAGTATGTGCTTGAATAAATGGATAGAAGTATCTTATTTATCTCAATATTCCCAGAGCCTGGGCTAGGCACAGTGGCTCACGCCTGTAATCCCAGCACTTTGGGTGGCCAAGGCGGGCAGATCACTTGAGGTCAGGAATTTGAGACCAGTCTGGCCAACATGGTGAAACCCCGTCTCTACTAAAAATACAAAAACTAGCCAGATGTGAGGGCGCACACCTATAGTCCCAGCTACTTGGAAGGCCGAGAAACAAGAATTGCTGGAACTTGGGAGGCACAGGCTGCAGAGAGCCAACATCACACCACTGCACTCCAGCATGGGTGACAGAGCGAGACTCTGCTCTTTAAAAAAAAAAAAAAAAAAATCCCAGAGCCTGGAATGGCACCCAACACATAGTAGGCACTCAATAAATCCTTGAATGAATTTTAAAAATGAATGTGTATCACTAGTACCTGATTCTTAATCTGATCAGTAACTGCTTGATGACTGAATCAATCGCTGATGGAGGGAATAATTATGCCTCATAACTCTCAGTAACTCTCATGTTACTGCCGTAACATGGGAACCTGGCATACAGCAGGTGCTTAATAAGTGTTGGGCACATGAACAGATGAAGGGGGCTTGGTTCCTCCCAATTCCCCAGGGCCAAGCCCTGTTGCTGGCATGCAGTAGGCACTCCATTAATGCTGCCTGTGTGCACGTGATTGCTTAGCAAGAGCTGGCTGGACACCACCTCACACGAGAGCCCTCTGTGGCCTGCCAAGGGGTCCAGAGGTGACCCTGATGTCCTAGTAAGCACGTGGAGCCTGGGCCAGCGATGGCTGCTTTGGCTTTCTGGCTGCCACCCCTCAGAGTTCATCCCGGGCAGCACTGTCCAGTGGGGACTGGAGCACGTCCGAGTTCTTGGCCTCACGGCTCAGTGCCTGCTGCTCCCGCATCTTCTGGGACTTGGCGCGGTCCCAGTCGGTCTTGACATGCTCATTGTTCCATACGACTGAGGTCTCGGTGTCACTCACATAGCCATCATCTCCTGTGTAGTGTGTGGGGTAGATGAGCAGCGGCTCCACGGAGAAGGCATGCAGGTTGCGGAGGGAGAAGTGGGCCTTGTACTCGGACCTGGGGGGAGGAGGAGGGGAGTGAGGGGCAGCAATGGCTTCAGGGGAGGGGACAGCTGGAGGAAAATTTGGGGGTGAAGAAGTCAGCGGGGATAGATTAAAACGTAAGGGTGCGGAGGATACAAATGGAGACAGATCTGGGAGGGGGCAAACGGAGGGAGAAGTAGGCAAAAGAAGAGACATCTCCTCGGAGCCCGTGAGTCTCAACGCCCCCACCCTCCCAGGACAGACCCACCGCGAAACCCCAACCCAGCAGCCGCCTGCCCCTCTCACACTGGGTGCTTGTCGAACATGACGGGCAGGAATTCGTCCACAGGCAGCATCTTGGAGAGCGGCTCAGCGGCCAGCAGTTTGCGGGCGCCTTGCAGGGAGATCACGTATGCCAGGGTCCAGTAGGAGTAGTCGGCCTCCACCAGGTTCCTCACGCGGGGCACAGCCTTCTCGGGGTGCTCCACCTGCATCCGCTTCCGGCCCACGTAGCTGGGGTGCAAGATCGGGGCTGTCACTCTCCTCCCGCCCTCCAGAGGGAGCTTGCCCAGAAAGCCAGGGATCTAGTTACCCCGTCAGGTCCTGGGATGGGAGCAAGCTCAGCATGTTTGCGGAGCACTGTGACTGGATGGAGCGAATGCAAGAGCCCAGGGGTCTGGGGGTCATGGGGGAGAAGAGTGAGTTTTTCCAAAAGGCGTGAGGGAGTCATGGAGGATTTGAGCTGGGGAGAGCAGGATCACGCAGACGATCTCTGAGGCTGAAGCTGCTCTGAGTTCAGAGGACAGTGGGGGTGGAGGTGGGCGAGGTGCCCTGATGTGGGGGGCAGTCAGGAATGGAGGGGTGCAGTTACTATTCACATGGGGCAGTGTTCCCAGAATGCAGATTAAGGCACTGCACATGAAAGGGAAAAAAGAGATGGAGGAAGGGAGAGGACAAACCAGCCCACCTACAGAAGAGAAGGACAGCTCCAGTGCTGGAAACATGTTGGTGGCACTCCCATCCCGGGGCTTGTCTAAGACCCAGGCGCCCTGACCACGCCCCCGCACTATTAAGCCACACCTCCAGATCTGGCCACGCCCTCCCTGACCACACCCCCATGCTCTTTAGCCACGTCCACAGGCTGCCCTGTCAAATTTTAGCCACATCCACCTCTACAGGCCTCAATCAAGTCCCTAAGCCCTGACCAAGCCTGCAGGCTTCTGGCCAGGTCCCTTGAGTTCTGAGTGATCCTTCCAAGGCCTTTCCCTATAGGCTACAGCCCTGACAGTGCCCTCAGGCCCAGGGACCACGTAAGCCCTCCTGCTACGCTTCCAAGGCTGGGCCACGCCCCAGGCCACGCCCACCACCCTGACCACACCCAGACACACACGCCCTAGGCTCAGCTGCAGCGCTCTGGCCACGCCCCTAGGATTCAGCTCCACTCCGCCTCCCAGCTCCACCTCTATGCCCTGGCCATGTACCTAGGCTCCAGTTCCACCCCACCTTCAAGCCCCGCCTCTAAGCCATGACCCATCCCCAGGCCCCAGCTCCACCCTGCCCCCAGACCCACCTCTAAGTCCTGGCCTTGCCCCAGGCCCCAGCTTCACCCCACCCTCAGACACCCACTCACATGAGGTCCCAGTCCAGGCCCTCCCGCTCCACATCCCGCATGAGGTTCATCAGGCGTCTCTTGAAGAAGATCTCAAAACGCAGGTCATCCTCAAACACAAGCGATTTCTGCAGACCCCGGTCCACCACCTGAGGGAGGAAGCCCCGCCACGTTGCAGGGAGGCCAAGGCCAGGCCTGACCCTAAAGCACAGAGCTCTGCTTTGAGAAGGTTTGAAAGACCCGTAGAGAAGCCAGTGCATCTCCCCGCCTCTCCTAGCTCCAGGGACATCTGGACATCCAAACCTCTGCCCTCTGCCATCCATGATGGATCTCAGGAGAGAAAGGCCTCCCAGCCCCTCAAATGCCCACGCCTCATGCACCTCCCACCTTGCAGCCGCACACCCCCACTTGGCTTCACGTTTGATGATAACAAGTTTTTCTTTTCTTTTTTTTTTTTGAGACGGAGTCTCACCCTGTCGCCCAGGCTGGAGTGCAGTGGCACGATCTCAACTGCAACCTCCACCTCCCAGGTTCAAGTAATTCTGCCTCAGCCTCCTGAGTAGCTGGGACTACAGGCATGTGCCACTACACCCGGATTTTATTTATTTTTCTTTTTTTGAGACGGAGTGTCACTCTTGTCGCCCAGGCTGGAGTGCAATGGCATAATTTCAGCTCACTGCAACCTCTGCCTCCTGGTTTCAAGTGATTCTCCTGCCTCAGCCTCCCAAGTAGTGGGATTACAGGCGCTCACCACCACAGCCAGATAATTTTTGTATTTTCAGTAGAGTCAAGGTTTCACCATGTTGGCCAGGCTGCTCTTGAACTCCTGACCTCAGGTGATCCGCCTGCCTCGGCCTTCCAAAGTGCTGAGATTACAGGCCTGAGCCACTACGCCCAGCCATTTTTCTTTTTTCTGAGACACGGTTTTGCTCTGTTGTCCAGTCTGCAGGGCAGTGGCACGATTTTCACTGACTGCAGCCTTAACTCCTGGGCTCAAGCCACTCTCCCACTTTAGCCTCCCAAATAGTTGGGACCACAGGTGTGCGCCACCATGCCCGGCCCTGATGGCCCCAAGTCAAAGCCCAGTCAGACACCCTCCTCCAATCACAGCCTCTCCCTCTGAGAGTGGATGAGGATGCCCGGGCTGGTGAGTGCCCCCAGCACTGGGCAGGTGCTGGTTTAAAGTGGCTCTGTGGCCATGACTTCTAGTACTAAACGTCAAGCATAGAGACCAGGCTGGGAGTAACGAGGATCTGTTTACAGGTCCCAGGCCCCAGACACCACCTGCTGCTCAAAAGGGCTCACCCCTTCCCCCAGGCTCAGTTTCCACATCTGTGCAATGGAAGGATGGCAGGTACACCTGGGGTTGATACAGCTGGTGTGACGCATCATTCGCTAAAGAGAGGCCATGGGTCCCATGGCTGAGGCTGGATGCCTGGCCGGGGCTTTGGGGAACTCCTTCAACCCCTTCCCCGTCCAAATCTCCGATGAGATCGAGTCATAACTTTGGCCCCGCCCATCACTCAGGACACACCTCCTTCCAGATGTTGTAGTGGCTCAGGAAGCAGCCCAGCTCACCCTTGGTGAGGGGCCGGCCATGGTAGGGGTCCCGGTAGCCAGGCAGCATCTGGATCCCCAGCGCCTCCACCTGGCTGGTGTTCATGGCTCTGGAGAGGAGGAGGAGAGGGTCACCAAGAAGGTTCACCCTGCCTGCCATTCTGCCATCCCTGGCCATTCCACCACCCCCTGCAGCGTCGAGCAGCTGGTCCACCTCTTGTAACATTGGCACCCCTTCCGGGTACATGGGGCCTCACTCACCTGCACATGGTATACGCTCATGGGCAAACCTGCTCTCCTCCTCTCCTGGGGTCTGACTGACTTACCCCTCCATAGTCCCCACCAGTCTACACTGGCAGCATGCAAACCACCCATTCCCCTGGGTCAGGACTCACTTGCCTTCTATGTTCTACAACTGTGAGGATCTGCCCCTTCCCCAGGGTCCCATTCACTTCTCCTTCATGACGCCCACTGACGTGGTCTACACCTGTTTGGACACCACGCCCGCCCCCATCTGAATCACTTGCCATCTACCAGCGAGGTCTACACCCACATCCACGTGTGGACCCGCCCCCCCGACCCCCAGGCCTCGGACTCACTTGCCGTCCACGGCCTCCACCAGCCGGCACTCGATCTCCTGTGCCTGCAGCGCCCGCAGCATGCGCTCCCGCCGATCCTGCCGCCGCCTCAGGTTGATCATGAAGACCTGCAGCCCGGAGAGTCCCCAGCCAGATCAGCCCCTGCAAGCAAGGGCCCTCCAGCCCCCGCCCCGCCTCCAGGGAAGGCTCAGCCCACCTCGTCAAAGCCCATCTTGTCCGGTGTCTTGGTGGGAGCCGAGATGAAGCGAGAGGGCTCTGCTGGCGGGTGCTTCACTGTGGGGCACAGACGTTGAGGAGTCGCTGGGGTGAGGAGCCTCCAGCCTCTCTCCAACACCCTTTCCCCACCCACTCCATGGCTCCCAATCAGACTGGCTCGGCCCACAAACTCGACCTGGCTCCGCCCACATCAGCGCTGCTCTCTAGGAGCCCCTCCCATGTCATTCGAACCCTGCACAGCAGCCCAAAGCCCCTGGCCACACCCCAGGCCCCAGCTTCACCCCGCCCCCAGTCTTGCCTCTCAGCCCTGGCCACACCCCAGGCCCCAGCTTCACCGCGCCCAAGGCCCAGCTACTCAGCCCTGGACTCGCCCCACGCCCCAGCCTCACCCTGCCCTTAGCCCCGCCTCTAAGCCCTGGCCACACCCCAGGCTATAGCTTCAACCTGCCCCCCAGACGCACCACTCAGCCCTGGCCACGCCCCAGGCCCCAGCTTCACCCCACAGCCTCCCCTAGCCTTGCCTCTAAGCCCTGACCATGCCCCAGGCTCCAACTTCACCTTGCCCCTCCCCAGCCCTCTAAGCTCTGGCCACGCCCCAGGCTCCAGCTTCACCCTACACCCCCCCAGCCCCACCTTTAAACCCTGGCCATGCAACAGCTTCGATCCGACCCCCAGCCCCGCTTCTAAGTCCTGGCCACACCCCAGGCCCCAGCTTCACCCTGCTCCCAGCCCCGACTCTCAGCCCTGGCCACGCCCTAGGCTCCAGCTTCACTCCGCCCCCAACCCCGCCTCTAAGCCCTGGCCACACCCCATGCTCCAGCTTCACTCTAACCCCCAGCCCCACCTCTAAGCCCCTGCCAACCCAAAGAACTCCCATTCCTACCTCAGGGCCTTTGCACATGCTGGGTCCCTGCTTGAAATACCCTTCCTTTCCCTGCTCTGTATCCTTACTTCTCAGCTATGATGCCCTGGGCATGGGGGTCACCCTCCCCACTCCCACCTCCCTAGGCTGAGCCAGGCACCTCCTCTGGGCCCCAACAGCACCTGGACTTGCACCACCAAAGCTGGCATCCTTGCTGCCCTAACCCCCTGGCCCTGTGCCTATCTGTTGTGAGCCCCTTGGGAACAACACCAGGTATGTCTGCTCACACTGGGCCCCTAGTGCCCAATACAGGGGCTTGGCACGCACCAGGCACTTAGTAATTGCTTGTAGAATGAACCAAGAAATGATAGCATGCTGTATATTCTTGACTGGCCTGGGCCTCAGCTTTCCTCATCTATAAAATGGGCCAATAAACCACTGAGAGGTTTCACAAAGAGATGTCATGAGATCACGCGCTATGTCATGGGGTGAACTGTGTCTCCCCAGTGCCAACCACCAGTACCCCAGGGTGTGATCCTATTTGGACACAGGGTTGTGTACAAAGGTCATCGAGTTAAAATGAGGTCATTAGGGTAGGCCCTAATCCATATGGCTTGTGTGCTTTTAAAAGGGGAAATCTGTAGCTCCTTGGGAGGCTGAGGTGGAAGGACTGCCCAGGAGTTCAAGGCTGCAGTGAGCTATGATGGTGACACTGCGCTCCAGCCTGCGTGACAGAGACTCCATCTCCAAAAAAAGCAAAAAAGAAGGCCGGGCACAGTGGCTCATGCCTGTAATCCCAGCACTTTGGGAGGCTGAGGCGGGCAGATCATGAGGTCAGGAGTTCGAGACCAGCCTGGCCAACATACTGAAACCCTGTCCCCACTAAAAATACAAAAAATTAGCCAGGTGCGGTGGCTCACGCCTGTAATCCCAGCACTTTGGGAGGCCGAAGTGGATGGCTCACAAGGTCAGGAGATCAAGACCATCCAGGCTAACACAGTGAAACCCTGTCTCTACTAAAAATACAAAAAATTAGCCGGATGTGGTGGCAGGCGCCTGTAGTCCCAGCTACTTGGGAGGCTGAGGCAGGAGAATGGCGTGAACCCAGGAGGCGGAGCTTGCAGTGAGCTGAGATTGGTCCACTGCACTCCAGCCTGGGAGACAGAGCGAGACTCTGTCTCAAAAAAAAAAAAAATAAATAAATAAAAAATAAATAAAAATAAAAATACAAAAAATTAGCCAGGCATGGTGGCAAGTGCCTGTTAAACTCAGCTACTTGGGAGGCTGGGGCAGAAGAATCACTTGAACCCGGGAGGTGGAGGTTGCAGTGCGCCGAGATCGCACCATTGCACTCCAGCCCGGGCGACAGTGCAAGACTCCATCTCAAAAAAATAAAAACCAAAAAAACCAAAAATCTAAATTAACAAATTAGCTGAGCATGGTAGTGGCATGCACCTGTGGTCTCAGCTACTTAGGAGGCTGAGGTAGAAGGATCGCTTGAGCCAAGGAGGTTGAGGTTGCGGTGAGCTGTGATTTTGCCACTGCATTCCAGCCTGGGTGACAGCGAGACTCTGTCTCAAAAAAAAAAAAAAAAAAAAGAAGGAAATGACAACACAAATATACACCAGAACTTAAACTGGGAAAACTCTGGTAGCCACAGAGACGCTTCTCAGGCCGGTTTCTGATGGCAGTTGGTGATAAATGGAGACCCACCACCCCCAACTGTAGCCGGGTGGGACCTGGACACCTAAGTATGCCACTCTTGGGTGTTGTGAGGGGCCTGCCCCAGTGATTGTGCAGTCTCCGGATGCCACCTCAAAAAGACTCAGAAGTCTCCCTCAGGCCAGGCGCGGGGGCACACGCCTGTCATCCCAGCATTCTGGGAGGCCAAGGCGGGTGGATCACCTGAGGTCAGGAGGCCAGCCTGGCTAACATGGTGAAACCCCATCTCTACTAAAAATACAAAATTTGCCAGGCGTGGTGGCAGGTACCTGTAATCCCAACTACTCGGGAGGCTGAGGCAGAGGAATCGCTTGAACCCAGGAGGCGGAGGTTTCAAGTGAGCCCAGATTGCGCCACTGCATTCCAGCCTGGGTGACAAAGTGAGACGCCGTCTCAAAAAAAAAAACAAAAACTCCTCCAAACACAAACGGCAGGGTGCTATTCCATCTTGAGCCACCAGGGGGAGCCGCAGATAGACTCGTTCAGAAATCGGTAAGGCTGGGGAAACTGAGCCCCGGGACAGAGGCCTCACCCCTTCCACCCAGTCTCCATCTATGCAGTGATGGGAATGGCAGTGGCTTTGGCAGGGCTTTCTGCGCCCAGTGCAGGGCGAGGCCCACATTAGAAATGGCTGAGATGGGAGCACCATCCCAAGACAACCTCAATTACAGCTCAGCCCTGCGTGCTCCTCCAGTTTTAGAGGGACGGCTGCTGGTTTCATAGTTTATGGATTTTTAAAAATTTTTATTTATTTATTTATTGATACAGGGTCTGGCTCTGCTGCCCAGGCTGGAGTGCAGTGGAGCAATCATGGCTTACTGCAGCTTCAACCTCCTGGGCTCAAGGGTTCCTCTTGCCTCAGCCTCCCGAGTAGCTGGGACCACAGGTGTGTGCCATCACGCCTGGCTAATTTTTATTTTTTTTTTTTTTTTTGGTAAAGACAGGGTTTCACCATGTTGCCCACGATGTTCTCAAACTACTGGGATCCAGGGATCCACCCGCCTCGGCCTCCCAAAGAGCTGGAATTATTATTTATTATTATTATTATTATTATTGAGACAGAGACTTACTCTATTGCCCAGGCTGGAGTACAGTGGCACGATTATGGCTCACTGCGGCCTCCAACTCCTGGGCTCAAAGGATTCTCCCACTTCAGCCTCCTGAGTAGCTAGGAATATAGGCATGTGCCACCATATGGGACTAATTAAAAAAAAAAATTTTTTTTTTTTTTTTGAGACGGAGTTTCACTCTGTTGCCAGGCTGAAGTACAGTGGCACGATCTCGGCTCACTGCAACCTCCGCCTCCCGGGTTCAAGTGATTCTCCTGCCTCAGCCTCTCGAGTAGCTGGGACTACAGGCATCTGCTACCACATCCAGCTAATTTTTTTTGTATTTTTAGTAGAGACGGGGTTTCACCATGTTGGTCAGTATGGTCTCCATCTTTTGACCTTGTGATCTGCCCGTCTCGTCCTCCCGAAGTGCTGGGATTAAAGGCGTGAGCCACCGCACCCGGCCAAAATTTTTTTTTTATATAGAGATGGGTTCTCACTATGTTGCCCAGGCTGATCTTGAACTCCTAGGCTCAAGCAATCCTCTCAATTTGGCCTCCCAAAGTGCTGGAATTACAGGTTTGAGTCACCATGCCTGGCCTATACATGCAGTTCTTTAGTGAAAACTTGCTGTCCTCTCAGTTCTCATGTCCTCTATAGCTCCTGACTGTCCTCAGGGGGAAGGTCCCTTCCTCAGCCTGATCTCTGAGGCCATCCACCCTGGCCCTGGATACCAGCCCCAGGGGATCACTGACCTTGCCTGTTCCCCAGGTTCACGTCCCTTCCAGCCTCCCAGCCTTTGCCCACACTACCACCTCCCGCTGCAATCCCCTTTCTGGTGAACTCCTACTCAACCTGCCCCTTAATGCCACCTCCTCCAGGAAGCCCACCCAACAACCCCAAGCATGCTGTGTACAGCTGCCTGCAAACCAGCACTCTGTGAGAGCAGGGACAACCCTCCACCTCATTCACACATGCCCTTGCACCCAGCACCCCGACAGGGACTGGCATCTGCCTAGCACTCAGTCAGTGCTCACAGGACGGATTGGAGACATCAGTGAAAGGGAGTCAACCTGGCCCCTCCCAGGGTGGTGTGCAGGCGGACTCACCCATGACCTCCAGCTGCACGTGCATGAAGCTCTCGGCCTCATCCTGGAGGGTGCTGTGGGCGCGCAATGGCACTGGCAGGAATCCGTACTCCTCCTTGTTGCACACGTACATCTGAACCTCTGCAGTGGGCAGAGAAGCAACAGACAAATGTAAAAACAGGCGAGGCCCAGTGGCTCATGCCTTCCAACCCAGGGCTTCAGGAGGCCAACGCAGGAGGATCGCTTGAGGTCAGGTGTCTGAGACCAGCCTGGGCAACAGAGCAAGACCTTATCTCTACAAACAACTTTTTTTTTTAAGACGGAGTTTCACTCTCCCAGGCTAGAGTGCAGTGGCACTATCTTGGCTCACTGCAACCTCCGCCTCCCGGGTTCAAGCGATTCTCCTGCCTCAGCCTCCCTAGTAGCTGGGACTACAGGCACATGCCACCACACCTGGCTAATTTTTTGTATTTGTAGAGACAGGGTTTCACCATGTTAGCCAGGATGGTCTCGATCTCCTGACCTTGTGATCCACCTGTCTTGGCCTCCCAAAGTGCAGGGACTACAGGTATGAGCCACCGCGCCCAGCTCTACAAATAATTTTAAAATTAGCTGGGAATGGTGGTACCTGCCTATGGTCCCAGCTACTCGGGAGGCTGTGGCAGGAGGATCACTTGAGCCCAGGAGATTTGAGGCTGCCGTGAGCTATGATGGCACCACTGCACTCCAGCTTAGGCAACAGGGCAAGGCCCTGTCTCAAAAACAAACCAAACAAAAAAACAGTAAAAATGCATGTTGAAGCACAAAAAGGAAAGTCTGACAAAATGTGAGTTAAGTTACTTCCTTCTACATCTATCCTTTTCTGGATGGTTTAAATTTTTATGAGTGTGTATCTTTTTTTTTTTGAGACAGAGTCTCGTTCTGTCGCCCAGGCTGGAGTTCAGTGGCGCCTTCTCGGCTCACTGCAACCTCTGCCTCTGGGGTTCAAGCAATTCTCCTGCCTCAGCCTCCCAAGTAGCTGGGATTACAGGCACCCACCACCACGCCCAGCTAATTTCTGTATTTTTTTTTTAGTAGAGATGGGGTTTCACCACGTTGGCCAGGCTGGTCTTGAAATCCTGACCTAAAGTGATCCACTGAGCCTGGCCAAATGTATATCTTTTTCAGACTAAAAAACTTAATGATGCTCTTTTAATTTAATTTAATTTAATTAATTAATTTTTTTGAGACAGAGTCTCGCTCTGTCGCCCAGGCTGGAGTGCAGTGGTGTAATCTAGGTTCACTGCCTCCTGGGTTCAAGCAATTCTTGTGCCTCAGCCTCCCGAGTAGCTGGGACTACAGGCACCCACCACCTATGCCCAGCTAATTTTTGTATTTTTAGCAGAGACGGGTTTCACCATGTTGGCCAGGCTGGCCTCAAACTCTTGACCTCATGTGATCCGCCTGCCTCACCCTCCCAAAGTGCTGGGATTACAGGCATGAGCCACCACACCCGGCCTCTTTTAATTTTAATTGGTCAATTTCTTCTATAAAGGACCAGCTACAGATGGCACTTAAATGAATGGGCTTGGCTGGGTACTGATGACACTTTATTGATGGGCAATGAAATCTGAATTTCATACAGTTTTCATGTGCCACAATATTCTTCTTCTTTTGATTCTTTTCCCCAGTGATTTAAAAATGTAAAAATTGGCCGGGTGTGGTGGCTCATGCCCGTAATCCCAGCATTTTGGGAGGCTGAGGCGGGTGAATCACCTGAGGTCAGGAGTTCGAGACCAGCCTGGCCAACAGGCGAAACCCCATCTCTACTAAAAATACAAAAATTAGCCGGGCATGGTGGCGCACACCTGTAGTCCCAGCTACTAGGGAGGCTAAGGCAGGAGAATCAATTGAACCTGGGAGGTGGACGTTGCAGTGAGCCGAGATCACGCCACTGTACTCCAGCCTGGGCAACAGAGGAAGACTCTGTCTCAAATAAATAAATAAATAATAAAAATGTAAAAATTGTTGGCCAGGCACCGTAAAGCTCACATTTGTATTCCTAGCGCTTTGGGAGGCTGAGGTGGGAAGGATCACTTAAGGCCAGGAGTTCAAGTCTAGTCTGGGCAACATGGTAAGACCCCATCTCCACAAAAAACATTTTTTTTTTAAATAAGCTGGGCATGTTGGCGGGTGCCTGTAGCCCCAGCCAGTCTGGAGGCTGAGATGAGAGAATTGCTTGAGGCCAGGAGGTTGAGGCTGCAGTGAGCTATAATCACACCACTGCACTCCAGGCTGGGTGACAAGAGTGAGACTGTGTCTCTAAAAAAATAAAAATAAAATATAAAAGTTGTTGTTAGCTTGTGGCCGTATAAAAGCAATTAGCGGGCCAGGTTTGGCCTGCAGGTCAGTTTGCCAACCTCTGGTTTCCAGTAAACAACAAGTCAACATGAGGCTGTGCTGTCTCTTTAAATATTTGTTTTCCTAATTAATATATGCTCAGCTGTAGAAAATTAAGACAACTGCCCAGGCACAGTGGCTCCCTCCTGTAATCCCGGCACTTTGGGAGGCTGAGGTGAGCGGATCACCTGGGGTCAGGAGTTTGAGACCAGCCTGGCCAACATGGGGAAGCCCTGTCTCTACTATAAATACAAAAATGAGCCAGACGTGGTGGCACATGCCTGTAATCCCAGCTACTTGGGAGGCTGAGGCAGGAGAATCTCTTGAACCAGGAGGCAGAGGTTGCAGTGAGCTGAGATTGCACCACTGCACTCCAGCCTAGGTGACAGAGCAAGACTCTGTTTCAAAAAAAAAAAAAGAAAATTGGGAGAATATAGAAAAGTATGAAGATTGAAATAACATTTGGGATTGATCATGGAAAATTGCATAACGGGTTCAATGTATATTATTTGGGGGATGAATGCCCTAAAATCTCTGACTCACCACTTCACCATCTATGCACGCAACAAAATTACAGTTGCGCTCCCTAAGTTTACACAAATTAAAAAATAATAGTAACATTCAATCAATAGGTATTTTTTTCTTGAGAAAGATTCTCACTCTGTCGCCCAGGTTGGAGTGCAGTGGCGTGATCTCGGCTCACTGCAACTTCTGCCTCCCACATTCAAGTGATCCTCCCGCCTCAGCCTCCCGCCTCAGCCTCCTGAGTAGCCGTGATTACAAGAGTGCTCCACCACGCCTGGCTAATTTTTTGTATTTTTAGTAGAGATGGGGTTTCACCATGTTGGCCAGGCTGGTCTCAAACTCCTGACCTCAAATGATCCACCTGCCTTAGCCTCCCAAATTGTTGGGATTACAGGCATGAGCAAGTCTGCCTGACCAACCAATAGATCTTAAAGAGTTGGAGTTAGGGAATCGGCCGGGCGCGGTGGCTCACGCTTGTAATCCCAGCACTTTGGGAGGCCGAGGCGGGCGGATCACAAGGTCAGGAGATCGAGACCACGGTGAAACCCCATCTCTACTAAAAATACAAAAAAATTAGCCAGGCATGGTGGCAGGCGCCTGTAGTCCCAGCTACTCGGAGAAGCTGAGGCAAGAGAATGGCGTGAACCCGGGAGGCGGAGCTTGCAGTGAGCCGAGATTGCGCCACTGCACTCCAGCTTGGGCGACAGAGCGAGCCTCCGTCTCAAAAAAAAAAAAGAGATAGGGAATGAAGCTAACCAGTAAAGCCAGGGCTGGAGAGAGACTAGGTCCTGGAGACATTATCTGAACACCTAGACACAGCTGCACCTGAAGTCAGCCCTGCACTGCATTGTTTGGGTTCTGTGAATCTTCAGTGTGCTCTGAACTGGCTTAGCGCAAAACCCAAAGAATCAGGCAGATGCCCCTGTGATGGCAGACCCCTCATGTACGTACCTGCCTGCTTGCAGGAGAAGGCAAAGACGATGATGTCATCAAAGGACCAGGTGTAGTCAGGGTGAGGTGGGTAGAAGGCCAGGTTCCTGGATGCCGCCTTCCGCAGGTCGATCAGGAAGGTCGAGTGCACCATGGGAACTGCAAAGCAGCCCCGGCGGTCTCGCTTGCGGATGGGGATGTAGGCAGGTGTGCGCTTGTAGTAGCCCTGTGGGGAGAGAGCGAGAGTTCCGCGTGGGGGTCTTGAAAGGTGAGGATGGAGGCCAGTGATAGCGGGTGGCATGGAACAGGACCAGACAGAGAGCCAGGCACAGCAGTGTGCACCTGTGGTCTCAGGACCCCAGACTCAAGCCCAGTGTGGGACCTGTGGCCAGGCCTGGCCAATAAGAAAGAGCCTTGTATTTCCCCAGCTTCAGTAATGAGTTCAGAGGTAGGGTAGAGAGGAGACTAGTGATGGCCCAATCAGAATGGATGACAGCTGGATGCTGCTGGGATCACTCTCAAGCTGTCTGAGAACGAACCCACCCAAAGGATGGAGAAAGACAGTTATCCAGACACCTGGATCAAGCCATGCCTGCAGTCCCATCCTGACGCCACCACTTGCTAGCTGTGTGAGTTTAGGCAAGTCACTTCCTCTCTGTGTTTCTGTTTCCACCTTTGAAATAGCAGGGTGAAGGACAATCAAAGACCCTCTATTCTTCACTCCTGTCTGGCCTCAGAGGGCTGTTTAAAGATTACCATAATGAGTCTTCGTTTTGTTTTGTTTTTGAGACCAAGTCTCACTCCATCACCCAGGCTGGAGTGCAGTGGCGCGATCTCGGCTCACTGCAACTTCCACCTCCTGGGTTCAAGTGATTCTCATGCTTCAGCCTCCCAAGCAGCTGGGAGGACAGGCATGTGCCACCATACCTGGCTAATTTCTGTATTTTTTTTTTTTTTAGTAGAGATGGTGTTTCACCATGTTGCCCAGGATGGTCGCAAACTCCTGAGCTCAGGCCATCCGCCTGCCGCAGCCTCCCAAAGTGCTGGGGTTACAGGTGTGAGCCACCGTGCCCAGCTTCCATGATGATGTTTGTAAAACACACACCACGAGGTTGTGTGACAGTAAGTTATACTCCAGCCACGGCACCCACCTGCTCAGCCCAGTCCCCACAGTCCCCAGGCCCTCACTCTACCTGGGAAGTCATTCCACACCAGAAGTTGGAGTACGCAGCCCGGGAATCCAGCATGGGGGCGACCACCGTCTTGTTCTCAGCGATGAGCAGGCTCAGTGTGTCAGGGTTGAGGATCAAGTTGTCCGCGTCTACAAACTGCAGAACACCCCACACAGCATCAGCATGGGCTGCCAGAGTGACCCCAGGTAAGGCTACCACTCAGAACAGCTGGGGCAAAGGCCAGAGCCCTAGGGGTCTGGCAAAGACCTCTGGAAGCACCCCCTACACTGGCTGAAATGAAGCAGGGACCCCGTTTTGGGGGCCTGCAGGATCCCCTGGATCATGGAAATAAAACAAATGTCTTGCGTTCCTTCAAAGAGAATTCTAGGCACTGAGCTAACCCTGAGAAGTAAATGAACAACCAGTGAGCAAGAAGGTAGCAAAACCTTCTTTTTTTTTTTTTTTTTTTTTTTTTGAGACGGAGTCTCACTCTGTCGCCCAGGCTGGAGTGCAGTGATGTGGTCTCAGCTTACTGCAACCTCTGCCTCCCGGGTTCAAGCAATTCTCCTGTCTCAGCCTCCCGAGTAGCTGCAACTACAGCCGTGCGCCATCACACCCGGGTAACTTTTTGCATTTTTAGTAGAGACGGGGTACCGTCATGTTGGCCAGGCTGGTTTTAAACTCCTGACCTCATGTGATCCGTCCACCTCGGCCTCCCAAAGTGCTGGGATTACAGGAGTGAGCCACCATGCCCGGCCTAGTATTTTACTTTTTCTTCATTTTTTATTTTTTAAAGGGATAGCATCTTGCTATGTCACTCAGGCTGAAGTGCAATGGTGTAATTGTAGCCCACTGCAGCCTGGAGTTTCTGGGCTCAAGTGATCCTCTCATCTCAGCCTCCCAAGTAGCTGAGCGTACAGGCACGCGTCACCATGCCTGGATAATGTTTTCATTTTTATTTTTATTTTTGTAGAGATAGTGTCCCTCTACATTGCCTCGGGTGGTTTTGAACTCCTGGGCTCAAGCAATCCTCCCATCACGGCCTACAAAAATGCTGGGATTACAGGTCTGAGCCACTGCACCTAGCCTAAAATTAAATATACATACATATAAAATCACACATAGAAAATGATTAGGTCTGGATGTTCCCCCTCTACCAGGATGTAAAGACACAGAAGTCACAATATATCACAGAACTACTAGAAGGTTTTTTGGGTTTTTTGTTTTTGTTTTTGTTTTTTTGAGATGGAGTCTCCTGTTGCATAGGCTGGAGTGCAGTGGCGCGATCTCAGCTCACTGCAACCTCTGCCTCCCATGTTCAAGCAATTCTCCCTTAGTCTCCCAAGTAGCTGGGATTACAGACACATGCCACCACGCCAGGCTAATTTTTGTATTTTTTGGTAGAGATGGGGTTTCACCAGGTTGGCCAGGCTAGTCTCGAACTCTTGATTTCAAGTGATACGCCTGCCTCGGCCTCCCAAAGTGCTGGGATTACAGGTGTGAGCCACCGCGCCCAGTCTGGATTTGTTTTTCTTTTACTGCTGGTCCACAGAGATGCTTTCTGTTACCCAGGCAGTATCGTTTGGAATATTTGGATCAACTGCCATAAACAACAACAAAAACTAGAATTCCAGTATCCCCCGGCAACGTGAGACTACCACTTCCACATGGCAACCTTCAGTTGCACAGGGGAGGCTGCAGGGAGGTAACAAGCCCTGTGGTCATGTTACATACCCTATCCGGCCCCTCTGGATGTTTGAATCTGTGACCTTTGAATATTAATGCAGAACAAACAGCCAGATCACTGTGGCAGTTCCTCAAAAAGCTAAACATAGAATCACTACATGATCCAGGAATTCCATTCCTAGGTATGAACCAAGAGAATTGAAAGAAAGGACTGAAACAGGTTCTTCGTTTCTTTGTTTGTTTGTTTTGAGACAGAGTCTTGCTCGGTCACCCAGGTTGGTTGAAGTGCAGTGGCATGATCTCGGCTCACTGCAGCCTCCACCTCCTGGGTTCAAGTGATTCTCCTGCCTCAGCCTCCTGAGTAGCTGGGATTAATTACAGGCATGTACCACCACGGCCCAGATAATTCAAACAGGTCTTTGTACACTCATATTCATGTCAGAATCCCAACAGCCAGGCCGGGTGCAGTGGCTCACACCTGTAATCCCAAAACTTTGGGATGCCAAGGCAGGCAGATCACATGAGGTCAAGAGTCCAAGACCAGCCTGGGCAACGTGGTGAAACCCCATCTCTACTAAAAATACAAAAAAAAAAAAAAATTAGCCAGGCATGGTGACACATGCCTGTAATTTCAGCTACTCGGGAGACTAACGCAGGAGAATCGCTTGAACCCAGGAGGCAGAGGTTGCAGTGAGCCAAGATCGCGCCACTGCACTGCAACCTGGGCGACAGAGCAACAGTCTGTCTCAAAAAAAAAAAAAAGAGTCTCAACAGCCAAAAAAGGTGGAAGCGACTGAAGTGTGTCCATCAACGGATGAGGAGATCAACACAACGTGGTCCACCCAAACAATGGAATAAGAGTCAGCCATACGAAGGAAAGAAGCACTGATCCAGGCTGTAATGAACCCTGAAAACTCAATGCTGAGTGAGAGAAACCAGACACGAAACGCCACATAGTGTGACATTCCATTGACAAATCCATAGATAGGAAGCAGATTAGTGGCTGCCAGGGCCTAGGGGAGAGGAATGGGGAGTTGGGGAGTGACTGCTGATGGGAATAGGGTTTTCTTTCTGGGGAATGAAAATGTTCTAGAATTAGAGGTGGTGGTTGCAAAACAAATAAATATATGTGTGAACTGACTTCAATTAACACAAGAGGAGAAAGTGAATCTCTCCAGGAGATACAATTCAAATTTAGATGCTGGCCAGGGGCGGTGGCTCACGCCTGCAATCCCAGCACTTTGGGAGGCTGAGGCAGGTGATCACTTGAGGTCAGGAGTTCAAGACCAGCCTGGCCAACATGGCGAAACCCCATCTCCACTAAAAATACAAAAACTTAGCCAGGCATGGTGGCGGACACCTGTAATCCCAGGTACTCTGGAGGCTGAGGCAGGAAAATTGCTTGAACCCAGAAGGCAGAGGTTGCAGTGAGCCAAGATGGCGCCACTGCACTCTAGCCTGGGTGACAAAGTGAGACTCCATCTCAAAAAAACAAAGAAGTAGATGTTTTTCTTTCTTAAGCTTCATATATATATCTATATGTGTATACACACACACACACATATTTGTTTATATACATATATAGATATATATATATATGCATATATATGTATATATGTATATACACACACACACATACACATATACGAAGCTTAAGGGTCTCGCTCTGTCACCCAGGCTGGAGAACAGTGACACAATCATGGCTCACTGCAGCCTCCTACTCCTGGGCTCAAGCAATCCTCCCACCTCAGCCTCCCAATTAGCTGGGACTACAGACACAAACCAGTACACCTGGCTAATTTTTTTTTTTTAGTTTTTGTAGAGATGGGGGTCTCACTATGTTGCCCAGGCTGGTTTTGAACTCCTGACCTCAAATGATCCTCCCACATTGGCCTCCCGAAGTGCTGGGATTACAGGCATGAGCAATCCCCGGCCCGTATATTTTTCTTATTTTTTTTTTCCTGCGAGTAACATCCATAGCTTTTGTAAAAAGAGAGAGAAAAGGGGACCTTCAAATGATCATTTTAAAACATTAGACAAACTATTTCACATTCCAATATGGGTTCCAAAGTCCCCAGTTACAAAAATATAGTTTTGTGACCAGGCGCAGTGGCTCACACCAGTAATCCCAGTACTTTGGGAGGATGAGGTGGATCACCTGAAGTCAGGAGTTCGAGATCAGCCTGGTCAGCATGGTGAAACCCCGTCTCTACAAAAATACAAAAAAAATTAGCCGGGCTGGGCGCGGTGGCTCACGCCTGTAATCCCAGAACTTTGAGAGGCCAAGGCGGGTGGATCACAAGGTCAGGAGATCGAGACCATGCTGGCCAACACGGTGAAACCCTGTCTCTACTAAAAATACAAAAAATTAGCCGGCCGTGGTGGTGGGCGCCTGTAGTCCCAGCTATTCAGGAGGCTGAGGCAGGAAAATGGCATGAACCTGGGAGGCAGAGCTTGCAGTGAGCCGAGATCGTGCCACTGCATTCCAGCCTGGGTGACAGAGTGAGACTCCGTCTCAAAAAAAAAAAAAAAAAAAAAAATAGCCGGGCATGGTGGTAGGCGTCTGTAATCCCAGCTACTTGGGAGGCCGAAGCAGGAGAGTCACTTGACCCCAAGAGGTGGAGGCTGCAGTGAGCCAAGATCGCGCCACTGCACTCCAGCCTAGGCGACAGAGTGAGACTCTGCCTCAAAAAAAAAAAAAAAAAAAAAAAAGAAACACGAAAATATTATTTTGTGTCAAAAGCCACTTTGAGTTTTGAACCAGCACTTTGAGCTCCACCCCAGTTTGCTGAGGAAAAAAAAACTAAAGCCAGGCAACCTCAAACCACAAAAGCAAAATCCTAGAGGCAGGACAAGGCAGCTTTGTGTCAGAAGGCTCTGGAAGGCTCCAGATCCACCTCTCTGCCTCCTTGCCAGTCTGACACCCCACCAGGCAAGATGTCCCCTCCCTCTGTCAGCTTCTGTTTCCTCACCTATAAAATGGTTTGATAAGGCACCAAACGAAAGGGTCCCCTCAGGAGCTCCATCCGTCTTCCCTAGACGTGGCACTGTCCCCGTTCCTCTCTCCCTGGCACCTTCACATCCAGTGTCAAAGCAGAACCTGTCTCCTTCACCTTATGATGCATCCTGAACCCCCCGCCTTTCTCCACGGCCCCCACCCCATGCAGGCCTGTCCATCAATCACTGGTACCCTGCTTGGGCCTCTACTCCAGCTTCCTGCTACTGTGTGGCTTTTTTTTTTTTTTTGAGACGGAGTCTCACTCTGTCGCCCAGGCTGGAGTGCAGTGGCGCGATCTTAGCTCACTGCAACCTCCACCTCCCGGGTTCAAGAGATTCTCCTGCCTCAGCCTCCCAAGTAGCTGGGGTTACAGGTGCGCATCACCACACCAAGCTAGTTTTTGTATTTTGGTAGAAACAGGGTTTCACCATGTTGACCAGGCTGGTCTCGAACCCCTGAAGTCAAACAATCCACTTGCCTCAGCCACTCAAAGTACTGAGTTTAGAGGCATGAGCCACCGCGCCTGGTCCACAGCGGCTTCTGAAAATCTTAAATCAGAACACAGACCTCCCCTGCTCACACACCGTCCATGGCTCCCCATTCCCCTCCAGATAGACACCAAGTGCCTCCACTGGCCTGTGTAGTTGGACCTTTGGCCACCACTGCATCGTAATCACTTTGCTCACTTGATTCCTTTCTTTTTCTTTTCTGTTTTTTGTTTGTTAGTTTGTTTTAAGAGATGGGCTGGATGTGGTGGCTCACACCTATAATCCCAGCACTTTGGGAGGCCAAGGCAGCTGGATTACCTGAGGTCAGGACTTTTGAGACCAGCCTGGCCAACATGGCAAAACCCCGTCTCTACTAAAATTACAAAAATTAGCCAGGCATGATGGCAGGGGCCTGTAATCCCAGCTACTCAGGAGGCTGAGGCAGAAGAATCACCCGAACCCAGGAGGAGGAGGAGGTTGCAGTGAGCCGAGATTGCGCCACTGCACTCCAGCCTGGGCAACAGAGTGAGACTCTGTCTCAAAAAAACAAGAAAAAAGAAAATCAGGAGAATATAGGAAAGTATGAAGGCTGAAGTAACATTTGGGGTTGATCATAGAAAATTGTGTAATGGGTTCAGTGTATATTATTTGGGAGATGGATGCCCCAAAATCTCTGACTTCACCACTTCACAATCTATGCATGTAACAGAATTACACTTGTGCTCCATAAGTTTATACAAATTAAAAAATAATAGTAATATTCAATCTGTAAGTCTTTTTTTTTTTTTGAGACAGAGTCTCATACTGTGGCCCAGGTTGGAGTGCAGTGGCGCGATCTTGGCCCAAGAAAAAAATAAAAAATAAAAAGACTCAACCGTTCCCTTCCCCATGAGACAATGTCCCCACAGGAGGAGGAAGTGCAAGTCAGGCCTCAGCAATTCAATGTGGCCACCACCCCCCAGCCCCTGACCCCTTCCTCCCGCTTCTTGGAAGTGACCCAAAGGTTTGGCCATTACATATGATGGTGATAAAAACAGACGTGACATGGCCAGGCATGGTGGCCCATGCCTGTAATCCCAGCACTTTGGGAGGCCGAGGCAGGAGGATCACTTGAGCCCAGGAGTTGGAGACCAGCCTGGGCAACATAGCAAGACCCCATCTCTACAAAAATATTTTTTATTTGTTATTTTTAAAAAATACTTATTTGCTTATTTATTTATGAGATGAAGTCTCACTGTGTCGCCCAGGCTGGAGTGCAGTGGCACGATCTCGGCTCACTGCAACCTCTGCCTCCTAGGTTCAAGAGATCCTCCTGCCTCAGCCTCCCAGGTAGCCAGGATTACAGGCACCTGCCACCATGCCCGGCTAATTTTTGTATTTTTAGTAGAGATGGGGTCTCACCATGTTGACCAGGCTGGTCTCGACCTCCTGACCTCAAGTGATCCACTGGCCTTGGCCTCCTAAAGTGCTGAAATTATAGGCATGAGCCACCATGCCTGGCTTCTACAAAAATAAAAATAAAAAATTAGCCGGGCATGGTGGTGGGTGCCTATGGTCCCAGTTACTCGGGAGGCTGAGGCAGGGGAATCGCTTGAACCCAGGAGGCAGAGGTTGCAGTGAGCCGAGATTGCGGCACTTCACTCCAGCCTGGGCACCAGAGTGAGTCTCTGTCTCAAAAAAATAAAAAAATAAAAATGGACTTGACCCAAGTGTCCAAACACAGGGGACAACTCGGGACAGAAAAGCCCATTCATTCCTAGTGCTGAGGATCAAAGGAATCCCAGCTCCTCCTCCACTGACCAACCATATCACCTCAAGCAACTCATCTCCCCTCGCTAAGCCTCAGTTTACCCTTCTGCAAAATGACATTAAGGATGGTCCTGGCATCCTGCTGCTCCGCCTTCCCTGGGGATACCCAGACCTGCCCGTGATCCATAGCCAGCTGGCTGAGAAACTTACCAGGATGTAATCAGCCCACATGTCTCGAGCTGATTTCAGGGCTGCCTGGCGCAACTTCATGACATGCTCATAGCGTGAGTCAGACCAGTGTTTCGGGCCTTCCTCATCCGGGTAGGACCTATGGGGAGGCAGCTGTGATGTGGACACCACAAGGCACTATCAAAGCCCAGTGAGGGCCTGAGCTGCCTTCAGGGTACTCAGAGAGCGCTTCCTGGAGGAGGGGACATGTCGGCTCACTGATCAGCTGATCTGAGGGATGGGAAAAAGGAAACGACGAGGAAAGAGAAGTGGGGAGAATGTCCCTGGCTGGAGGTACAGCCTGTGCAAAGGCCTGGAGGGAAGAAAGCCCGAGGCACACTGGAGGGAAGGAAGGAAGCTCACTGGGGTCCAGTGCAGTGGCCCACGCCTGCGATCCCAGCACTTTGGGAGGCAGAGGTGGGAGGATCGCTTGAGGCCAGCACTTTGAGACCAGCCTGGGCAACATAGCGAGACCCATCTCTACGAAAAATACAAAAACATTAGCTAGGCATGGTTACATGTGCCTGTAGTCCTAGCTACTCAGGAGGCTGAGGCAGGAGGATAGCTTGAGACCAGGAGGTAAAGGCTGCAGTAAGCTGTGTTCACTCCACTGCACTCCAGCCTGGGTGAGGGAGTGAGACTCTGTCTCAAAAAAAAAAAAAAAACCCAGAAAGGAACTGGGTGGGGGCAGGGAGTCCATGCTGCCCAGGGCCTTAGGAAGTAGATAAACAGCAAAGCCAGTGCTGGGACCAAGACTGAGTCAGTGAGCCAGTGAACAAAGCAGTGGGCGTCCCCAGAAGAAAAAGGGAGTGAAGGAATTCTAGGTGCAGGGAACGGCTTGGGCAAAGGTCTGGCAGGAGGATTATGGCCTATTTGTAAAGCTGAGGGAGGGTCAGAGTAGCTTAATGCTGCCTGGCTGGGCTGGAGAGGCAGGGACCGAGGGCCTGTAATTCTGTCCTGGGGCAACAGGGAGCCATAGAGGGTGTGTGAGCAGAGGCAAAGCCCAGTCAGACTAGGAGCAGGGGAAAGGCGCTCACCTGGGCTCCTCCGCCGGCCGCCACTCCACGGAATGGTACAAACTCTTCACGGCCACCAGCCACTCCCGCAGCACAGTTGACGTGTTATCCATGTTGTGGTCTGTAGCCACCCTGCAGGGAGAGGGGACAGGCGGCGCAGCTGGGGAAACTGAGGCAGGGCCAGGCAGCAGCGAGGCAAGTCGAGGACTACCATCCCCAACTGGCCTCCCACCAGCTATGTAGCCCCAGACAGGACACTTCTCCCTTTCCCTTTTTTTTTTTTTGAGACGGAGTCTCGCTCTGTTGCCCAGGCTGGAAAGCAGTGGCGTGATCTTGGCTCACTGCAAGCTCCGCCTCCCGGGTTCACGCCATTCTCCTGCCTCAGCCTCCTGAGTAGCTGGGACTACAGGCGCCCACCACCACGCCCGGCTAATTTTTTTGTATTTTTAGTAGAGACGGGGTTTCACCGTGTTGGCCAGGCTGGTCTCGATCTCCTGACCTCGTGATCCGCCCACCTTGGCCTCCCAAAGTGCTGGACTTAAGAAGCTTGAGCCACCGCGCCCGGCCCATTTCTCCCTTTCCATGTCAGTTTCCTCATCTGTAACATGGGGGTGGGAACAGGACCCAGTTTACTGGGAAGTGGAAGGATTAAACAAGCTAACTTTGGAAAGACACATTAGTGATTGGCTGTTTTATTACCGAGCATCTAAGATCATGCAAACCACATTCACTAACAAATATGTGTAACTTAATTTTTTTTTTCTTTTGAGACAGAGTCTTGCTCTGTCGCCCAGGCTAGAGTGCAGTGGCACAATCTTGGTTCACTGCAACCTCCGCCTACCAGGTCCAAGCAATTCTCCTGCCTCAGCCTCCCGAGTAGCTGGGATTACAGGTGCACGCCATCATGCCCAGCTATTTTTTGTATTTTTAGTAGAGATGGGGTTTCGCCATGTTGGCCAGGCTGCTTTCGAACTCCTGACCTCAGGTGATCCACCCGCCTCAGCCTCCCAAATTGCTGGGATGACAGGAGTGAGCCACCACACGTGGCAATTTTTGTAATGTATAGATCAGGCCAGGCACAGTGGCTCACTCCTGTCATCCCAGCACTTTGAGAGGCCGAGGCGGGTGTATCACCTCAGGTCAGGAGTTCGAGACCAGCCTGGCCAACATGGTGAAACCCCATCTCTACTAAAAATACAAAAATTAGGCCGGGCATGGTGGCTCACGCTTGTAATTCCAGCACTTTGGGAGGCCGAGGCGGGCGAATCACTTGAGGTCAGGAATTTGAGCCTAGCCTGGCCAACATGGTGAAACCCCATCTCTACTAAAAATACAAAAAATTAGCTGGGTGTGGTGGCGGGCGCCTGTAATCCCAGCTACTCAGGAGGCCGAGGCAGGAGAATCGCTTGAACCCACAGGAGAATCGCTTGAACCTGGGAGGAGGAGGTTGCAGTGAGCCAAGATCGTGCCACTGCACCCCAGCCTGGGTGACAGAGCGAGACTCAGTCTCAAAAAATAAACAAATAAAAAATATTTTAAAATGAAATGTATATATCATAAACCAGCTGGGTGCAATGGCTCACGCCTGTAATCCCAGTATGTTGGGAGGCCGAGGTGGGCAGGTCCCTTGAGCTCAGGAGTTCGAGACCAGCCTGGCCAATAGGGCAAAATCCCGTCTCTAGAAAAAATACAAAAATGAGCTGGGCGCAGTGGCGTACGCCTGTAGTCCCAGTTACTCAAGAAGCTGAGGCAGGAGAATCACTTGAACCCAGGAGGTAGAAGTTGCAGTGAGCTGGGATTGCACCACTGCACTCCTGCCTGGGCGACGGATGTAAAACCCTGTATCAAAAAAAAAAAGTATATCTCAGCAGGGCGCTGTGGCTCATGCCTGTAATCCCAGCACTTAGGGAGGCTGAGGCGGGCAGATCATGAGGGCAGGAGATCGACACAAGCCTGGCCACAATGGTGAAACCCTGCCTCTATTAAAAATACAAAAATTGCCGGGCGCGGTGGCTCAAGCCTGTAATCCCAGCACTTTGGGAGGCCGAGGCGGGCGGATCACGAGGTCAGGAGATCGAGACCATCCTGGCTAACACGGTGAAACCCCGTCTCTACTAAAAATACAAAAAATTAGCCGGGCGTGTTGGCGGGCGCCTGTAGTCCCAGCTACTCAG
This sequence comes from Hylobates moloch, assembly GCF_009828535.3. Taxonomy (NCBI): domain Eukaryota; kingdom Metazoa; phylum Chordata; class Mammalia; order Primates; family Hylobatidae; genus Hylobates; species Hylobates moloch. The sequence continues at coordinate 50,606,105 of NW_026652287.1, read as the reverse complement.
GAGGCTGAGGCAGGAGAATGGTGTGAACCCGGGAGGCAGAGCTTGCAGTGAGCCGAGATTGCGCCACTGCACTCCAGCCTGGGGGACAGAGCAAGACTCCGTCTCAAAAAAAAAAAAAACATACAAAAATTAGCCAGGTGTGGTGGCACACGCCTGTAATCCCAAGCTACTCGGGAGGCTGAGGCAGGAGAATCACTTGAACCCGGGAGGCAGAAGGTTGCAATGAGCTGAGATCATGTCACTGCACTCCAGCCTGGGCGACAGAGCAAGATTCCGTCTAAAAAAAAAAAAAAAAGTATATCTCCCAGTATATCTCATAAATCCCTTACCCTGCCTTCATCTTCTCCTGTGAGCCACACCACTTCAGTAGGCTGCAGTCATTTATTCATTCAACTAACATTTGTTAAGTACCAATTGTGTATTTGGATTATCCAGACTGGGAAATCAGGTGGAAGGAAAAGAGACATTTGGGAGTTTAGTTTGACTGTGGTGCCAAGAGCTAATTCTGCCCAATAAATTAAGGTGACAATAACACCAGCAATGACAGTAATCATAATAAAATCACTGAGAGCCAAGCCCATGCCAGACCCAAGGGCTCCACATCCATTAACTGGTTAATCTTCAGAGACAAACCCAAAAAGAAAATTATATTAATACACTCATTTTCTTTTCTTTTTCTTTTTTTAGAGGCAGGTCTTACTCTGTACAATCATAGCTCACTGCAGCCTCGAACTCCTGGGCTCAAGCGATTCTCCTGCATCAGCCTCCTGAATAGTTGGGACTACAGGCACACACCACTGCACCTGGCTGATTTTTGTATTTTTTTTCTAGAGACGGGGTTTTGCCATGTTGGCAATGCTGGTCTCGAACTCCTGAGCTCAAGTGACCCGCTTACCTTGGCCTCCCAAATTGCTAGGATTACTGCGTGAACCACTGCACCTAGACCCATTTTCCATTTGAGAAAACTGAGGCAGGGAGTGAGAAGTCACCAGTCAGAGGCTTCTTCAGAGCTCTGCCCCATTCCCTACCAAGAAAGCATCCACTTCCTTCTGGGCCATCTGGTCCTGGACTCCACCCACGCCGGTCAGAGGGCAGGGGTTTGATTGGGGCCTGGAGCCGGGCTGAGTTCAAGCTTAAGGGCAGCAGCCGGCACAGAAGGGCTTGCTGTTAGATGTGGCCTCTGGCAACGCCCCAGTGGGGGCTCTGGGTTCCTTCCTTTGGAGGTGTACGTGCTCCAGAGGGAGTTAAGAGCCCCAGTCAGTGAGGCCGGATCTGCCCTAGTAGGGTCCAGCAGGCAGGAGCGGTGCCCAGCCCACCCCAAAGGAGCCAGCAGGAGGAACTCGGTCCCGCTTGTGTTGTGAGGAGGGCTGTGTCTGGCCCCATGGGAGGACAGCAGGCAGGGGGCACGCGTGGACCTGTCCCGATGGGGGCAGCGGGCAGGGGCATGCGTAGAACCGTCCCGATGGGGGTAGCGAGCAGGAAGCACGCGCGGACCCGCCCAGAAGAGGACAGCGGGCAGGGGCTCGCGTGGACCCACCCTTAAGGGGACAGCAAGCAGGGGCTCGCGTGGACCGCCCGATGGGGACAGCGAGCTCAGCTCACCATAGCGCCATGCGCTCCCGCGGGTGCCGCAGCCGCTCGAGTGCGCCCAGCGTGGTGGGCAACGCGTGGGCCGCGTTTCGCGCCAACAGCGCGATGAGCACGCGCGGCGCCTGCAGGGGCGACTCCGGGCTCCAGCGCTCCTCGGGGAAGTAGGCGTCGGCGCCCGGCGGGCCCCCCGGCGGCAGTGGAGCCAGCAGCAGAAACAGCAGCGCCAGGAGCGGCTGCCCGCGCCGCCGGCCCGCGCGTGGGGCCGCCGCCATCGCGCCACGCGTCTCCTTTAAGTCGTTTTTCTGCGGGAGGACTCCGGCCGCGCCTTTAAGGGGTCATAGGGGCCCCGCCCGGCCGCGCGCCTGAAAGAGGAGGAGCGCGCCGGGCGTGAAGTGCAGGCCCCGCCTCCAGACGCTCTCCGAGACACAAACCCCGGAGTGACGTCACCTGCAGCCCTACACAGGACGCCCCGCCCCCGCACCCATCTTAAAGGCACATAGCGCTCGGAGCGCGTGGAAGGGAGGTTAGGGAAGGGAGGTTAGGGTTAGGAACCCGCGCTTCCTCCAGGCGCCTCCTACCACTGAGACCTCCGCCAGATGCGCCGCCCAATTTCCCCATGTATAAAACCCGGGCTGTGCCACCAGACAGACTTGGCTACTTAGGACCTGGTTTGGGACCCAAGAGACCTTAGCCTCAGTTTCCCCTGCTGCAACATGGGTTTTGCCATCATGGTTTTGGATCTCACAGGCATGTCACTGAGGGTTGTGGAGAATAAAGGTCATGACGTCCACAGACCTGGCGTCACATTCAGTCCCCGCCTTGGGCTTGCTATGTGTGAGGCTGTCTGTCCATCTATAAAATGAGATCATAGAGACCCTACAGGGTTGGCGTGAAAATGGAGTCAGGGCATGATAATGGACCGTTCTGAGCACAAGCTCTTCCAGAGACAAGGGCTGTGTTTTCATGGAAACGCTGCCAAGGGATTGTTTTCCAATACTCTAGTGCCGCATTTTCAAATTGATTGACTTAGTATCACACTTTTTTTTTTTTTTTTTTTTTGAGACGGAGTCTGGCTTTGTCGCCCGGGCTGGAGTGCATTTTTTTTTTTTTTTTTTTTTTTTTTTGAGAGTTTGTCTGTCGCCAGGTTGACGTGGGGGACTCGGTCATGCAACCTATCCCCCTCAGCCTCTCCGAGTAGCTGGGACTACAGGCGCCCGCCACCACGCCCGGCTAATTTTTTGTATTTTTGGTAGAGACGGGGTTTCACCGTGGTCTCGATCTCCTGACCTCGTGATCCGCCCGCCTCGGCCTCCCAAAGTGCTGGGATTACAAGCATGAGCCACCGCGCCCGGCCTATTATTATTATTTTCACAGAGAGGGTCTTACTCTGTGACTCAGGCTAGAGTGCAGTGGCATTGATCACATGATCGTGGCTCACTGCAGCCTCAACCTCCTGGGCTCAACTGATCCTCCTGCCTCAGCCTCCCAAGTAGCTGGGACTACAAGTGCACTCAACCACGCCCAGCTAATTTTTAAGTTTTTTGTAGAGATAGAGTCTCACTATGTTGCCCCGGCTGTTCTCAAACTCCTGGGCTCAAGTAATCCTCCCCCTTCGGCCTCCCAAACTGCTGGGATTACCAGTGAGCTATGATGCCCCACTAAAACTTAATTTTTAAGAAGGATACAGGCCAGGCGCAGTGGCTCACGTCTGTAATCCCAACATTTTGGGACGCTGAAGCAGGCGGATCACTTGAGGTCAGGAGTTCGAGACCAGCCTGGTCAATATGGCGAAGCCCCATCTCTTCTAAAAATACAAAAAATTAGCCGGTCATGGTGGCGCTTCGCCTGTAATCCCAGCTACTCCAGAGGCCAAGGCAGGTGAATCACTTAAACCCAGGAGGTAGAGGTTGCAGTGAGCCAAGATGGCACCACTGCACTCCAGCCTGGGTGACAGAGGGAGACACCGTCTCAAAAAAAAAAAAAAAAAGATAAAGACAAATTTACACTCTGTGGACTTGATGAGGAAGGGTCTTTTCATATTAAGTAAGAAAAAGGAGGTGACAAGATACATCTCATCCCATCTGGAAGGATTTAGACCCAAGGGCAAACAATGGTTTTCTCAAAAGGGGCAGGATGACAAATTCTTGTAGCTGCAATTGTTCCAGAATTAACATCTACATCCCGTCCAGGGTAAAAGGAAGACAGCTAAAGAAGCCTATGAAGTACAAATGTATTGAGCAAATGTATTTCGGAAGGTGGGGTTGGAGGGAAATAGGTGGAAAGGTCAAGAATATCTCATTGTCTTGGGGTGGGCTGAAAACTCCAGACAGAATGGGAGGAAACGGTCTCCATGGAGTGTGAAAGTCCCTCTGCAAGCTGAACCAAGAACACAGGGGAATCCCTGTGGAACCCACTCCGGAAGCAGCTGCAAGACAGCGGAGAGGCTGCCAATATCCAGTTAGCAGATGACTTTGCTGGCAAGCAGAGGAAGTCGGTAAAAGCTTGTCTCCCAGCCAGGAAACTTGACACCAAGTTAAGATTTGGAGCTAGGAAACAAACCCAAAAGGCTCACAGCAAGCGGAGAAAAAAAACCCCAAATCTGTAACCTGTATCACAAAGCTTTCATATCCTTCAGATATAAAGAGTTATTAGATATGAATAAGAAAAATACAAACACTCCTGAAAAGTAGAAAAAAGCTATGAACAGGCAATTCACTGAAATTAAAAAAAAAAACTACAAACATGTAAATGGCTAATCAACATATTTGGATTTTGTTTTTTGAGACAGGGTCTCACTCCCATCACCCAGGCTGGAGTGCAGTGGTGCAATCACCACTCACTGCAGCCTTGACTTCCCAGGCTCAGGTAAATCTCCCATCTCAGTCCAGCTTTTTAAAAATTTTATTTATTTATTTATTTATTTTTTTAGTAGAGACAGGTTTCGCCACGTTGCCCAAGCTGGTCTCAAACTCCTTGGCTCAAGCAATCCACCTGTCTCAGCCTCCCAAAGTGATGGGATTACAGGTGTGAGCCACCACTCCCGGCCGCTAATTTTGTATTTTTTGTAGAGACGAGGTCTCACTATGTTGGCCAGGCTGGTCTTGAACTCCTGAGCTAAAGTGATCTGCCCGCCTCAGCCTCCCAAAGTGCTGGGATTACAGGTGTGCACTGCCACACCCGGCCATTAATAAACTTATTTGTAAGTTCAATTTAGTCAAAGAAATTCAAAATAAAATAATGAGATTTCTGTGTGTGTCTAATTGGCATAGCTTTTTTCTTTTTATGAAAAGTCCTAGTGTTTAGAAAGGATTTGGAGGCTGGAAGTGGTGGATCACTCCTATAATCCTAGCACTTTGGGAGGCCGAGGCAGGAGGATTGCTTGAGTCCAGGAGTTTGAGATCAGCCTGGGCAGCATAGCGAGACCCTGTCTCTATTATTTAAAAAAAAAACAAATTAGGCCAGGTGTGGTGGCTCTCACCTGTAATCCCAGTACTTTGGGAGGCTGAGGTGGGCAGATCACTTAAGGACAGGAGTTCGAGACCAGCCTGGCCAACATGGTGAAACCCCATCTCTACTAAAAACACAAAAATTAACCGGGCATGGTGGTGGGCGCCTGAAATCTCAGCTACTTGGGAGGCTGAGGCAGGAGAATCCCTTGAACCCAGGAGGCGGAGGTTGCAGTGAGCCGAGATCCTGCCACTGCACTCCAGCCTGGGTGACAGAGCAAGACTCCGTATCAAAAAAAAAAAAAAAAATTAAAATAAAGAAAGGCTTGGAGAAAATACAAAAATAAATGCTGCTGCTTGGAGTATAAAATGGCACAGTTTTCTGAAGTTGCAGGGGTTACAAAAGCCTAAAGATGACACATCCGTTTTGGCCCAGAAATTCCACTTGTAGACATTTATCCAATAGAAACAAGATAGATGTGGGTGAAGATTCAGCTCTGGAATGTTCCTCGAGAAGGTGGTGGGCAGAGTGGCTGGATCTGGGCACCAGAGTCTGGCTGCCTGGGAAAAGCCCCTCCTTCCCACTCAGCCTCAGTTTCCTCATCTGTAAAATGGAAAATATACGGACGTCAAAAATCAGATGTGTCAGATGCCTGGCATGTAATAAGTGCTTTAAAAATCAGAGTTAATAGAGATGTTGGCCAGGCGCAATGGCTCATGCCTGTAATCCCAGCACTTTGGGAGGCCAAGGATCTGGAGTTCAAGACCAGCTTGGCCAACATGGTGAAACCTCGTCTCTACTAAAAATACAAAAATTAGCGGGGCATGGTGGTGGGCGCCTGTAATCCCAGCTACTCGGGAGGCTGAGGCATGAGAATCGCTTGAACCCAAGAGGCAGAGGTTGCAGTTAGCCGAGATTGCGCCATTGCACTCCAGCCTGGGTGACAAGAGTGAAACTCCATCTCAAAAATTAAAAATAAAAAGAAACGTAGGCCGGGTGCAGTGGCTCACGCTTGTAATCCCAGCACTTTGGGAGGCCAAGGCAGGTGGATCACCTGAGGTCAGGAGTTCAAAATCAGCCTGGCCAACATGGTGAAACCCCGTGTCTACTAAAAATACAAAAATAGCCGGGCACGGTGGTGGACGCCTGTAATCCCAGCTACTGGGGAGGCTGAGGCAGGAGAATTGCTTGAACCCGCAAGGTGGAGGTTACAGAGAGCCAAGATGCTGCCACTGCACTCCAGCCTGGTGACAGAGCGAGACTACGTCTCAAAAAAAAGAAAGAAAGAAAGAAAAAGAAAAAGAAATGTATAAGCAGCCAAAAGATGAAAGGGTGAAGGATAGGAAAGAAGGTTCTCAGAAAAGGAGCTAAAAGCAGCTCCTAAACCTCGCAGACAAAGGTGAAGGGCACCAGGTGAGGCTACCATGGTAGACAGCCCTCTGTTGAAGTGAAAAACACACATACTTTAAATTCTGAGGTTTCCCATTGTAGGATTTGCCCACAGGAACCTGCATTTGCATAAAAAAAAAGTATGTACAAGATTAATCCCTGTGGCATTGGCTGTTAGTATGGAAGACTAGAAACCAAATGCCCGTTGGTTTGGTTCTGGTTAAATAAATTCAGGGGCCCATCTACAATCCCTCACATCCAATTGCAAATCCTGAAATATTCTAACACTCATAAGTTTGTATTTGTTAGTTTGTGTTTTTGAGACAGAGTCTCTCTCTGTGGCCCAGGCTAGAGGGCAGTGGTGCAATCATAGTTCAATGCCGCCCCATCTCCACGGCTCAAGTAATCCTCCCACCTGGGCCTCCTGGGTAGCTGGGACTCCAGGTGCATTCCACCACACCCAACTAATTTTTAAAATTTTTGTAGAGTCGGGGTCTTGCTATGTTGTCCAGGCTGGTCTCAAACTCCTAGGCTCAAGCAATCCACCTATCTTGGCCTCCCAGAGTGCTGGGATTCCAGGCATGAGCCACTGTGCCTGGCCTTAGAAGTCTTTCTAGGACGGTTTAAGTATTTATCCAAGTTAGTGTAAATATTGATCAGTTTCTCTGTCCCAGATCAGCTAGGAAGTGTATTAGTTAGCTATTGCTGCATAAAAAAATTATCCCCCAAATTATGCCCATCTTGCAAGCTCTTGCTGGTGGTAAACCTAAGGCCCGTGTCACTACAATCTCCCTTTCCAAGTTGGCAACAGGAAGTAGCCATTGGGAGATGCCCCCTAAATCCTGGGATTAGGGATGGTATACAAAAGCTGGGCGTGGTGGCTCACATCTGTAATCCCAGCACTTTGGGAGGCTGAGGCAGTCAGATCACGTGAGGTCAGGATTTCGAGACCAGCCTGGTCAACATGGTGAAACCCCGTCTCTATTAAAAATACAAAAATTAGCTGGGCATGGTGGCATGTGCCGCCTGTAGTCCCAGCTACTCGGTAGGCTGAGACAGGAGATTCACTTGAACCTGGGAGGAGGAGGTTGCAGTGAGCTGAGATTATGCATTCCAGCCTGGGCAACAGAGCTAGACTCTGTCTCAAAAAAAAAAAAAAAAAAGAGAGAGAGAGATGAGACACAAATTCACCACAATCTCAGCCCCCGAGGGCTGAGCTCACATGCATGTCAGAGCCTGGGTTTAGAGGGTCCCTCTGTGGCTCAGATGCACTCCACAACTTCCCACTGAGCTTGTTCACGAGCTTGGCCAGGCTGGCTGGGTAAGAAGACAAAGTGCATTCTGTTCCATCCATGAACCCACACTCACAACAATCCCATACACCCCATGTGGCCCCCACCTCCCCACCTCCAGCAATCACTGGCATGTTTCAGAAGCCTGTGAAGTTCCCCACCTGCTCCCTCCAGTATCCATGGGACCTCCAAGCAGCCGTCCAGAGTGCAGGATACATCATTGGCACCAAGGGTCTTTTTCAATTCTGAAATGAGATGAACTCTTGGACACACCTGGGGAAGCCCAGGCATCAAGGGGCTTCCCTGCATCTTCCCAGAAAGACTACAAATGTCTCAAGCAGAAATCCTAAACAGGTGGCTCACATAGAGCCTCTCTCCAAGCCTGCACCCATGGCAGACATTGCTAACCGATCCCTGCACCCTTCACCAAGCCTGGACACTGCCTCCCAACATGCTGCTCTAGGCAGACATCACAAATCAATTCAGGATGGCCCCACTTAAGGATACATAAAATCTCTAGGAAGAGAAACTTACTGAGGTCAACTGTTTCTGGATTTAATTCTGCAGTCAGAAAATAGCTTTTTATCCTATTTAAAACTTCTGCCATTTTAAGGAAGCTCCGTTTTTCTTGTTTAGATGCTCACAGACACATCCTCTCCCTCATTCCCTGGCTCCCAAGAACCCACCATCTATGGGGGTGTCTCCCAACTCTCTGACCTCATGTTATTTAAAAAAAACCAAAAAACAAAAAAAAAAACAAAACTTTTTTTTTTTTTTTGAGACGGAGTCTCGCTCTGTCGCCCAGGCTGGAGTGCAGTGGTGCACTCTCAGCTCACTGCAAGCTCCATCTCCTGGGTTCACACCATTCTCCTGCCTCAGCCTCCCAAGTAGCTGGGACTACAGGCATGTGCCACCATGCCCAGCTAATTTTTGTATTTTTAGTAGAGATGGGGTTTCACCATGTTGGCCAAGCTGGTCTCAAACTCCTGACTTCCAGTGATCCACCCTCCTCAAACTCCCAAAGTGCTGGGTTTACAGGCGTGAGCCACCGTGCCTGGCCGCTGACCTCACCTTCTATATCTGTTCTTCCTCTTTCCTTCAAATTAGGGCTCTTTGAGATTCCCCTCTGTTCTCCACACACCTTCCCTGGCTTGTGGAACCCCTCTTCTTCACTTAGTGACACCTGAAGCCAACACTTCTGGCACCTCCAGCTCCCACCTGCACCTCCCTCCTAGTCTGTGTCTCCTTGGCTGCTGCCCCTGCTCCGGCCTGTCCTTTGTTCCCAGAACCGGGGCCTCAGCCTCCTCCCTCACCTCCAGTCTGGCTTCTGTTGACCTCTGCTCACACACCCTCCATGGCTCCCCACTGCCTGCACAATAAGTCTAAATTCCTCTGCCTGTCATTCAAGGCCCTGCACATCTTCCAGCAGCCTCCAGCCTCCCGCTCCGTGCCCTTGTGCTGGCTGCATGGATGCTGACATTCCCTGAATCCCCACTGCATCCTGTTCACCCCCCAATCAGTGCACACATCTCAGTGATCATGGGCATTAATTAATTCATGAATGAAATCAGGAAGCAGGAGGGAGAAAGATGTTTCTGGAGCTCCTTCCCAGATCAGGAGCTCCTAAGAGGCCAACTCCAAGTCTGAAAACCTCTAGGGCCTCAATGCCAGCCCAGAGAAAAACAGGGAGTGGTTGTTAAATGAATAAATTTAAATGTCTATCCGTAGTTTTGTTTGTTTTAAGACGGAGTCTCTCACGCTGGTAATCCCAGCACTTTGGGAGGCCGAGGCAGGCGGATCATGAGGTCAGGAGTTCGAGACCAGCCTGGCCAACATAGTGAAACCCCATCTCTACTAAAAATACAAAAGTTAGCTGGGTGTGGTGGCATGCACCTGTAGTCTCAGCTACTCGGAGGCTGAGGCAGGAGAATGGCTTGAACCCAGGAGGCAGAGGTTGCAGTGAGCCAAGGCCACGCCATTGCACTCCTGCCTGGGTGACAGAGTGAGACTCCATCTCAAAAATAAAATAAAAAATAAAAGATGGAGTCTCAGCCAGGTGTGGTGGCTCACGCCTGTAATCCCAGCACTTTGGGAGCCCAAGAGGGGAGGATCACGATGTCAGGAGTTTGAGACCAGCCTGATCAACATGGTGAAACCCCATCTCTACTAAAAATACAAAAATTAGCTGGGCATGGTGGCACATGCCTGTATTCCCAGCTACTCAGGAGGCTGAGGCAGGAGA